>NC_082415.1:1072028-1429371 GCF_004011695.2 Ascochyta rabiei
AGGATCGTCATCCAGAGGGTGCTCTCTTTGCCGTAGAATTCCAGCTGGAGGTAACAAGGAGCTAGAAATGAACGGGAGAGCAAGTCTCAGGACTGATAGGTTGCTAGAAAATGGTCGGGACGTAACCCTCCCCGGTATAAAGTACACAGGCACTTGCTTGAATACTTGCAACTACTCAAACCACCTGCCAAGAAACAATGCTACCTCTCGAGGGAAAAGTAGCCATCGTCACCGGTGCATCCCGTGGCATTGGAGCGGCGATCGCTCTCCTTCTTGCAGAACAAGGAGCCAAGGGAAATCATGTCCTGCTTGCACAACGCGCACACGCTAATCGAAGCTGCAGGTTGCCATGACGTTCGTTTCGGCCTCCAGCGGCTCAGCTGCCAAGCAGCTGGAATCCCACATCAACGCGCTTGGCAATGGGGCGCAGGCCATTTCCGTCCAAGTGGACATAGCACACGTCGATGCCCCGCGGACCATAGTGGATCAGACGCTAGCAGCTTTCGGGCCGGCCATCGACATCCTCATCAACAACGCAGGCATCGGTATCAGGAAAAGCTTTCTGGAGACGACTGTCGACGACTTCGACCACGGCATCCAGGTCAACTTGCGCGGTGCGTTTTTCATGTGCCAAGCTGTTGTTCCGCATCTTCGACGTCCCGGCCGGATCGTCAACATCAGCTCCATTGTCTCGCGCACGGGAGGGCCTCTGTACGGCGTCTACGCTGCGTCCAAGGCTGGGCTGGAGGGCTTCACGCGCTCGCTGGCTGCGGCTGTGGGCCCGTACGGCCACAGCGTGAATGCTGTGTTGCCGGGCCTGACGGATACCGATATGCTGCAGGAGATTACGGCTGACGACGAATCTGCGGCCTTTCATCGCGGAGTGGCTGCTGCCACGCCCATGGAAGGTAGATTCGCTACTCCCGAGGATATAGCACGCGTCGTTGTTTTCATGGCTGGTCCCAATAGCCATTGGATGACTGGGCAGTCGGTCAGCGCGACTGGTGGCCTGTTGATGGTATGAGTGAATTACAGTGCACAATACGCCCGGTGGGGAGAGAATGGAGAGAAGGATTCTTGTCCTTCAATCTATGTGTAACTACTTTGTCTCGGTCTTCATTCCTGCCATAGCTACCATGTGTTGAGCGATCAGCTCGACCTGCTGTGGCTCAATGGGTATTCGGTGATCTCCTTCCCATTCCAAAAGAGTTCTCGATGCTGCCGAGCAGTATTTGTAACACAGCGTTCGCTGCGAAGATACCCACTCATCTTGTAGTCCAATGATGTGTAGAGTCGGTCTGTCTATGAAGACTTTGCCCGTCGGATCCAGCTTGTCCGGTTCCTTGTAAGACACATCTAGTTCGGTAGGACTTTGCAATGGGATGTCTTCGAGGCCAGGAGAGAGCGCAACGAGGGGTGCAGGACCAGAGAACAAGACAGCAAACTTCCAATCCTGCTTCCAAAGCTTGGTCTCGACGTCTTCCCCCTCGTAGCCCCACACAGATTCGTTCGCGTCACGCAGGCTCTGGCGTCGTTGCGTCTCATAGAGGAGAGATGCGCTGAGCCGTGCGCCCTGGCTGAACCCAAGAAATCCTACCCATGGCCCAGTAGCACCGGCCTCGTCGTCTTCAGTCATTGCATCCTCGAGACATCGCCGGATGGTCTCGATATGGAACTGTGGCTTGAGTACTCGATGTGAGGCCGACCAACGCAGCCACCGTCGGAAGGGCTCTGCACCTCCATACACAGGGAGCATACCTGGTCCCGCCTCGCAGAAGAAAGGCCCATTTGCAAAGACGAAGCGGAATGAGGACGAGAGCTTATCGCGAAGAGCACGTGTCTGTAAGAACAGGACGTCTGCATTTGAACCCACGCCTATAATATTGTTGTTAGTATGTTTGACGATCAGATGTGGTGAGGCTTGATGTACCATGTAGGCAAAGGATTCGAGGTAGCTGCAGCGTTGGATCACTCATGTTGATGGACTTGAGCCTAGCAGAGAAAACCCACGACGGCGTCTGCACTGGGAGATGGATTCCATTTTATATGCGTCTTGATGAGGCTGGGTTCGCATGTGATGATTGCCTTGTTTGGGCATGGACCCAGTGTAGTGGCACAGCAATCCTTCAAACTTGATTGGTGGTGCTACAGCGGGTCTTGCAAGCAACCGAAACTTGTCTTAAGGCGTGGCCTCACCTCTCCTCGACTCTTCTCAACTTTTCCACGCGTATCGGACAAGGCCTTCGCTCGTTTCGCACCATCAACAACACACCGAATCGCCACTAGATGATTACGCCACATTTTCAAGCCTGCCACGATCGTTCCTAATACCGAAACATTTAAGAACGAGATATCAACTCATCTCATGCCAACTGGTGCTTGCCTAGGAGCAAATCGTTCTCAACGCCTGAACGCCCTTGAAAGAATCCGAGGAAATGGCCGCCGAGCCGGCGCAAGCCAATGCCAATGGCCCAGGCAGCAGAAAAAACAGCACAGATCTGGAGCGCGACGTCCTTGCCCAACAGATTGCAGTTTCCGTCCCAGAGATCGGTTACTTTCAGCTGTTCCGATATGCCACCAACAAAGATTTGCTCATCATTGCGATATCTTTCCTCTGTGCTGTCATTTCAGGAGCCATCACAACCGCACCGGCACTGCTGACTGCTCTGTTGGTCGGCAGTATTCAAGAAAGCTGGTCCAAAGAATCGACAAGCGCCTCTGCTAGTAGCGAACTGACCCGATTTACAATCTATTTCGTATATCTTTTTGTGGGCGAGCTCGTAACATGCTACATAGCGACGATCGGGTTCATTCGTACGGGTATAGTGCTATCTAGCCGAATCAGAGAGGAGTATCTGGCTGCACTTCTTCGCCAGAACATGGCCTTTTTCGACCATGTCGGCGCGGGCGAGATCGCGACACATATGACCGCCGACGCCAATCTGATCCGGGATGGAATCTCGGAGAAAGCCAGCGTCGCTGTGCAATGCTGCTCTTCTATCGTCACTGCATTTGTTATAGGGTTCACCAGAGACTGGAAATTGACGCTCATAATGGCATCCAGCCCAGTGTGCATCGCACTCGTATTCGCAGTCAACGGCGTAGCGCTTACGAAATCTCGCCAGCGTTGGCTGGGAGAGACTGCAGCAGCTGGGACGGTTGTCGAAGAAGTCCTCTCCTCCATCAAGACGGTTGTCGGTCTGAATGCACAATCGGAGCTTACTTCACGATACGACGGCTTTCTCGAAAAGGCCGAAAGATGGGCGACCCGGGCCAGAACGATATCCGGTGCGCTACTCGGCGCTGTCTTTGCTGTCATATACATGGCTATTGGCTTGGGTTTCTGGATGGGGTCGCGATATCTCGTCAAAGGCACTACTTCCTACGTCGATATACTAGCCATCATCCTCGCCACAGTGACGGGAATAGCTTGCCTCGGGAGTATTGTTCCACCCCTCCAAGCTTTCACCATTGCCGTAGCCGCTGGGTCGAGGCTTTACGGTACCATCGACCGCAAACCTCGGGGAGAATCAACTCGACCATCCAAAACACAACTAGACACGATTTCAGGTCACCTGGAGTTCAAGAATGTCAGACACATATATCCATCGCGACCGGGGGTGGTTGTTCTGGACAACTTGAGTATTTCCATTGAGCCAGGAAAGACTACGGCCATTGTGGGGCCCTCAGGATCGGGAAAGAGTACCATCATCGAGCTTCTCGAACGTTTCTATGATCCACTCGCCGGCAAAATCATGTTAGATGGCCACAATCTCTCGGAAATAAACCCACAGTGGCTGCGGCAGCATATGTCTCTAGTTCAGCAGAATCCTACCCTTTTTGACACAACCATCTTTGAGAATGTGCGCTACGGACTGGTTGGTACGCCCTACGAGAACAGCCCCGAGGAGGAGGTTCGCAATCTTGTACACGACGCCTGTCGGATCGCAAATGCCCATGACTTCATCTGCAAACTTCCCAACGGCTATGGGACACCCGTTGGTGAAGCTGGAGTCATGCTTTCTGGTGGCCAAAAACAGCGCATTGCCATTGCCCGCGCTTTAATCCGTAATCCCAAGATTCTACTGCTGGATGAAGCCACCTCGGCTTTGGACTCGACAAGCGAAACCGTTGTTCAAGCTGCCATCGAGAGGGCTTCCCAAGGGAGGACAACGGTGGTCGTTGCTCATCGTTTGTCAACGATCAAGACTGCCGACAAGATCATCGTTCTTTCCGGGGGAAGACTTGCCGAGCAGGGCACGCACAATGAATTACTAGAACTAAACGGAACATACACGAAGCTTGCACAGACCCAGACTGTTCATCTTGACCAGGAAACAAATCCTGGCATGGAAACTGCCTCGCACATACATGACGAACCTGAGAAACCCACCGTCGAGAATGAGAAAGCTTTGCCGCCCATCGATAGAAACTTCGCTTCCATGATATCTCCGAAAGACGCAGAGGCGCTTCAAAGTCTGGACCATCCACGATCAGAATACTCTATGCGGACTCTGGTAACATTCGTAATGAAAATGCACAAAGGTTCTGTGCTGAAGATCCTGCATGGCTTTCTATGGTCGGTGCAGGCGGGAGCAGGCGCGCCGATACAAGCGGTGTTCCTCGCCAAATGTCTTGTTGCCCTCGCAAGACCTCCGTCTCAGTACCAATTACTCCGGTCCGAGACCAACCTCTGGGCCGGAATGCATGTCGCTCTCGCCTTTGTCCAGTTGCTTGCATACACTGCACAGGCCACTACTCTTGGCGGATGTACTGAGAAGCTTATTCGGGACGTAAGCGGTCAAACGTTCCGTGCCCTCCTTGACAAGGACATGGCATTTTTCGACATGCCAGAACATGGAGTCGGTGCACTGAGTTCTTTCATCTCCACCGAGCCTTCCAGTATCGCTGGCGTCGGCTGTTACGCGGTGGGGACATACATCATGGCTTTGACCACACTTATCGGAGCGATGGCAGCCAGTATAGCGGTTGGCTGGAAGCTGGGTCTGGTTGGATCCGCTACAGTTCCCATTCTTCTGCTGTGCGGCTTATTCAGATACCGCGTCATGGCTCAACTGGATGCCCACCTACGGAAAGACTATCAAGAAACGGCCTCTTTGGCTAGTGAAGCCGTCTCCTCCATTCGGACTGTCATCTCACTCAACCGGGAGCCCAGCGTAATGCTCACGTTTCATGGACAGCTTGCCCAGCAGAATTTGACCAGTATACGCGCAAGTCTGAAATCTTCGGCTCTTTTCTCGTTCTCGCAGTCAGCATCTATGCTGTGCACTGCTCTTGGCTTATGGTATGGTGGTACACTAGTCATCAGTGGAGAGTATGGTTTGTTCCAATTCATTCTAAGTCATGCGGCTATCAACATCTGTGGCGAGGCCGCTGGCCAGATTTTCAGCAGTTCTCCGGATTTAGCCAAAGCGAAGAATTCTGCCACACGACTAAAAGCTCTGTTCGACCAACGGACTTCTGCTCAAATTAACCATGACGCGACTCGCCCACTATTGGAGGGTAACATCCAATTCCGAGATGTCCACTTTACATACCCGACACGACCAGGGCGGCGTATTCTCAATGGATTTGATCTCACCGTTCATAAAGGTAAATATGTGGCTTTGATCGGATCAAGTGGCTGTGGCAAGAGCACCATAGTTGCTATGCTAGAGCACTTCTACCACCCATCAGCCGGCATGATTAGCATGGACGACATTGACATATCGTCCATGGATGTGAGAGCATACCGCGACCAAGTTGCGCTCGTCAACCAAGAACCCACACTGTTCCAAGGCACGATCCGGGAAAATCTGACCCTCGGCCTCAACAGAGAATGCTCACAACAAGAACTGGAGAAAGCCTGTAAAGATGCGTACATACTAGAATTCATCCTCTCCCTGCCGTAAGTCAAACACAGTTGATTCTCCGCCAGTTACTAATATGAGTATCCAGACTCGGACTCAACACCATGTGTGGAGGCAAAGGAAACAACTTTTCCGGAGGGCAGAAACAACGTCTGGCCATAGCACGAGCTCTACTGAGACGACCAAAAGTTCTACTGCTGGACGAAGTCACGTCAGCGCTGGACTCGGAGTCGCAACGCGAAGTCCAAGCTGCACTCGATGAGGCCGCAAAAGACAGGACGACCATCGCTATTGCGCACCGCCTGAGTGCCATTCAAAACGCGGATGTTATCTGCTTCC
The DNA here is from genome assembly GCF_004011695.2 of Ascochyta rabiei. Taxonomy (NCBI): domain Eukaryota; kingdom Fungi; phylum Ascomycota; class Dothideomycetes; order Pleosporales; family Didymellaceae; genus Ascochyta; species Ascochyta rabiei. The sequence goes on from NC_082415.1 coordinate 1,078,238, forward strand.
TCGAAGACGGCGTTGTTGTGGAGTCGGGAACGCACGCGGAGCTTATACGCAAGCGGGGGAAGTATTTCGCCATGTCTAGTTTGCAGACCCTGGAGAGCTGAGTGCGACTCAATATTAGAACAAGGGGAAATTTTTAAGAGCGTCTGATCTTCGCTTCACGTTTGTCTTTGGTAATGTACGGTTTGGTCTGGTGAATCTTGGATACGTCAAGCTCCATGTAACTCGAAGTCCCAGCAATAACACGACATGTGGCGTCCTGGTACTATATAGAACGTAGAGATACAGATTTTTGCATTTGTCTCTACATATTTTAGGGCTTGGCTAGCCGTTCTGCTGTGTTGATACTATACAGAGATTATCATCTCTCCAGCCGCGCCTAGCATAGAGATCAGATGATCTCAAACAACATGATCTTTCTTGCATTCCATCTCTCCATCTCTGATCCCAGATTTCCGTTCTTCCACCCGATGCAATCGCAAAGCAAGCAAGTGCAAGATGGCTGGCTCGTACACGCGCTTCTGCGAGCGCACAAAGGTGCGGCCAACAGTCTCCAGCATATCAGCGGTTAGCAAGAGCCAACGGGTCCGGGTCCAAAGTCTGAACAATCCGCAGAAGCCACAGCGGCAAGCCGCGGAGCAGAGACAGATACGTCATGTCCCTTGGCAGCACGAGGCTGTGACTGTACGTCGACAAGACAATGTCTACAATCTCCTCCGCCACCTCCGCGGGCTCGAGAACGTTCAGGGGAAACTCGGAGACCTTGCTCGTGAGCGCTTCGACAAGTGGCGTGCGCACAAAGTCGGGGTAGATGATGCTGGAGGCGTCAGTAAATAGATTCCAACACATGTAGTAGGTGGCTGGACGGCGTACGAAGTGCGTATCTTTGGTGCGTTGAAGCGCGCGCGGATCTCTTGCCCAAGACCCTCGTGGAAGGCCATGGCTGAGGCTTTGGAGCATGCGTATGATACGTTTTGGGCTTGTGAGTAGAAACTCCCTGTGCTCGCTACTGTTACGATGTGGCCGTGGTTTCGCTCTATCATGGCTGGGAGGAATTCGCGCACTAGAGTGAAGTGGCAGAGGCTATTGACTTCGAATACCCGTCTTCTCTCTGGTTCACTCTCGCTTAGGATGGTTTGTGCTGTGCCGGTTCCCGCGTTGTTGATTAGGATGGAAGGATGTCCGTGTTCTTTTATTATTTTTGCTGCGGCTTCGATTATGGCGGAGGTTGATGTCAGATTTACTTGGTAGAAAGTCACCCCGTTTACTAGTTCAGGTCAGGAGGCGAGAGTTCAATCACTCTGGTGCTCATACGTACACTGTTTGGACGTTGGAGGGTTGATGTCCAAAATGATCGTTTTCACATTGTGCTTGCTGAGTCCCCGTACAGTCTCTGCGCCAATGCCGCTTGATCCTCCAGTTATCACAGCGAGCTCTTTAGGCCAATCCCAAGTCGTGTCGTCAATGAAGTTGTTGATGCTTCGGTGTGTGATCCACTTGTTGAGCGCCAAGAGTAATTTTACACCGATAGCAGTGTAAATAGCTGACTGTAGCGTTCTTAGGCCAGCTGAGTAGTAATAGGCCCGATCTGGGGCTCTTGGCAAAGTGACCTTGAAGAGTGCGAGAGAGAGAAACAGAGCAATCGTAAGACGATCAGAAAGGACAGAGCGAAGGAAGGTCATCGTATCGTATCTTCCAAGCGGGTTCTACGCGTGCTGTTTGGCAGCGGCGCGTGTGGCAGCCGTTATCCTATATAAATGAAGTTTACACCGTTGCGACGAGCTATGTTGTGAAAGTGTCCAACGATGGCGAGAAACGAGATGTCGTGAGTCGTGTTCGGACCAGATCGGAGCATCCTTTGTACCGGTAGCTAGGGGCGAGCATCTCGCGATAAGTGTGGAACATTGAGTCTCCACCCCTCGAGTCAGGATCTGATCAGCGCACGGGATCCCGCTTTTCGCAAAGCACCATGAGCAGGCACATTCTGCCAAGATGCCGAGGCGCTCGAAGCTCATATAGACCACGTATGGAGACGTAGACCCAATCACGAGTGTTGGTACAGGTTGGGACTATGAGCTTTCCATCACGTCCAGCCGCTGCAGCAAGGACAATCCTTCTGATGACATGGCCAAGACCAGTACGCTTCGAAACACTATCGAATCCTGAGATTCCCAAGGATCAGAGGTCTTGGACTATAAGGAAAGTCACGTGCAATGATCCTCAACCTTTGACCTTATTACAAAACGGACAGTGCGTTTCTCAACACCTGGTCAATTCTTCTTGTTTCCTCCATATCTGGTGCCTATCCTCTTTCTATCTGGCAACCAATTACACCCAACAGCACGGAATCCTGTCTCGTCTGTCCTTCTTTCCGCCAGGTCCACCTACAACGCACCAACATCGTGCGCAATGAAGGCTCTCAAGGTAATCAAAGCTGGGGAGCTTACCGCACAAGAAGTAAACGTTCCAAAACTCCGCCTTGGCTTTTGTCTTGTCCAAGTCAAAGCCGTCGCGCTCAATCCTACAGACTTCAAACATCTGCACGGCATCGAATGCACTGGCTGTACTCTGGGGTGCGACTATGCCGGCATTGTGGAGGAAGTAGGAGCAGACTCGATCCTCAAGAGAGGTGACCGCGTTGCAGGGTTTGTTCACGGGGGCAACATTGCGCACCCCGAAGATGGAACGTTTGCAGAATATGTTCTGGTGAGGGAGGGTCTCCAGTGCATCATTCCGGAAGGCATGCGCTTCGAGGAGGCGGCGAGTCTCGGGGTTGCCATCACTACAGTTGGCATGGCATTGTGTCAGAGCCTCAAGCTTCCTCTGCCGATCGAGACATGCTCGCAGAACCTATGGGTGTTGATCTACGGTGGTAGCACCGCTACCGGTACGGTGGCTATTCAGACTGCGAAGCTGTAGGTTCCATGTTCCGGTTTAGTCAAGGCAGCGATCTGATAATGAGATACAGCGCCGGTCTCAACGTCATCACGACCTGCAGCCCCTCGAACTTTGCACTTGTAAAGTCACTGGGAGCTTCTGCTGCATTCGACTATCGAGACGTTGACTGTGGCGAGGCGATCCATGCATACACTCAAGGAAGTATGCATCACGCCTTTGACTGCATCTCAGATGACGCGTCTGCGGTAGTGTGCGCTAAAGCGCTCGCTCAAAGCACGTCGTCACAGCCATCAAGATACTGCTCGACGTTGCCTGTACAATGCCCGCGCGAGGATGTGGTATCGAACTTCGTCCTAGCCTACACCGCGACTGGAGAAGCTTTCCACAAATTCATAGACTTCCCAGCCAATCTTGAGGACTACGAGTTCGCAAGGAATTTCTTTGGGGTCTTCCAGCAGCTTTTGGATGAGGGGAAAGTACAGCATCATCCTGTGGAAGTGCGAGAAGGCGGACTGGAGGGAGTGCCGACGGGCCTGGAGGATTTGAAGGAAGGAAGGGTCAGCGCGAAGAAGCTTGTCTATCGTATCTCATAGGTGGCAGTAGTGGTACTGGTAGCCTTTAATCAATATCAATTGTCTGTATTGATGCGATAGGTGGTCAACAGCACGTATGGGAAATGCTTGCTTATGCTACTCGATCCAACCGGATGTATCCAAAACGAGAAGCCCAATTTCTTCGTCTACAGATGGTGAATGTCTACAGGCGCAATGGTGGCCGAAGTTCCTTTCGAGTAATGCGCAGAGACATACTCCTCCACGGGAGTAAGATGCAGAGGATCGAACATGGACTGTGCAGGGAAATGAATCGACGCAACACCCTCCCATATCTGCTTATGGCGAATCTTGAAGTCCACCTCGGTAAACTGCCGAACATGAGGTGTCTTCTCCGGCAGAGGGGAGGGCAGAATGCGCAAGAAAAGATTGTGCACACTCGGCTCCGTGTATTCGTCCAGCGGCAACAACGCCGTCGGCTTGAACAGAATCTCCGCCACGGGAAATTCGCTGGGGCGACAGACTCGTCCGCGGAAGAATCCACTTATGCCGTCAGGGTCAGTCGGGAAGTCCAATGACCCGAGAACCTTCGGTGCGCCCCAGAGCTCTCTGCCCGAATAGGCTGCGTCCTCGTTGTCCAGGATGATGAGTAACGAATACTCGTATTTCGTACCGTTGTATTCTACCTCCACGCCGTGAAGAAACTCGCGATAGGGACCAATAGGTGAGGAACCGTAGGAGATGAGACGTGTCGTGATGATTGGTTTTTCCTCAATGGTCAGACAGTCTGGGAGAAGACGTTTGAGTTGAGCGCCGTCAGTGCGGTATTTGATGACGATGCAGCCCATGTCGGTAAAGTGCGAGGGGAAAGCCGCCGGGCGGTAGGCTGGCGCAAATATGGGGATGGCATTGCAGATCGTCTCAGACGAGATGGTGCCGGTAAGGACCATGGTAAGCGAGGTGGAGGAATGATAGGTTGTGATGGGGATGGACCAATGCTTTTTATCGCGATCAGAAAGGTTCTAAGCGCTGAGATGTTTTCAGTATATCTCTTCATTCTTATGTGTGACGTGTTGGGGTGCGGGAATGCTATCAGTTATAGGAGAAGTGTTGGTAGCACAATCTGCTCCTGAGAGCTGGTATACCAACATCCGGAAAAGTCGATCATGCTGCGAAACCAAAATATCCCAGGACACTTTTTTTTGTTACGGCAATATCAGCGCCGAAGATCTCAGGTAATCTTCAGCCAATCAATGCCTGATACAATCACAATTGAGACCCTACTGCGTGATCCATCAACCATCGTGATGCCCTACCAGAGAACGGGCGGTGCCAGGAAGTTAACCTTAAACAAAATCCCAAGATAGTAGATTACACGGACGTATGGATGCCGAGATTCCAAGATGCATAAAGGTGCCCTTAAAGTGATGCTATAAACGGTACAAACAAGCCAATATAAATACATCGCCTGCACCCTCGAAAATCCCAGAACCCGGAACCCTCCCAATTATACCCTTTATTCTGCAGCGCTTACGATTACAATGGCAGAGAACGACCAGCGAGCGGACCCCGTCACACCAATCGCGGTCGTGGGCCTGAGTTTCCGTGGGCCCGGCGACGCCACGAGCCCCGAGAACCTGCTGCGCATGGTATCCGAGGGGCGCGAGAGTCGCTCCCAGATTCCCGAGCAGAAATGGAACGCCAGCGGCTTCTACCATCCGGATGCGAGCCGCTACGGGACAGTGAGCTTGCCATGATTCGAGTCGGTGTTGGTTAGCATCACGACTAACAAACGCCAGCACAATGTAGAATACGGCCACTGGATGACCCAAGACCCTTACACCTTTGATGCGCCTTTTTTCAATCTCTCCGCTGCTGAAGCCGCTGCGCTCGACCCTCAACAACGCATGCTTCTAGAGTGCTCCTACGAAGCCTTTGAAAACTCCGGGACGCCTCTGTCCAGGGTAATAGGTAGCTCGACCTCCGTTTTTGCGGCGTCGTTCGCAGCAGACTACACAGACATGTTGTGGCGTGACCCGGAGAGCGTCCCAATGTACCAGTGCACAAATGCGGGGTTCTCGAGAGCGAATCTGGCGAACAGAGTAAGCTATTCGTTTGACTTACGAGGCCCAAGTATCATGGTAGATACAGCGTGTTCGGGCGGGTTGACGGCGCTGCATTTGGCGTGTCAGAGTCTGTGGACTGGGGAGGCGAGGCAGGCGATTGCAGCGGGGTCGAGCTTGATACTGGGCCCGGAGGTCATGGTCACGATGAGTATGATGAGGTTCTTATCGCCAGACGGGAGATGTTACGCATTTGATGAGCGTGCAAACGGCTATGCTCGAGGCGAGGGCGTTGCCGTCTTGGTTCTCAAGCGACTCGACGACGCCATTGCGGATGGGGATACCATCCGAAGCATCATCCGCGGCACAGGCGCCAACCAGGACGGAAAAACGCCGGGGATAACCATGCCCAACGGTGTCTCTCAAGAAGCTCTAATACGATCGGTATACGAGCGGACGGGCCTCGACCCATTGGATACATCGTATGTAGAATGTCACGGGACAGGGACCCAAGCTGGCGACACAACTGAAACCGGCGCCATATCGAGAGTCTTCAGTGCCGGCCGACAGGATCTACTTGCAATTGGATCCGTGAAGACTAATGTCGGGCATCTTGAGGGAGCCAGTGGACTCGCAGGCGTCATCAAGTGTATACTAATGCTAGAGAACGGGGTTATACTTCCAAATCGGAACTTTGAGAAGCCCAATCCGAAGATCTCACTAAAAGATTGGCATCTCCAGGTAAGCTCATAATGACATACAGTCCGATCCATGACTTACCTTTAATGTGTAGGTGCCTACTACTATCCAGCCCTGGGTGAGCTCGAAGACGCGTCGGGCATCAGTCAATAGTTTTGGCTATGGCGGCGCCAACGTGCACGCCATTCTTGAGAGTGCCGAAGACTTCTTGCGGCTTCGTGGCGTCGACCCACGTCGGTTCTCAAGAAAGTCTGCGCTTACCGTAAAGGAGATCCAGGAGGCACTAGCGATCAAACCTACCAACGGTGATTCTGAGACCACGAGCAACACACTTCCCTTATCAAAGGGTCCATCTTTTTCCAACGGGCAGTCTCTCACCAACGGCCATTCCTTGACCCACAGCGAAACCGTCACGAACGGCCATTCCCTAGCCAGCGGACCTGCCGAGCCGGTTTACAGACCGCAGCTCTTCGTACTCTCGGCTTTTGACCCCGCAGCAGGCAAAGCATGGGCAGAACAGCTCAGCGAATATGTCGCCCAGAGAATAGACGTGGCAGATAGCCAGCTTTTGGACAGCTTAGCCTTCACACTCTCCGACAGGCGAACCGTACACCCATGGCGAGCCACTGTGACGGCTGCGTCGAGTGATGAACTGGTATCGCAGCTGAAAAAGGTCAAACTCGTCAACGTTCCACCAAAACAGAACCTCGGCTTTGTGTTCACGGGCCAGGGCGCTCAGTGGTGTGGCATGGGTAAGGAGCTCATCCATGCTGTTCCGTTGTTCCGCAAGAGCCTCGAGAGATGTAGTGACGCGCTGCAACGCATTGGAGCACCGTTTCATATCATTGGTGTGTTGACCTGATGATCCACATGTGAGCTCCTTTTGTATGCTGACTTGCCATGCAGACGAACTTGAACGGGATTTCGAGAGTTCACAGGTCAACAAGGCGATTTACAGTCAGCCTCTCTGTACGGCGTTGCAGATCGCCCTGGTAGATATGCTTGCGTCTTGGGATGTACATCCCAGATCCGTCACCGGACACTCGAGTGGAGAGATTGCAGCAGCGTATGCGGCAGGCGCACTTAGTCTGGAAGACGCCATGCTGGTTGCGTACGAGAGAGGCTGCGCAACTCTCGATCTGGCCAAAAAAGGCTTGAAGGGCGCCATGACCGCAGTAGCCATGGAGCGAGATGAGCTTGTGCCTATCTTGGCCGCTTTGAAGAATGGCAAAGCAGTCATAGCATGCTCAAACAGCCCTTCCAGCTTTACGGTATCCGGTGACAAGAGCGCTCTCGATGAACTGCAACAGGTGCTTCGAGGGAAGGGTGCTTACAACCGAAGGTTGGTTGTAGAGGTTGCTTATCATTCCCACCACATGGCCACCATCGCAGACAACTACCGAAGTGCCATCTCCAAGGTCGAGGTTCTGGACGGAAACCATGACATTACTGTCTTCTCCTCTGTGTCGGGCAAAGTGATTGACAAGTCCAAGCTCGGAGTGGAGTACTGGGTCAACAATCTTGTGGGCGAGGTGAAGTTCGCCCAATCGTTGCGTCAGCTAGCGAGCCACACAGACAGCGATGGCGCATCTCACATACAGACCTTGGTGGAGATTGGTCCGCATGCAGCGCTCGCCGGACCGATCAATCAAATTCTCGAGGCAATCGATTTGCCCGCCGCATCTTCTATAGACTATCTCTCGGTCTTGGTACGAAAGAAAGATGCCATGACTACGGCCCTGGCTTTTGCATCTAACTTGTTCGTATCTGGATACGCCGTCAGACTCTCGGCGGTGAACCAAAATGGCCAAAGCCAGATTCCTCCGTTGATCGATCTGCCGCCCTATGCATGGAACCATGCCAAGAGCTACACTGCAGAGTCGAGGATTAGCAGAGCATACCGCAACCGAAAATACCCTAGAAGGGACCTCATTGGTGTGTTCGACGTTCATTCTAGCGCCTTGGAACCGCGCTGGCGTCAGATAGTTCGCCTTTCAGAGACACCCTGGTTGAAGGACCACATGATCCAGTCCTCGATCGTGTACCCAGCGGCAGGATATCTTGCCATGGCCATGGAGGCAGCCGCGCAGCGGGCCTTGATGAGAAAGGCGGGAACCATAATTGAGGGCTACCAGTTCCGCGAAGTGGTCATAAGCTCTAGTCTTATCATCCCAGAGACACCTGGTGAAGTTGAGGTCGTCATAAGTATCAAGGCTTACTCCGAGAGCATGCGAACGCCGTCCAACCTTTGGGACGAATTTTGCATTTCATCCGTTTCCAGCGACGATCGATGGACGGAACACTGCCGCGGCCTCATTTCAGTGCAGTCGCCATCCAAATCGACCAATCCTGTCAACGGTCAAGCGCAGGAATCGGCAAGTCTCGCAGCACACCAAGCATTGGTTGAAAAATTTGAGGATGTTTGCCAAACAACGTGGAACGCAGAAGAGTTGTATGAGCGTCTCTCGAAAATTGGGATGCATTATGGCCCAGCATTCGCCAACCTTGACAGCTTACGCTGCGCGCCTGGTTATTGTATTGGCAACCTGACAGTTCCTGATACAGCAGCGGTCATGCCAATGCACTACGAGCAAGTCGATGTCGTTCATCCGGGAGCGCTGGACAGCATATTTCAGACCTATCTGCCAGCATTAGCAACAGACCCAGGTCGAATGTATGATGCTATCGTCCCCGTCTCGATTGAGGATATGTTCATTGCTCATGGCCTGAAGGGGCAACCAGGGAACAGGTTTGTGTCCTACACATCGACCTCTCGTAAAGATTACCGCTTCAGCTCCGCGAGCATGACTGTCTTTGAGGGCCAGTATACGCCAGGGACCAAACCAGTGATTCGTATAGGCGAGATGACCCTAGCGTCTCTGGACCGTGAAGAGAGCAGCGAGGGCGACGGCGAGGTCCCACCACGTGCATATAACGTCAAGTGGGCGCCTGATGTAGATTTGCTGACACAGAAGCAACTTACTGACCTATGTTCTGCCCCGACGGCGGCGATGGACACCAAAGGCACAAGCCAAGAGATCGATCGAGCTGTTGTACAGCTGCTCCGCGGTGTACTTGCGAAGATTCCCGAGCAGCGATCGGAGGAAGCCGGAAAGTACGCGCACGATCTCTGGAAGCTGGTCAGCGCTCAGGTAGAGCTTCACACTGCCCATCACGAGGATTCGGGCTATTGTTCGCCTGGAGAGTTCAGCACCACCATAACACGGGCTGCTAGCGCACTACCAAAGCTATTAGTCGGTGAGTTGACGGCCGCTGACTTCACTCAAACGTATGGTCTAGCAGCTCTTGCCGCGACCCCAGGACTCTTCGTAAACAATCGGTCTGTGGCAGCTTATATCCAGCTCTTGGCCCACAAGAAGCCAAGCCTAGCTGTACTGACGGTAGGACCACAATCGGGTCCCGCGTCATTGAATTTGTTGTCGCTGCTGTCTGAAATGGGTGACGGAAACGCACCTTTTGCGACGTTCCACCACAGCGACACGGAACTCTCCATCCAGGAGAGTGCAAAGACCAGATTCCCTACATGGGCACACTCGATTGGCTTCCGAGACGTGATGGAACAAGGCGGCGTGCCAGAAAGCACGTCCAGAGGCATCGACAACACATACGACGTGGTGATTGCGTTCAACACTCTAGGCTCGAGCGCACAACTGTCCAAGACGCTGTTGGCAACCTCAACACTACTGACATACGGAGGTAGCCTTGTGCTCGCGAACCATGCGCCAACATCGCCACTTGCCACGCTGCTATGGGGCCCTCTTCCCAGTTTCTTGTCGAGCCAAGTCAACGTTGCTTCGCCGAAATCCATGGAGGAGGTGCAAGATATAGCGCATGGCATGGGGTACAAGACACGCATAACGTTATCAGAAGAGGTTCTGATTGTCCAGCGGGCCACTGAGGAACCTGAAGCTGAAGCTGAGGCGGAGTCCAGGAAGAGGGTAGACGTGCTCATCGTGGCCGAAAAAGAGGCAAAAGGCATCGACTTGAAGCAGCTGCGAAGTCTCTGCGAAGAGATGGGTTCTGCGACCGATGTGGTATCTTTTGAAGAGGCACGTCCTCGACCCGGACAAGCATGCATCGTGCTGAGCGAGCTGAGCAGAGCAGTGCTGGTGGAGCCCAGCACAGCCGAGTGGGAGGCGCTGAAGCACATGGCGCACAATAGCGCAGGCTTCGTGTGGGTAACGCGAGGCGCAGGCAGCGATGCGTGTGCGGACCCGCAGGCAGCGCTGATACAAGGCCTTGCACGTACTATTCGCGCCGAGGTGGGCGAAGGGCCAATTGTCACGCTGGACCTCGAGAGCGTCGAGGGCGCTGCTGCGGCTGCACACATTGCTCATGTCTTTAGGCGGCGCGTGTTGGACGCGGTTGCGGACGACGATGTGGAGCTGGCGGAGCTGGGCGGAATCTTGCATGTGCCAAGAATGATGGAAGACGCGGATGCAACGGAGCAGCTGGTGGGGCGGGTGGGGCGGGCCAAGCAAGGGCGCACGGCCATGCCCGTGGCGCTGGACAAGGTAGGGGCGGCCCGCCTTTTTGCAGGGATGCCGGGGCTACTGGACACGCTCCACTTTGCGGCGGACGAACGCGTGCGAGGCGCGCTCGCGGCCGGCTGCGTCGAGATCCGGGTCAAGGCGGCGGGCATCAATTTCAAGGACGTGATGATGGCTATGGGTCAGATTCCGGTCGAAGATCTTGGGTGCGAGAGCAGTGGCATTATCACGGCTGTGGGCAGCGCGGTCGAGGGACTGCAGGTCGGCGACCGCGTCGTGTGCATGGGGTCGGGCTCCTTCTGCACGCAGCTTCGGCTCGATGCGCGATTGGTGCACCGCATTCCGGACTCGCTGTCGCTCGAGACGGCTGCGGCGCTCCCGATTACGTACGTGACGGCGTTCCACTCGGTCTACCACATCGCGCGCCTTCAGGCAGGCGAGACGATTCTGGTGCACGCGGCGACGGGCGGGCTGGGCCAGGCGGTCGTCGAACTCAGCCAACTGGTGGGCGCCGTGGTGCTGGTGACCGTGGGCAGTGCGGAGAAGAAGCGGCTGATGCAGGAGCGGTTTGGCCTAGCGGCCGAGCACATACTGTTCAGCCGCAGCACGGGGTTTGCGGGTGACGTCATGAGGCTCACGGCGGGCCGCGGCGTAGATGTCGTGGTCAACTCACTGGCCGGCGAGGCGCTGCGTCAGTCGTGGAGCTGCATCGCGCCCAACGGCCGCTTCGTCGAGCTGGGCCAGCGTGACATTACCGTCAATGCGCGGCTCGACATGGGCGTGTTTGCGCGCAACGCCTCCTTCACCGCGTACAACCTGGCGTATGCGCTCAAGGAGGACCCCCAGGCGGCGCGCGACATTCTGGGCAAGGTGCTGGCCCTGTACGAGCATGGCGCGTTGCGAGGTCCGCACCCGCTCGAGACGGTTCCCTTTTCGCAGCTCGGCCAGACGTTCCGGAAGATGCAGACGGGCCTCCACGTGGGCAAGCTGGTTGCTGTGGTGGAGCCGGGCGACACGGTCAACTACCACGATGATGATGATGATGATGATGACGATGATGATGACGATGACGACGACAACAACAACAACAACAAAAACAACAACAACAACGACGGCGAAAACAACAACGGCGAAAACAACAACAACAACAACAACGAAAACAAAAACAACAACGACACCATCACCAGGCATCGCCCTGGCCTGGGCCTGTTCCGCCCCGACGCAACCTACCTGCTCGTTGGCGGCCTTGGCGGGCTGGGTCGCGCGACGGCGTTGTGGATGGCGTCGCGGGGTGCTCGCCATTTGCTGCTGCTGAGCCGGTCCGGGCGCGACGGCGAGGGCCAAGAGTCGCTTGTCGGCGCGCTCGCCGCGGCCGGCTGCACGGCTACCGTGGCCGGGTGCGACATTGCAGATGCGGCTAGGCTCGGCTCGGTGCTGGCGGCCGCTCGCGCCACGATGCCGCCCGTCCGTGGCGTGATCCAGGGCGCCATGGTGCTGCGCGATGGCTTGCTGGCCAACATGGCCCTGGACGACTGGCTGCACGTCCTGCGGCCAAAGGTGCACGGCACCTGGAACCTGCATGCCTGTCTCCCCGCCGACCTGGACTTCTTCGTCCTCGAATCCTCCATCAGCGGCATCGTGGGCAACACCTCCCAGGCTGCCTATGCCGCCGCAAACACCTTCCTCGACGCCTTTGCCCGCTACAGGCGCTCGCGCGGCCTGCCTGCAACCACCGTCGACATTGGCGCCGTCGACGGCATCGGCTACCTGGCCCGCAACCAGCACTTGAAGCAGGCCATGGAGCGCCAAGGATTCGACTTCACCCATGCCGACCGTCTGATGCGCCTCCTGCACTTTGCCATAGCCCACTCCCTGCGCCACCCCTGCCGCGCCCACATCGTCACTGGCCTGGGCGCCTGGCATCCCGACGGCGCTCTCCCTGCTCTCCGCGCACCCCTCTTCTCACGCTATCGCCTCCTGTCTGCGAGGGGGTCCTCCACCGCAGACTCCACCGACACGCTGCGCAACGCCATCAAGCAATCCACTACTCTTTCCGCTGCCGTCGCTGCCATTTTGGCTGCCTTGGTCGCTTACATTGTCGACCGCACCGGCATCCCCCACGAGAATGTAAGCACCGCTCGCGGCCTGCACGACTACGGCATCGACTCGCTGGTCGCCGTCGAGCTCAGGAACTGGATCGCAAAGGACATGGACGCCGTCGTGCCCATCCTCGAGCTGCTCGGCGCAGACTCGCTGGCTGCCTTGGCCGCAAAGATAGCTGCTCGGAGCAGGTTGATTCTGACCACCACTGCAGGAACGTAGATGGACTTCTTTGGCGACGATGCTTCCGACTGTCGTATCTGAAACACACGTCCATCGTTTTCAGCTACCCACCTCTCGTGTCTATTCAAGTCTATCCATCACCTGTAGCTTATTATTTCGATATTAATTTATTCTGAACCCCTGTTTAAATCCATCCATCACCTGTAGCTCATTGTTTCGACAGTCATTCACTCCTGTCACACTACTGGCACCACCTCGCCCATATCGCTGTCGTTGAAGATGAAATCGAAATTCACATCGCCCACGAACCCGTCATGACCGCAGTGCATGGCATCCAACGCCGTCGTGTCGCCCTCGAGTCCCAAAAACACACCCGCAGCCAAGTCGCCAAACGGCGTCGCCGCATCGCCCAGGGCAAGCGAGAACCCCCCGTTATCTCCGCTATCCACCACGCCCGTGCTCGTCTTCTGCTTACCTGCATCCGCCCCATCAGCCCTTGTCCACGGTTTCCTTGCCTCGGAAGCGCTGCACCCACCGCGTGGGGGCGCACTCTGCTGCCTGTCCAAGGCCTGATACCCAATCGCCGCGTCGATGGCGTCCTTGCTGCACGCCACCCGTTAGCTTCTTAGCCTCAGGCGCCCGGCAGGTGGATGGATGCACGCCTCAGCATCTCGCAGGGCGTGTTCGCGGCGCCACTTACGATAGATCGGGCAGGTACTGTTGTGTGATGGCTTGGATGTTGATTGCCGTCGTGGCAGGATACGCTGCCAGGCCTTGCGCCTCGAAATGGTCGCACGTGTAGCCGATGATGGTGGCTTGTTTGTCTTTGGACAGCCGGTTGATGGTGCGGATGAGTTGGTAGTTGGTGGCTTCTGCATCCGCGGCTGCGTTAGCTGCATCATCACGTGTGCGGTGGTGAAAGGAAGCAAATACGAAAAGAATGAGTGGCAAACTGGAGTGGGGAAAGCTCACCAAACACTATGTGGTATAGGATGCCGGCTTGCTCAAAATTACAGTGTGTCTGAATTGAGGCGATGATGGTGTTGATGAGCGTGGTTTCGTCGCGCATCGTCTTGAGCCCGCGCGAGTGTCCGCTGAATCCCGCCTCGCGCATCTTCGCGTTCACCTGTCATGTCTTGTTTAGCGAGCTGACGTGCATGTTACATGTCCATGGACGTCAGTAGAAGAAGAAGAAGAAGAAGAAGAAGAAGAAGAAGAAAAAACACGCACCTCGCGAGCCGCGCTCTTACCCTGCTTGGGCGAGTATCGTTCCCAGATCAAGAAAAAACAGAGCGAGAGGAAACGCAGAAGACGTCCATATTTGACCTTCTGGCTCGACTGCCGCGCAAAGCTAATGCACATTTCCCAAGCTCGCGACATGTGCTCTCCATGTGGTGTCAGTGGTGGATCCTTGATGCTGGCTAAATCCATGTACGACAGCACGTCTGCATCTGAGATGGTTGCTGAATGGAGCCGCCCGAGGAATGTATCGGCTATCTCAATCACAAGCTCAGCCTGCGTCTTGGCACCATCATCTCGCTTTCTTTTGGGCCGCCGTCTGATCTCCGCCATCACGGCCGACCCGGACGAGGATTTGTTGAACGGACTTTCCACTCCAGGGCTCCCAGATTGAGATCGAGAGTTGGGCGCGCTCATCGACCGGTCGTCCTCGCTCATACGGATGGCGTCTTGCTCCCAGAACTCCAGCTCCGACGTCCGCGACGTTGTCATGACTTGCTTCAACTGCTGGTTGATGCTGTTCGTACATGATTCGAGACCGGCGTGCGTTTTAGATGTCTGCGAAACTTCTTTCCTATTCGTCACTGTCAGCAAGGCGAAACCAATGTTGGGGAAGACAAGTTGAACAACGTGGGATCCCTACCAAACACCTGGCGCCCGGAGATTCCACTTATGCCAAGGCACAGAATTCCCATAGATGATCTCGGCGGCCTCACTGACCGGTGCCAGAATCTCGTCTTGCGGTAAGCCATCGCAGCACCGGACGATGGCACCTTCGGCACAATAGAAGACTTGTCCAGGAAACCGTCGCAGCGAAAACGGGATGATGGACATCTGCACGCCAACACAGTGGCTCGCCCCAACGGCCAATGAAAAATATATGTACACAGCCTCCAATGACGGGTAGAGTCTTGCGTCGATAGTGCTGTGGCGAGCGTCTTCGGGAGTGATCAAGTAAACTGGATTGACTACGTGATGTGACGTCTGACAGTCCATGGCAGAAGCAAAAGGCATATGCATCGACAGGTCCAGTCTGCAGAAAATCAACCACGAGATCAAGTCTCGATTTCCTTTCCTTGACCACAAGCGAACACACTGGAGAGGCTAATATTTAACATCGCTTCTAGAGACTGGGAATTGAAAAACCTGTCAGTCCTGCATGTCTAGAGCTTACGGGACCCACTGAAGTCAGAACCGGGGGGGCCGCTCCAAAGGAGCAATCGACGGCGTGATCGACATCTGAATCTCTCGGTGCAGCTCTTAGAACTGTATCAGCTTCCGCTCGAGAAGCCCGGCGCTCCAGCATCGTCTTCTGCTGCCCAGTGCTGCTTGTATTCTATACCAACCCGGAGTTTCAGTGGCATATTGACACTTTTAAAATACGTCACAGTTCGATGGTGCTCACCTGTGGCAATACTTGCTCATCATGGTCTGTGGGTCTCCAACTCACCCTTGGTTCAGGCATACAGAGATGGGTCGTGATGGTTCGTCAAGTGTCCACACCATACCGCTTGCATAAGAGGGTTGATAGTGTAAGCCAAATACGATGCTGATCGAGGTAGGATCGTTATTGTTTTTCCCTGAGTCTTGAGTGGGGGTCCCGATTCTATTTGTTGAGGAACGCTGATACCACAGTCCGTAGGTGACCTGATGGCATTGGAGGGAAGGTGTAGTTGCATCTTGCATAATTCCTGCAAATCCCATCCTTGGGTGAGCTTAGACGTGGCCGTATCTACCACCGGTTTCCTTGGCACTTGGCAGCAGCGGATTTTCCCCTCTACGAAGAAGCTCGTTTTCACTGTAGTTAGTCGAATTACCGCTATGCTCCATGGCTGGTGTACTATACACCATATCGTCCAGTACACCATGTACCAGGTTGGTATTCAATATACCGTATCATGACGCAAACCGCGGCACTTTCGACGATTCCCTGACATCGATCGCCAAGAAGCGTGGCCGGGAAAGGAGCTTCCAATGACCGTGTCAGGATCAATGCGATGCGAGATGCTTACTACCCCACCTGTCTTTGCAGCGCATAAAGGAAGAGACAGGCGAGCGACAGGGGGGGAAATGCACTGTGCGTGAGGTGAATTGGGCGAAACGAGTCGGGCTGCCATCGCTGGTTCCTTGGCAAAGTAGGCCTAAAGACAACGGTCAGTTTGTCTCTCGTCGTTCCTGCGTAAGTCAAGTCGCACATAGACACAACGTTGCCTACAGTTGACTGAAAACAGCCACGGTCTACAGTCACCGTGTAACCGTCTGGGGCACGGTCGTTGTATCAAAGCAACTGTCTCTTGCGGTATCACTTTTCGTATTGCTCAAAGATTGAAAACGAGCTGCATCGGCCGATGAGAGAGGTGAGATGCCGAGGAGAGCAGGGACAGCCAACCAAGTAGTTGGGTCTGACAGAGGACCGGCAAACCGTCACGGCAGTTCGTCACTTGATTGCAACATTACACCACTCGTTACATAGTCGAAGTTTGCAACAACCAAAAGCAAAGTCAGCACGCGCCTCACGTCCAATGCGTGCCTCTTACCCGCTGATAGTGCAGCGTCCAATGCCTGCACGCTCGACTGCACGGACAGGCGATCGCAATCGGTAGAACATGCCCACAAGCCACTGCACAGGCCAGTGCAGGAGGTACCCATGCATAGTTGCCTACTACTCTATAAGCAGTAATAAACAGTTACACCCTGTTTATTTTGCTGCTCTCATTCCTTTACTGCCTTGAGGTTAGTTGGCGAGTGGTGCATATAGCCATACATATGCACTGCATATGTATGGCTATTCGGTGCACGCGCCGGACTCCCCCGTGATTAGCGCCACGCTGGTCGGCGGATACCTGCCACGCTGGTCAAGCGTTCTTCGATCCAATCTCCTTCTACGCAGACCTATCTCCATCTTTCTCGACGTGTGTTCCAAAAAACAATGCGCTTTGAAGTCGATGCAACGGGACCTTGACAATGACACTCATGAACAGTGATTCTACTGAGGCAATGACTCGGAGCTGAACCGCCCAACCACCCAGAGCTCGCCAGCCTCAAGCCCCAACACCAACGCCTATCGTCGCCGCGTCGCCAAGGCCGTGTTGGTAGACCGAGCTTCCAATTCAAGATCGCTTCTCGCTAAAAGGCTTGTTGCCGCAAAATCGAGCGCGCTAAGTTGCTTTCGTGCTTTCGTGCATTTGCGAGACACCACCTCTTCACCTGCTGTGCTGCTCGTTGCGCTGCCATTCAGGTCTATCCATGGACATCTGTTCCTGGCAGCAACACCAACTGCTTATGGCACACGAAATTTTTATATCCAGGACAGTGGAACTACCGCTGATAGCCTGTGGGGTGGTGAGCTGGGCATCCTGGGCATCGTCATAGTCTCTAAGAAATAAATGTCGACCTTCCTAACTGAGCAAAAAGCTCTACACTGTACGAAGACTACAGGGACAGGCCTTATCAGCAAATCAATCGAGCTATAGAGAGTATAAGGGCTGGAAATGCGTCCATTGAACGATGTCTGTGTTAGGGACAATCTAAACTCATCGCACGACCTAGCTCCGCCCCGTACACAATCATGCAGCTCCTCACTTCTGTCGCTGCAGCCGCTGCACTTCTGGCAAGCAGCGTCTCTGCCGCGAATCTGACTGGCGATGTCTTGAACGGTGTACCGGTCATCCACGACTTGAATCTGGCCGACGTGCCTGCGCAGAAAGTTTCGAGATATTACCTGCGTGTTGGAGAACTCAATGGCGGCCACCCAGTCCACATTCCCGTCATGGTTGCACGCGGCACACCTGAGAGTCTCGAGACGGGCCAGAAGCTGTCACTCTCAGGTGCGATCCACGGTGATGAGCTGAACCCTGTGCGCGTCGTGCAACGCATCTTCGAGCAATTGGAGGATCAGGTGGCAACGTTGAACGGCACTGGTATGTACTCTGCTCAGACCGCAAGCAAGTAGTCTAATACACACCAGTCATTGGCATTCCTACCGTCAACCCCATGGGCATCTACCTCAACCAACGAAACTACTTCACCGCCTCCGCCTCTGGCTCCCTGACGAACGTCAACAGAGTGTTCCCAGGCGTGAGCGCCGAGCTCGGCGGCAGCGGACCCAACATCCTTGCTTACAACATCTGGAACTATCTCTGGGGCAACGCTTCCCAAGTCGACGTCGGCATAGACCTGCACACACCATCTTCCGGCGGCGAGACAAGCTTGTGGTGCTACTCGGACTGGCGGCTGCCGTACGTGGAGCGTTTGAGCAAGCTCCTGCAACCCGACACTCTGAAGATCGATGTCGGCGAGCCAGGCAGCATCGAGACGACGTTTGTGGACTACGGAATCCCGAGTCTGACGGTCGAGATGGGACAGGCCAAGATCTGGAACACGTCGCTGATCGACCGCACAGTCGACTTTGTCAACCGCGTGCTCGTCGATCTGTCCATTGTTCCATCCAACACCACCGTCGAACCGGACCTCAGCAACGTCTACATTGCCAACACCTTCCACGATACCTACACCCAGTACGGCGGATTCGTCGAGAGACTGGTTCAGGTCGACGAGCCGGTGACCAAGGGACAGCCGATTGCACATGTCCGCAATGCTTTTGGCGATATCATGGAAACACTGGTGGCGCCAGCAGATGGACGTATGTTCCAGAGCCCGCGGGATCCGTCGTGCGAGCCGGGCAGCAGTGTTGGGCAGATTGCGTACAATTCCACAGACCCTGAGTGCGCCGATGGATGTATCCTCAGCGGACCTACAGGGTCGCGGAGAAGGTAGATGCGAGCGTGATGTAAACACGAAATGAAATCGCTTCGTACCTCGTACACTCCCATGTCCACATCCATCGATGATATCCTACACGCTGCACATACCCATCCTACGCGCCTCGCACCCCCCGATCCTGCCACGACCTCCAGCCCTCCTCGCGCCACACCCCGCTCTTCCCCCCTTCCTTGAGCACAACCCTGACACCCCCAATCCGCTGAAACTTATCCACCGCCTTGCACATGTCCACCACGCTGAGCGCAGTGCCCATGACGGCCGTCAGGGCCTCCATCTCGACGCCCGTGGCGCCCGAGCACGCGACCGTGCACTCGATCTGCACGCCGCCGTGGCCCGAATCGTCCGCGCCACCCGCCACGCTGCCCGCGGCTCTGCCGGCAGGGAACGTGCGCAGCTCGACGCCGACGTGCGTCAGTGGGATCGGGTGGCACAGCGGGACAATGTCTGGACACTTCTTCGCGGCCATGATGCCGGCGATGCGCGATACGGAGAGGACGTCGCCCTTCTTTAGCGCGTTGGCTGTGATGAGCGAGAGCGGGGTGGGGTTGGAGAAGTAGACGGTGCCGACGGCGATGGCGGTGCGGGTTGTGTGCGCCTTGGCGGAGATGCTGACCATGTGCGCGCTGCCGGTTGGGGTCAGGTGGGGGAGGTGCGGTTGTGTTTGTGTTTGTGGTTGTGGTTGTGGTTGTGGTTGTGGTTGTGGTTGTGGTTGTGGTTGTGGTTGTGGTTGGGGCGTGGTAGACGTCGCAGCTGGAAAAGGGCTGCTTGGCTTGTCGTTTTGTTTTTGAGGTGCGAGGCTGGGATCGAGCGGTGCGCGTGGGGAGGTGGAGTAGTCGCGTTCGAAGTTTTTGGAGAGCGAGCCTTTGCCTTTGAATTGGGCGATGGCGCTCGGCGAGCGGGGATCGAACGGTTTGAGATGGGGGTAGGTTGGCTTCCTGTACTTGGACGAGAGAGCGTCGATGGGAACGCCTTGCGAAGAGCCTTTGATATCGCTGTCGTCGGCCCAGTCCAACTCCCTGTCTCGCAGGTTGTTTTTGAGCACATCAGGATCCAGCTTGGAATCCTGCGAGGAAAGCTGCCGTTTGCAAGCTTCTGCTTTTTCGGCTCCAAGATTCTCGTTTCTGACAAACACTACTGCGTCTGCTTTTGAGTTGGGGTTGCCCGAGCGGCGCGACGTCGATGGCTTCACCGCTTTAGCCTCTTCAGTGAACGTATGCACGGAAGCGTTGTTATCCTCATTAGAGAGACCCAAAACACTGTCCTCCCTTCTAGACGAGACAGAAGGAGCGTTTGGAGGCTGTTTGGAAGAAGCTTGTGCCAGTGCGGGCGACTCGTTTTGCGCAGCAGCCAATTCTTCTTCAGTCGCATACTCATCTTGCAAGCACCCCATCTCGTCATGGTCTTCTTCGATATCTTTCTCCTGGGCTCTCTGAACGTCTACAGCAGTTATAGTGCAGCCTCTTCTTTCTGCGAATACACTGTTCCACCTCTTCGCCATTCGTTCTGCGGCTTCCTCGCTGAGACCGTATTCGCCGACTGTCTGGTTCGGAACACGCTGTAGTTGCTCTTCAGCAGCACTTGGTCTGACGCCAGTTTTGGCTTGGAACCTGCTGACGAGTATCTTGAGCCATGTCTTCAGGATGTATTGTTTGTTCTCTGTTGACGATTTGTTGATGTCGAAAGGTAGACTGTCGAGGCGCGGATGGAACGACTTGAGACGATCTTGCAGCGCAGAGATCTGGGAGCGCAGGGACGCGGCGGGGGCATTGATGTCGACAGCCAGATTCTCGTCGATAGTGAATCTGCCGCCGGGGAGGTAGAGACGAAGAGACTCCGTGTTGAGCGGTTTGGCTTGGGTGGTGTCGATAGAAGAACGACTTGCGAGGAGTGAGGACTCCTGGGTTTGTTGCTTCTTTGTGTTGGCTGCGGATTTGATCTTAACGGAAGAAGTGGTTGGCTGTCGCCGTGCTTTCCCCGTCTCTTCGACTAA
The DNA here is from genome assembly GCF_004011695.2 of Ascochyta rabiei. Lineage (NCBI taxonomy): Eukaryota > Fungi > Ascomycota > Dothideomycetes > Pleosporales > Didymellaceae > Ascochyta > Ascochyta rabiei. Next base: position 1,099,251 of record NC_082415.1, read on the forward strand.
AGTAGCCCCTTGTTTCCCAGCCTTGAGCCTCGCCATTCTCACAACGAGGATATCCTTTCGCTTCATCAACTCCTCTTTCTTCCTCTCAATCTCCAGCTTCTCTTTGTGATCGCTGCTCTTCGCTCTGCTTGTTGCATCAGCCCCCTCAGACCTCTGCACCTGATCAACACTTTCCACCTTCTGATTTGTGACGTGCGACTTCATCAGCTCCTGGAGCAGGCGGGTCTTCTCATCGACCTGTACTGTGGGTTGTTGACCTGTATTAGTTTTAGACTTCTGAAATTGATTGATCTGCTCCTTTTTTCGCTGAGCTCTGGCTTCTCGACGCGCGGCGTCCTTGCCTGGCTGATCTCTCCCTGCCTTTTTCTGAAGATAGGTTTGATGCTTCCTCCCAATGGAAGCCTTGATCTCGAGTTCGACAGGATCGTAATCAGCAAATGTCCCCTTCTCCGCGTGCTCGTCCGCATGGCGAATAGGGCTTGTGGAGAATGCCCTTGCAGTGCTGGGTGTCGGTCCAAGACGAGGATTTAGAAAAGCGCTGGTAGCTAGGATGCCAGAAGCCGTTCGTGCTGATTGTGAGTGTCGGACAGCTCGGCCACTGCCAAAACCCGCGCGTAGGCGTTCTTGCTGCCCTGCACACCGTTAGCTACGCACATCACAGGCTTTAAAGGACGGCTTGAGATGGACAAAACGGGGTATATGATTTTCGTATATAGCCGGAGGCCCTCTAGAATGCCAGTAAAAGCGAAGGCAAAAACAACATGTCACAGAACGCCACTCATGCAACGCACCGCCATGGTATCATGAACTCATCCAAGCCGTGAATGGTAAAGACAGAAGGAGCAATTTACCCACCAATCAAAATCATTGGTCTGTTTTGCATGTTCGCAAGGTCGCCCATATCCGCATGCTTCTCTGCTTTGCGTTTCACAGCCTGACCGATGACGCTCAGTAGTTCGCGTTCGCGCTGGCCCCAGCCGAGGATCGTATCGTCGCGAAGGCGCCCTTGGTGCCGGTCCATCTCGATTTGCTTAATGCGCTCGAAGGCTTCCTGGTCGATGGGCTCATTGCTGTTGTCTTTCCGGAGGAGATCGCGGAGGGAGACTTCGTCGTTACCGTGAAGGCAGACTTTCAGGTGACCGTCGCTCGTGATGCGTAGACGGTTGCAGCTGCTGCAAAAGTCGTTGGTCATACTTGTAATAAAGCCGACTTTACCGACAAACCCAGGGACTTGGAAGGTCTTGCTTGTGTCGTTCTTGTGCCCAGGTATCCTTGCTAAGCCTGGGTACTTTGTGCGGATCATGTCGACCATCTCTTGAAAGCCGATCATTTTGTTTTCGCTCCATTTGTTGCCGCCAAACGGCATGTACTCTATGAATCGCACCTCCATGTCCTTCTCACGGCCCATGTCCACGAAAGGAAGGATTTCGCGCTCGTTCAGTCCACGCATGACTACGCAATTGACCTTGAGCTTGACGTTTGCACCCAGCTTGTTCATCTCGAGTATGCGGTCGATGGATTTCATAACAGCATCGAAACCCTTCCGTCTTGTCATGATCTGAAACTGGAAGGGATCCAGGGTGTCCAAGCTGAGGTTGACGGCAGTCAGGCCCGCCTCGACCATGGCATCCAGCTTGCGGTGCAGCGATATTCCATTTGTAGTGAGGGCGAGTTCTCGCAGGCCTTTCGGTCGGAGGCTGCCGATTTGCTGCATCAAGGGAACGATGTCGCGGCGCACGGTAGGCTCGCCGCCTGTCAGTCTGATTTTGGTGACGCCCTGCGATACAAAGAGCGATGAGAGGTAGAAGATCTCGGGTGTGGTGAGCATGGTCGCGGGCGGCGATAGCGGAATACCCTCTGTGCAGTGTTAGCCAGTGTCGCTCTCCTCCATGCGTAGACGGCGCACCTTCGGGCATGCAGTACAGACAGCGCAGGTTGCAGCGCTCGGTAATGCTGATCCGCAGATAGTCGTGCTGGCGCTGGAAGTTGTCCGTCAAGAATTCCGAGAACGGCTTCACGTTCTCGATCGCCTGTATGCGGGCCTTCGCACTCTGCCGCGAGGGCGTCTGCACTGGAGGAACACGGGCAGGTGGAGCGTTTCCCGGGGACTGCACGCCAGGCTGTTGCACCGCAGCGTTGGTCGCAATGCAGCGCGACCGCAGCGCGCGCATCGACGGCCTCCAAGCGCATTCGCCACGGCCTGCTACAACGCGCAGCACGGGTGCGCCCGGCCGCATCCCTGATCTAACCATGGGCGCCATCATCAGGAAGAGTCGGAGGTCGGGAATCGTCGCTCAACATCTGGAGCGGCGGGCGGTTCAGACTATATAAACGAGGACATTGGATGGGGATGACTGCGAGTTGACATGCTTCCGCGCGCTAGACCTGCAAGGATCCAGGCACGAGCACCAATACAGACGACTTGGCAGTTTAGTAAGAAGAGGCAAGTGGGGTGTTGCAGTAACTCGGCTGACAGCGGTCGATATCGGCCTGGCTTTGGTGTCCTCTCGTAAGCTGGCACTGGTAGAAATCTGCCTTCGATGCTGTAACGGCCACGTCGTTTTACTGGCGGCCATGTTTGTGTAGCGTTGTCGGCCGAATAACAGGGCGAGCAGACATTCCAGAGTGGAATGGTCCCTCAGGCTCTGTTCTGATTTCGAACCTGCTGCTAAGCGTGCAACTACCGCACACGAAAACACTCGCGTGGACGAGAACGTGTGCCATGGTAGCAGGCAAAGGTAGTGTAGGCAGGCTAAGGCTAAAGGGAATGTGGCCAAGCCTCCATGTGCTTATCTAACACCAATCAAAGAGCTCAAAGTGGCTGACCACCATTGCTGCACACCATTGCTGCACGCTGTGTGCGAAAACCTTACAAGTAGATCTTGCTCATCACTTGGACCCACCTACACTACTTGTGCCTGCTATCATACGCCTCTCACTTCAACCGCGCCGTCGTCCATCCCATGTATTCTTCATGCTGAAAACTGCGATCCGGCGTTTATATGATCACGACCGATTCTGTACCTTCCCAATTGAGTAGTTTTCCAGCTCAAGTGTCGATTGCCGTCAACTTCCGGGCGGCCTCCGCTCGCCCTCGCGTCCCACGCTGCTCCGAGTTTCGACCTGGAGCTCAGATGTTGCAACTCGAGAGGTAAGCAATTGAGGGTTAAGTGCTTAGACCTGCTTAGACCTCCGGACTTTGCTATAGAAACGTTGGACTAGTAGCTGTCAATCTCGTTCTTCCTGTAACAAGGGAAGCGGGAGATTCTCGTCGTCAGCACCATGACCGAATCTCCATCTTCGTCTGACTTGAACAAGAATTACATGCGTCTACTTTAAGCCTCTACTATCCCTAGAGATTCTCGTCGTCAGCACCTTGACCAAATCTCCATCTTCGTCTGACTTGAACAAGAATTACACGTGTCTACTTCAAGCCTCCACCATCCCTAAAAATTCCGTCAATCGCTCTGCAGCAAATCCCTCTCGAGCAACCTCTTATAACTCTCCCTCCCCAATGCACTCCGAAACACCAACCTCACTCTGTGCCTACTTCTCCGCCTCACCCCATCCGTACTCGGCACCAGCGTGTCCGTCACGATCCGCCTCGCTGCTCGCGCGAGACGCTGATGCTCTGCTCTCATCTCTTTCCTCGCCTGCCCGTGCACCAGAGCCCTGAACTTCGCTTTCCCTCTGGGTGTGGAGAAGGAGAGATGCGCTGTATACCGTTGCCGCGGTGACGTCCGCCAGCGTGTCTGGCTCGATGCGTGGGGAGCTTTGTGTTGGAGTAGAGAAGTGGGTAGGGACATGTTGTGATCTGACGGCGTGGACGTTGCTGTGGTGTCGTGCGGTGCTGAGCCTTGTCCGTGTACTGATGGGGCGGTTGAAGAGGTCAAGTCCATTGTGCTGTTGCCTCGGATTGGGTACGTTTGCCATGCATCGCCTAAGATTCTCGGATCTATGACTGGACTCAGCGGCCATGCTTTTGGAGCGGTTGGAACGTGCTTGTTGTTAGGATTGGGACTCGTGACGGGAGGACTGCGCATCGACTGTGCGTGCCACTTCCAGCAGTTCCCACATGTTGGCTGGAGGCAAGGTGCGTCCAAGGTAATGTCGTTCTTGCATCTACCTGCCATGCGTGCATCTGGGCCGCCATATTGGAAGCGGGCGACTTTGACCTTGCACCGTCGTGGCTGGCGTGGTGATGGCTTAGAGGCTTGCGTGGTAGCATCGTCTTCTGTCTTGATGACTGCTGGCTTGTGTTTCCGCTTGAGCACTGCCTTTGGCTCTGGATTGGAGGTGTTGGCTTCGTGTGTCCCTGGACGGTGTTCGTTCCATATGTCTTTGGGAAACCGGAGCCATATTTTCTCTACTTCAAGCTCTTCAAAAGTCGGCAACGGCCGCACGATCATGGCGGCTATGTTCTCAACTGCTCTGGTCTTGCTAGCACGTCCTCGATGTCGCCGCGACCTGTTCGTGAGCCTCTTACCCTCTGGGTGATGTGTTCCAATTACGTTTGCTACTTATTCGTTGGCCGTTTGACGATTCGTGTGCATCATGAATCTGCATGTGTGCGACAAGGGAAGCGACCGCTTGCTTGCAGTCATCTGGCCTCCATGAAAGGGTTTGTTTTAGAATCATAGGCATTGTGAAGTGCGTTGTTTGTTGTATTGTCTTGTATACCTTTGTTGCCAACAGCGCAGTTTGTTGTAAACTTCGGTTTGCCCATACAATGTGCATCCAGAAAGAACAATCGATTCAGATCGTGAGACACATCTACTCTGTGTGAGAGCCCAGTCTATAGTGAGTCAAAGAAGATACAACCCCACGAAGTGCAAAACACTGTAACAAGTTGCCTACTTGTAGCACTGGTTCCATAGGCCGCCGTTCCTGGCGAAGCTTTGGCTTTCCACAAACCTGCTCAACGTACACCTACCGTGCTTGTCCGCGTCGCAGAATTCGAGAGGATGGACGCGGTCGTTGACGATGACACGTACAAACTCTTCCTTTGCACCGCTGCACTGGAGCTTCTCGACGTACAGTCTCGATGCAAAAGGCACGGTCCACGCGGCGGAGTATCCATGTGTCTCCTTGGTGCCCTGCACAGTTGTGTTGGAGAGCGGCTCAGTCTGATTGTAGAGGCCCAAAGCAGCGAGGACGCCGCTAATGTCGTTGTCGTGACTGAAGTCGGCGTACACCCTGCGGTCCAGTGGGAAGGTGGCGGGATCAGAGTCTAGTGTGCGGTTCGTGTTCGTGTTGTCTTCCACGGGCTTGTTCTGCAACCTAGCCAGCAGCTCATTCACGTAGCCCACACCCTGTGTGGCACCGAGCGGGTTGCCAACGCTGTAGCCATAGTACTTGCCAAGAGTTTGGAAGTAGTCGTAGTGGTGCCACTCTTTCTCGGTGAACAGATGACAGAACTTGGACACCTTTGCGGACGGGTGCGCGAGCGTGTCGAAGGGACACATGTCCATCAAGTACACGATGAAGGTTGCGCTGAGGTTGGTGCCCAGCTTCGAGTTCACCCGCTCTTGGATGGGAGGGAGGAAGTTGGATGCCCATAGTTGCTGCGCTCTGTCACCGAGGCCGTGGTGGGGGCCGTGTCGGAAGGCAGGGCAGACGTCATGAGAGAGCGTGTTGTTCGATTCGGTGCCTTCCGGAATGATGACATCGACCTTGCTGGGTTCTGCTTCGCGTGATTGCGCAATGCCCGCGAGCCACTCCTCGGCCGACTCGACTACACGGTGCTGGCCTCCTGCGCGCACGAACGGGGTATGCTTCTTGACGAGCTGGTGGTAGCGACGGAAGAAGTGGGCCCCCGAGTTGAGCATCTCCTGCCTCCCCGCATCCGTCAGCTCATCTGCGCCAAGGGCGTACTCGTAGTTCTTCAAGAAGGCAAACTCGTCCGGGAACGCAGTGCTCGTGTTCTGAATCTCGGCGATGAGCAAGGCGTAGGACAGCGACTTGCCTGCAGTCGGGTCGCGGCCGCCGTGGCGCGAGAGGAGGTTTGCAAAGGTGACTTGGCAGCCCTTGGGTGGGTCGGCGTTGATTTCAGAGGGCACCGAGTACCAGAGCGAGTACTGGCCCCAGAAGTGGGTGGTCCTGGGGCTGCAGCGGTAGCCGTCGTTGACGGTGTCGCAGGACTTGTGCGTCTTGGCGGCCAGGGTGCTGAGGATGTCAGAAGGGTGTGCATGGCAGTGTGCAGGGCGAGTGTACCTGACCAGGCCATACAGGGCGAACAGGCAGCCGGCAATGCACAGGACCAGGCCGAGGACGGTGAAGCGCGAGCGCTCCCGACAGCGCTGCTTGGGCTCCGGATAGGGCTCCTTGTCGCTCAGCGGCAGCGGCATGTACTCGTGCGAGCGATGGCCCCGCACTCGGTTCCAGGCGCGCGTCATCATGCTGGTGGTCTGCACGACGAGACGGGGCCTGGCCTGGCCTGGGGAGCGACGAGCTTTGAGTGACGGGCTTGGAGCGACGGGCTTGGAGCGACGAGCTTGGAGCGACGACCGGTGACGTATGCCTCTGCGCGCGGTTCGATGTGACGGGCGTGGCGGAGGGGCTGGGCTGCACGCCTCGACTCCAAAGCTCGCACCTGGATGGAAAGTGCAGTTGCGATGAGACCCTTCAAGCAGCTCGTGCGGCGGTGCTTCGACCTCTCCAGCCGTCACCGTGGTCGCCTCGAGCGGCTCGCTCAGCCAGGCCCACTTGCGGGGCGCTCTTGGCGGCTCGCTCCGGAAAGCTTGACGCTTGTGGTTTGTGGGGTTGGCCTGCGCTTGTCATTTCATTAGTCATCAGCCATGTATCGTTGCGATACGCCCTTGACGCCTGGCCGGGACCGAGATGCCTGCCCTTCGCCCCGACTCTCGGCGTCTGGAGATAACGGTGTCGCGCATCCCTCAAGGACAGCGACGCTGGACACAGCTAAGCTTTGACAAGCCTTTATCGCCTTCCTTCTCTCGCGGACATGCCATGCCGTATCTGGGATGGCGACGTCAGCCGCGCACCAGCTGATGGACTCGCGCCGCTCCGTACATAAGACAGCCATACCTCGCCACGGTCGGCGCACACCATCGGCGTCGACTTCACCATGGCATCCCTTCACCGCAATGACGATGAGCTGCAGCTTCAAGCCCTCGGCCACAAGGGCGAGCTCCAGCGCAACTTCTCTCTCTTATCCATGTTGGGGCTTGCCTTTGCCATTTTAAATTCCTGGACCGCTTTGTCCTCTTCACTCTCGCTTGCTCTTCCTAGCGGCGGTTCCACTTCCGTCATCTGGGGATTGTTGACCGCTGGCATCTGCAACTTGGCCCTTGCCGTGTCACTTGCCGAGTTCCTCTCAGCCTACCCTACCGCTGGTGGGCAGTGAGTTGTCCCGAAACCCTAGCTGACGCCAGCATGTATTGACAAACACAGATACCACTGGGTCGCTGTCATTACGCCCAGGAAGTGGGTGCCGTTGGCTTCGTGGATCACCGGCTGGATCAACGTCTCGGGATGGATAGCTTTGACCACTTCAGGGGGCCTCTTGGCTTCTCAGCTCATCGCTGGTCTCATCTCACTATTCCACCCTGACTTCACCATCAAGCCCTGGCAACAATACCTGATCTACGTGGCTTGGACCCTTATTGCCTTCCTCGTCAACGCCTTCCTGAACAGACTGCTCCCCTACGTCAATCGCGGTGCTTTCATCTGGTCTATCGGCGGGTTCGCCATCATCTGCATCACAGTCCTGGCCTGCTCCTCGCCAAACTACGCTTCTGCTGACTTTGTCTTCGCCGAGTTCGTCAACGAGACTGGTTGGCCCGATGGCATTGCTTGGCTTCTGGGGTTGCTGCAGGGTGGCTTTGGTATCACCGGATATGATGTAGAGTACCTATTCACTCTTAACCTTGAGCAGTTGAACGCTAACATATAGTCTGCTACAGGCAGTCGCACACATGATTGAGGAGATCCCCAACGCTAGTGTCGAGGGCCCCAAGATCATGATATACTGCGTTTGCATCGGGACCGTTACTGGCTTCATCTTCCTGATGATCCTGCTCTTCGTCTCGGGCGGTGATGCCAATGCCATCATCGAGTCGACATCCGGACCTCTCGTACACATCATCTACACAGCGACAAGCAACCGAGCTGGCGCTGTCTGCCTGCTAATGTTCCCCCTGATTTGCATCCTCTTCGCGGAGATTGCCATCATGACGACTTCGTCAAGGATGTCATACGCATTCGCCAGAGATGGCGGGCTGCCTGCTTCCAAGATGTTTGCAAAGGTGGACAAACGGCTTGACGTGCCACTCAATGCTCTGATTCTCGCCGCTGGTCTCACACTCTTGTTCGGCCTGATCATGATCGGTTCCAGCAGTGCCTTCAACGCTTTGATCGCCGCCTCCGTTGTCGCTCTTGGTGTCAGCTATGCCATTCCTGTCGCCATCAACGTCTGCCGCGGAAGGAAGATGCTGCCTCCTCGCGCCTTTACGCTGCCGAATTGGCTGGGCTGGATTGCGAACCTAGTCGGCCTGGCATACGCGATTGTTACCACCGTCCTCTTCGTCTTTCCTCCAGAGCTTCCTGTCACTGGCAGCAACATGAGTAGGTAGCCTCCAACACCCTTCATCGAACCTTGAACTGACGTCTGCAGACTACTGTGTTGTGGCATTTGGCATCATCCTCTTGGTAAGCACCATCCAGTGGTTTGTCGATGGACGCAAAAACTTCACTGGGCCTAGAGCCGACATGAGTCTCGAAGTGCTTGAAGCCATGAAAACGAATGAGCCGGCTGGACCGGCATATGCAGACCCCAAGCTGGATGCCGAATTGGTAAAGTAAGCGGTAGGGTCCTTGTAATCGATTCTTTCACTCGTTCAAACGTTCACTTGTCATGTACGCACGCATGTGATCCGTTGCGATATCCAGAACCTTCACTCAGTGCAGCTCTAGTACTCATGCCAAGATCGTACCTGCACTTGATATCAAGGCGCAAGGACTCGCTCGACCTCTCTGATCATCCAACACAATTCCGTTCCAGCGACTCCCTGCTGCATTTGCAGTAACCTATCTACACGATGCCACTCAACCCTTGGCGCCTGGTCAAAGAGCCGTGGCACCGACCGCACCCCGTCTCCGTTTTTACAATTCAGGATGGTGTCGACGACACGCGGGTACGAGTAGAGATGTCAGAGACATCACCATCACCATTACCATCGCCATCGCCATCGCCATCACCATCGCCATCGCCATCGCCATCACCATCGCCATCGCCATCGCCATCACCATCACCATCACCATCACCATCACCATCACCATCACCATCACCATCACCATCACCATCACCATCACCATCACTATCCGACAGCGGGCTTGAAGCACCATCGACCAAGTCTTCACCTCCTGGTGTTTCTGCCGTTCATCTAGCTAACCAATCTCCTGACGGTGTTGCCAAGTCCACACTTGTAAAGGACACATGGTCGCATGGTATCGAAGATCACGCCCGCCGTCACACACGTTGTACGTCTGATGCTTCCACCACCACCCTGCAACACGATAGCATTGCAGACAGCCACGAAGACGAACATGTCGTCGACATCGATAATGAAGGGACGAATTGTAGTGAAATACGGGACGAAAACGCTGGCGACACCGACTACAACGGAAGAAACAAGTTAGACAAAGAGAACAGCGTCAATAACCGTAGCTTTCAGACAAACACAAACAAAGATGTAGTCAAGCGTCGCAAGCTTGTACCCAAACGCCAACAAGATCGTCTGCTCAGACCAGCATCGTCGACCTCCAAACACGACTACGCCTCAGAGATTATCATCGAAAAGGCGACAAACACTCAACCCCTACCTGAAGGCTATCTGGGTACCTGGCGTGGTTTCCAATTTTTCTCGCCGTCGCTATACCGCAATGGGTCGTGCGGCGCTGAGGCAGGACTACACAGACTCATGTGTGGGCATCGGGTTGAGAGCTCCAAACCCTGCGGCGTCAATTGCAATGCCCCCGTCTACGAGAACGAGGCCTTTATCTGCGACAAGTGTTGTGACGACGTCAAAGATGTTCTCGACCATGAACTCAGTGTCGATGAGAGGGAGAAGCTGGACCATGCCCAAGAAGGTTACCACGTGTTTTATGTCGCTCTTGCCGTGGAGTTTGTGACCAAGCACCAGGCCATGAAGGCGAACGTGACGGAAACGGTTATGAGTGTCCTTGACGGCTACGGTCGCACATCTGTGCCTTCTGGTGGACCAAAGGAACCGGAGTCTATTCCGTTCGAAGAGACTATCCGAGAAACACAGCATCTCCATGAGCAAAAGGAGTTCGAAGCAAAAAACCCACTCGTGCGCCACGAGAAGCGTATTCATGCTAAAATCGACCATTCGGAGTCAGAGGTGGACGAGACTAGTTCGGTATCAAGACACAAGCACAAGAAGCACAACCCTCGCATCGATCACTACACCTCACCTACCAACAGGTCTATCCACAGCATCAAGCGCAAGGCTGGCAACGTCCTCGCTCTCGTACAAAAAAGGTCGCTACTGCTACTGGTCCTGAAGCTGCGATTGCACATTCATTGAACAGAGTCCATCTTGGGGTATTGAAGCGCGATCTGGAGGACGACGGTGGAAAGACCCAGGAGAATATCGCCAAGCGCGGCCGCTTCTCGAATGATGTGTATGACGATAGACGCGGCGAGTGGTAGGCTGGCGTGAGGGGTAGAGGACGGATTGCTTCACAGCTGTAGGCTAGCGCGCTGTGCATTATCTTGGATATTGCAATCTGAGTGCCTGTACATTCTTATTTTAGGTTCGAAACCGCTGTGGGACTAATATGTGAGGCGTCCTGCTTCCTGCCAATGATGCCTGTACGGCTCCGCGGCTCCGCGGCTCCACAACACCGCAGAGGCTGGGTTGTACCAATACATTCGGTACCACAACAACATTACGACAACAACACCAAGCTTTTGGAAAGGAATGATGAAAACAGCATGTTACGAACCAAGCTTTGTAAGGAATAAAGTGATGCGTGTTGCGTAAAGCAAATGTGACCACACCAGAATGGAGGCTCATGAGTAGCACCTGCGCCAGCCACAAGCGAGCTGCAGGCATCACTCCTCAACCACGGAACCTAGTTGCTAAACCCAGCCATCACTGCCGTGCATCGCCGCGGCCCACTATGGTCGTCTACTGCACCGCTGCTGCACTTCTTGCGCGGCCTTGTGCCTTGGAGTTCTTGCTGGCTGAGCGCAGCTCTCTCCTCATTCCCGAAAAGCCGCTGAGTATGTACGGATCCGGCGCAGCGTGATAGACGTAGCTCTGCATATACAACGCAACATCGCTGTGATACGGCTCCAGGTTTTGAGATCTCGGTTTGATGCTTATTCACTGATCTGGATACCGCTGCGAGTGTAGCAAATCTAGGCAAGCATTGCAACAGGTCAAAGTTCAGCATGGAGGTATGACCCCGCCCAATGTATTCCAATGCTGAGAGTTCAGTACTCACGCTGCACCACAGAATATCACCCAAGGCGTTTATTCCGGTCCACCAAGCATACAGCAAAGGTCATTTCGTGATTTACCAGCACCACAAAGCGAAACATCACCGGCTCCCTCATGTCTAAGAACAATCATCAAGCCGCACCAATCCGAACCTCCAGCATATACAAACGTACCATGCCTTGACAGTCTGACGATTATCCACCACGACACATCGCCTATGATCCCATATGCACCACACCATCTATCCCTTCAGCAACCGGTTGCCTTCCACGCCTCCACACATACCGAGTACTTCATCCCCACCACCCCGTCAAGCCGCCCCTCGTGCTCGGACGACGAAGACAACGAAAGTGTTCCGCTCACGCATCTCCTCTTCTCCCATCCCCACGACGCACCGCCTGCATACTCGACGGTCGTGCGACAATCGTATCGCGAGACGCCTTTTCAGCATACGCCGCGCCACCCCGTGATCGTGGACATAGACGAAGAAGCTGGACTAGAACAGTTACGGGCAGATGATGTGAGTTTCGGGGTGGAGCAGTTGGTGGCTACGGCTGTGGTAATAGCGTTATTGCTGCTTGCTGGGTTGCTGCTGGCGCTACTGCTTTTGAGGAGGGGGGGGGGGGGGGGGGGGGGGGCAGTCATTTGGGCTAGGGATTCGTTCGAAGTAGGGCTTCGCATCTTCTGAGTGAAGCATGAATGGCTGGAGGGAGAGCTTGAATACAAAGCAGGAATTGGACTGGATTGGACTGGACTGGGTTGGATTGGATTGGATGGAATGGGATGGGGTTGGACAGGAGGACATGTGATTGCAATGATACCTCAACAGCGACTGAATCTACAATTCTCAACATAGTGGAAACTCGACATCCCAACGAGCCCATTCCCCGTGCCGCTCATCCTTCCTTCGACGTGAATACGAAGCTCCGGCCATTTTCACATGGACATCATCAAGTCCCCTTCAACCGGGTTCGCTCACCACGCTAAGACCCCGCACACGTCGGTTCCGCCTCCGTCTGCATTCCACGGTCCGGCCCAATCCCGCGAGAAATCAAGTTCTCATTTCTCGATTCGACAGCGTCGGACTCCATGATATCCGCGGAGCAGAATTACAGTGATAAACAAGCTCCAGCAAGACCGGATCCAGCGTCTAGCGGCCGCTACCAGCGACTACTCGTGAACCTCCCACGATCCAGTCCGCCGAGTTAGGAACCACAACGCGCGACCAATACGGCCAATGCAAAACAGGACCGCTATGACGACACACATGATGACGGTCACGGTGGTGACGAAAAGGCGTTGGACCGCTTTAAGTCGCCGGCGATCTTAATGGAGACGCGTCCTTGGTGTTGGTAGTACACGCTTTTGCACCCCTGCAGAGATCTCAAAGACTGCATAGTGTTTGTCTAGCCACTGTTGTTGTGTACCCTGAACCTGATCAACATGCCACACCGGGTCCCCTGGCGCGTCCAGGTTACCGACCACCCCGGCTCCACCCGCGAGGATATCGACAGAGAACCGGACTGGAAATCCCCCCACGGACACGGCCACCGCGTGGGGTTCAAAAACAAGCAGGGCGATCGGCTGCCGGGCATCACGCACCGCGACGATGAGCGCCTGGACGAGGCCGAGGAGTTGGGCGAGGAGGCGAAAGCAGAGCTCGAGAAGCTGAAGGCGAAGGCGAAGAAGGGAGATTTGATCAATTTTAGAGACGTGATCACGGGGGAAAAGGATCTGCATTTACGGCACCCCGAGAACAGGAGTCTGGGGTGGCGGTATGTCGTCGAATTTACGGAAGATTGGGTTAAGAACGAGGAAGAGTGGCCAGCGAATATCAAGAGGAGGCAGCAGGAGGAGGAAAAGAAAAGGAAAGAACAAAGGGAAAAAGGTCAAAATGAAGGAGACCAGGGGAGTAAGAGCAAAGACGGGGATGATTCCAAGGACTCGAAAGACTCCAAGGATCAAGATCAGGGCAACCAAGACGAAGAGAAGTGGAAGCGCGAGACTGGCCAGGATAGCAAGCACCACGATGCATACTTATACAAAGCTGGCTCAGACTCAGGCCACTCGAACGACGACTCGGAAACGCACAAGTCCGAGTGCGAGAAGCTATGGGAACGATATTCCCCACAAGAAATTGCTCTCCTGCGAGCCCTGCAGCATGAAAAGGACTACATCGCAAAACTCGAGCAAAACGACGGAAAACGCAAGAGCCCACAACACAACAACCGCAGTACAATCTCGATCGACGAGGCCGATCAATTCTCGCCGGACAACTGGCTTCCTCGTTCGTCTGATCTGATCCGCTTGACTGGCAAGCATCCTCTCAATGCTGAAGCGCACCTCACACACCTATACGACGCAGGCCTCATCACACCCAATGAGCTGCATTATGTCCGTAACCACGGCGCTGTTCCAAGGTTGTTATGGGAGTTCCACCGGTTGGACATAGAAAACGGTAAACTTACGCTCTCCATGGACGACCTCAAGGACAAGTTCGATTCTGTGAACATTCCTGTCGCTTTAGCCTGCGATGGCAACCGTCGTAAAGAGCTCAATCTGATCAAGAAGTCGAAAGGCTTCAGCTGGGGCGCAGGAGCTGTTAGTTGTGCATACTGGAAGGGTCCGCTGCTGAGAGACGTTCTGCTCAAAGCTGGGATAGACCACAAGATGCCAGACGGTAAGCGCTACTGGGTAAACGTGGAGGGTGCCGATGAGCCGAGCGAGGGCAAGTACGCGACCAGCATACCTTTTGACTACGCCATGGATCCGACGAATGATGTGATACTGGCTTACGAGATGAATGACACGCTTCTGCCACCGGATCATGGATACCCTGTGCGATTGATAATTCCAGGATACGTGGGTGGCCGTTGCATCAAATGGCTCAAGCGCATCTGGATATCCGAGAAGGAGAACGACTCGTACTACCACATCTGGGATAACCGTGTACTTCCGTCATCCGTGACAGAGAAGGATGGCGAGTTTGCCGAGACGCTTTTCAGACACCCTGACACGGCATGCAACGAGCAGAATCTCAACTCGGTTATCGTCAAGCCAGCACAAGGCGAGAAGTTACCCCTGGCGTCGGCAACAAAGGGAAAGACATATCGCATTGAGGGCTACGCATACGATGGCGGCGGACACGAAGTGCAAAGAGTCGAAATTTCGCTCGACAACGGAGAGTCATGGCTGTATTGCATCAGGAAATTTCCCGACGCGCCAATTCGCCATGGCAAGAAATTTTGGACATGGCTGCACTGGCATATTGATGTTGACTTTACACATCTTCTTCGAGCGGAAAGTATCACAGTACGCTGCTTCAACGTATTCAAGAACACCCAGCCTCAACACGGTAGCTGGAACGTCATGGGCATGATGAACAACGGCTGGTACGTTGTCAAGCCCTTTGTCATCCAGGAAGACGACTCCGAGACTCCCTCTATTCTCTACAAACACCCTGTTGAGCCAGGGACGGGCGATGGCGGCTGGATGAAGCCTAGCACAGAAAACCAAATCGCAGCTGCAAAGCAGGAGGCTGGTGCTCCATCGAAGCAGTTCACAAGAGAGGAGATCGAGAAACACGACAAGGATAGCGATTGCTGGATTGTTGTCGACAACAAAGTGTACGACGCGACTAGTGTGCTGGATTGGCATCCAGGTGGTAAGGCGGCGGTTATGAGCCATGCTGGAAAGGTGCATGCCGAGACGAGCAGCGAGTTTGAGAGCATACATGACGGGCACGCGTATCAGAAACTCAAGGGTAAGTCGTCTTCCAAATTTGTGCTGAGCCCAGACTGACAAGTACAGAATGCATTCTCGGTACGGTGACCGACAAAGCTGCGGCCTTCATCAAGCAGAGCGCAGAAGCTGCGGCGAAAGAGAAGGCCGAGTCATCTCAAGGCTCAGACAAGATCACACTGCAGAAGCACAGATGGGTGCCAGTCAAGCTGCTCGACTGCAAGTCCATTTCGGACGACACGCGAGCCTACACATTCCAGCTTCCCGATGGAAAGCCAGATCTTGGTCTCGGAACGTGCCAGCACGTACAACTAGGCTTCCACATGAAGGACCGCATGCTCATCCGCTCCTACACACCCACGAAGCCCCTGCTCCCCGGCGGAAAATCTGGGGGCGGCAAGAACAATGACTTCCGCGACGGCAACGGCACCTTCGAGCTCACTGTCAAAACGTACTTCCCCACCGACGAGCAGCCCGGCGGTGCCATGTCCAACATTCTAGACTGCCTGCCTATTGGCGAGGAGATTGAGATTCGCGGCCCGACAGGGGAAATCACGTACAACGGCAACGGCTCCTTCACAATCTCAGACAAGGAATACACGTTCAACCGCATCAACCTCGTCCTGGGCGGAAGCGGCATCACGCCCGGCTATGCACTGCTCGCGCGCGCCATGCTTTCGTCCGACGACGAGACAGAGATTCGTGTCGTCGACGCCAACAAGAGTGAGAAGGACATCCTGCTGAAAGAAGCACTTGATGGGTTTGAGAAGGACAGCAACGGTAGGCTGAAGGTCACGCACGTTCTGAGCCATCCAAGTGATGACTGGAAAGGCAAGAAGGGACACGTTGATGCGGATATCATCAAGGAAGCATTGTTTGAGCCGGGTGAGAAGACGGGGGTTTTCTTGTGTGGGCCCCCAGCCATGATCCAGAAGGCGGCGCTGCCGGCGTTGAGAGATTGGGGGTTCAAGGAGGATGAGAACGTGTTCGGGTTCTGATGGAGAGATATGTCATTTTCAGAGTGTCGTGTTCCTATGATCTTGCCGTCCGGTACTCCTGCCTCAATTTCAGGCCATGCAACAAACCGACAAGACAGGAAAGTAGTATCAAGCACGGCTGAACCTTTCCATCGCCCAAAAGGCCCTTCACTCAACTGTTTCTTCTACCCTGTCGTCAGTTACCACTACGACGGCGCGCGGCGTCTTGTGATATTATTAGGCACCATGTCCACAGCCATCGCCTCATCACCGCGTCCAGCGCTCGATCTCCGCCGCCAACGCCAACCCTACTCCCCTCCAGCCACCCCGCCCCCAACGGATGGTGCTTGTGAAGCCAAAGCACCCGTTCTCCTCATCTCCACCCACGTGCCGTCGCTCAGCGACATCCCCGAAGAGCACGCACCCCGGACCACCGGCTCCTTACATCTCAACTCCTTCGACGGCAACTTTTCAACCGCGTCCTCCGACCCCGAAGCACAGCTCAAACCCCCTTCACGCCGCTCAGCACTCTTACCAGGGTTCCGCAACCAGCCGTCGTTCATGGTGTGGTTGCGCCACAGCTGGCTGGACATCTTGACGCAGCTTCTATGTCTGTTGATCGCGCAGATGATTTATCTATTTGCCACGCCACTGATGCCGCGATACTTCCCTCTGTACTCCGGCGTTTGGGCAAGTGCGTGGGGCTTGAAGCACGGGAAACCGTATCTGGCGGAGTATGTGACGACGCTGGTGAGCGCGATTGTGTCGTTTGCGGGCCCGTTTCTGGTCATGGGCGCGGTGGGAATATGGTGGACGAGGGACTTTTGGGAGAGTAATGCTGCTGTAAGTGGGGATATTTCTTTCTGCTGTGCCCTTTACGAGTGTCTCGGGCATCTCATAAAATGTCACTGATGGCTCCAGATCATGGGCCTAGGCTACGCTCTCGCAACGGCCACCCTCTTCCAATCCTTCATCAAATGGTTCATCGGCGGTCTGCGTCCACACTTCCTCGCCGTCTGTCTTCCGGCGATAACGCAGCCACGCCCTGGCCTCGGGCCCCCAGGCAACGCTATGTAGTACACGGCCGTTGTATGCACAGGCGACCCCAAACACATCAAAGAAGCGCAAATGTCCTTCCCCTCAGGCCACGCAAGCGCAGCATTCGCCGGCTTTGGCTTCCTCGCGCTGTACCTCAACGCCAAGTTCAAGATGTTGCCTCGAAATTCATATCCGAGAGACGACGGTGGCGAGAAGACAGAAAACAGGAGTGAGGCACGACGGACACCGCACTGGAAAGTCCTCCTCTGGGTCCTGCCCTGGCTCATTGCGCTGCTGATCGCCGCCAGCAAAGTCAGAGATGGCTGGCATCACCCGATCGACGTGCTGTTTGGTGCTATGGTGGGCACGCTGTTCGCGCACATGGCGTTTCGATGCGTGTTTAGAGGCGTGTATGATGGGCAGGTGAACCACTTGCCGAGGGAGTAGTGCTATCGTGAGGGAACATAATTATAAATGGACAGACTACGGACGAAGCTTGACTGGTACACGCCTGCGTTCCGCTCATCACACTCCTCTGTGTATCTGTGCCTCCAAGACCAAACGTCTTTCTCTTCATGCACAGAAAGTAACCTGGTAGAATTACGTCCTCTACCTACCCATCCCGAGACTTCGGCTTCTTCGCAATACAGTAGCTTCTGGCTCTAGACTGCTGCTGTCCACATGGAGAAATTCAACTAGAGTTCCAATCCAGACCGCCCAACGTGGCCCAACGCAATTCCTCGCATCTCTCCACACATGGCAGAAATCGCTTCTCCCACGCAGAGATAGCAAACAAGCCGAGCTCCTCCATAGTGGCGTAGAAGCAGCAACAGCAACAGCAACAGCAACAGCAACAGCGACATCAACAGCGACATCAACAGCAACAGCAAAGAAAGCCCAACCTCGCTAGAATTCACATCTCGAGCTTTTCTGCGCAAGATCGATCATCGGTCATCGGTCATCGGTCATCGGTATCGGTATCGGTATCGGTCATAGGATTCGGTATCGGTATTGGTATCGGTCATCGGTCGTTGTGTGTGGTACATGGTAAAAAAAAAAAAAAGGGCGAGGGAACTTCAAAGTCATCTGTATCCGAGTTGGATCTGTTGACGGCTCTACACGAGTCTGGCAGCAAGGTGCAGTTGCTTCGAGGCGATACCCTACAGACTATAAGCGTCCCTTGGGTCGTGGGGGCACCAACGCAGCGACATGGGGACTCGGGCTACAAGAGTAAAGCTTCTCTTGTCATTGAACGTTTGGGGGTATGCTGTAGCTGTAGCTGTAGCTGTAGCTGTCTGTGCCTTTTTTTCAAGAGGAACAAGAATGCCAAAAGAAAGAATGGGATCAGACCCACGTCGCCAGATGATCGCTCTATCCACGCTCTGCTTCCGCCCCATCTACCTGCTCTGCCGTCTCCACCACCTATCACTATATCGTCATGTATTATATTCGTGGAAATGAACTTTTCCAAAACACGGTCGGGGTCGGCGTGTTGGAAGCGATTATCGGAATCTTGACGTGCAGCGACCCATGACTTCGCCCTGGCAGACCAGCTCGGCGTTGAACTCGGATCCGTCGAGCGTGAGGTAGATGTCAAAGTAGACGCGATAAAAGGTTCCCTGTGGTGTGTCCATGCGCTCAAAGTCTTTTTCAAGGTTCTTCCGCGAGAGGTCCGAGGTGAGGGTGACGACTTCCTTGATGCCTATGCACACGTTAGCAGCATGTCTGGTTTTGGGAGGGTTGGGGGTAACTCACGAGGGTCCTTGGTGTACTCCGGGCAGACGTCGTCGTCGCAAGCGTACAGAATGTCTTCGTACATGAGGGTGGCTCCAGGGGCGACTTGTCTGAAGAACGAGACCTTGACGGGCTCGCCAATCTTGACGCGTTGCCCCTTCTGGACAAAGATCTGGCGCGTGTACTTGCAGCGGTCCTTGCCGTCGAGCGATGGCACACGGTACTGTTCAGGGTGGTGGCCCTCCTTGAACGGCTGGAGCGTAGCCATGAGGTAGTGGCGACGAGCAACACGGTGGGTGACGATTCGCTCCGTGATACCGGCGGTGACGGCGCCCTTGACGATGGCGGCGACGGAGTCCATGGGGCGGACGACCTTGGACTGGAACTGGGGCGGCACGTGGAGCTTGATCTGCTGGAAGAGGTACTCGGACGCGCCGAAACCGCCAACGACAAGGACGTTCTGTAGCGCTCTGTTCTGTGCCTGGATGGCGATGATCTGGTTCCTCACCAGCTCCAAGATGCGGTTGACCACGGGCTCGAAGCACTGCAGGATCTCCTCGTTGGTGAAGGTCATGTAGCCCTCCTCGATACCGGCTTCTGGGAACTCGGCCTCGATGCCGACGTCGACGGCCCACTTCTGGCCGTTGTTCCGGAAGTCGGCCTTGATCCTGTTCTCAAAGTCCATGATGCACTTTGCGTAGACCTTGCCGGCCGTCTTGGAGCCGTCGGGCAGCTTCATCTTTCGAATCTTTGCGCGCAGGATGTTGCTGAAGTTGCGGTTGAGCGCGGTAGAGCCGCAGGAGTCGCCGGAGCCCGCGGTGCACTCTGCGACGGAGAAGGGCTGCTCCTCCTCGACCTCGTAGGCGATCAGGTCGACGGTTCCACCGCCGCAATCGACGATCAGGACGGCATCGTGCATCTTGAGGTTGAGCAGGCCGGTCTTGGAGCAGAACATGGCGGCGGCCTCGGGCTCGGTGATGAGGGTCAGCCTGTTGTCGTTTTCGTCGCGCAGGAAGCCGGCCTGGATGGCGGCGGCACGGGTGGCGGCCTTGCCAGCATCGTTCCAGATGGCGGGGACGGTCAGGTAGTAGCGGATGTTGCGCTCCTCGCGGTTGAAGACCTCGCCCAGCGTCTTCTGCAGCTGGTTGCGCATGGCCTGGCGCAGGTGGAAGAGGTAGTCTGCGGCGACATCGATCTCCGACTTGCCCGGGGGCAGGGGCGGCAGGTTGATGGGGTCGATGTACGTGTTGCCGGACAGCATGAGCTGCAGCTTGAACCACTCGACCTTTTGCACGCCGGGCTTGGGGTAGCCGGTGGGGGCGAGGGCGTCGGCAATGTCGGGGCCCCAGCCGACGACCTTCTGGTACTGGTCGTAGTAGAGGACGGTAGGGATCTGGGGGGGTGGATGAGGAGACGTGGGGGGCGGGTGGGGGGCGGGGGGCTTACCTTTTGCTTGGTCTGGTTGCCAGCGCCGGGCCACTCGGTGATGATGTCCTCCTTGGCCTCGGTGTTTGTTGCGAAGGCGAAGGCGACGCCGGAGAAGGTGGTGCCCTGGACGAGTCAGCGGTGGACGCGGGGGACGAGCAGCAACGTACAAAGTCAATGCCGACAATCAGCTGGGCCTTGGAGCGTCCCTCGCCGGCGACCTCTGCCATGCCCGGGCGGTTGTAGACTGCAGGCGGGCCGTGGGCGGCGGGGACGGGCGGCGGAGGGGCGCCGTAGCCAGCGCCGTACTGGCCCGGCGGGGGCTGGGGCGGGTAGCCTGGCGGGCCGGGCTGGGGAGGATAGCCCACGGGCTGCTGCTGGGGGTGCTGGGGGTGCGGAGGGTGCGGAGGGTGCGCGGGGTGCGGTGCGTGTGTGGGGTAGCCGGGCGCGCCTGTGTTGATGGGCGGCAGCGGGCTGGTCGGGCGGCCGTGTTGCGGCTGCTGCTGCTGCTGGCCCGGCCCAAGGCCGCTCTGGGGCGCGAACGTGTACGAGGGCGGGCGGCCCAGGCCCGTCTGCTGGGGGTTCATGGGGAGCGAGGAGCTGCTCGAGTTGCTGGCCTGGGGCGACAGCGACGTCGGTCGGTTCGAGCCTGTGGGCGTGCTTCCGCCCTGGGCGCTGGGCGAGGCGTTGTGCGAGGAACTCTTGCGTTTCGAACCGACTAGGTTCTTGAAGCGGGCATTCATGGAGTTCATCAGTCAGGCGCGAGCGAGGGAGCGCAGAGCGCGGGGGGTCGACGACGGCGGCGAAGACGAGGACGAGGACGAGGACAGGACGAAGACAAAAACAAAGACAATGACAATGACAATGACAATGACAATGACAATGACAATGACAATGACAAAGACAAAGACAAAGACAAAGACAAAGACGTAGATGGGCAGATGGGCAGATGGGCAGCGAGCTGACAGTCGCAGCGCTGGGCGCCTCTCACTCTGGCGCTCCAACACGGACAAGGCTGAGCACGTCGTTGCCAGGCAGGAGCCGCTTGGGGCGCAGTCGGCGGGGATCCTGCGCGGCCGCTGTCTTGCTCTCTCTCTTTGTCTTTCTCTGCACCAGCGCACGCCCGGGTCGTGGCGAGGATACGGCGGCGGCGGCGACGACGGCGGCGGCGGCGACTTGCTGCTGGACGCGCTCGAGCGGGAGCTGAAGTTGGTACCTGAGCAGCGGGCGTGTCTGCGCCCTGGACGTGGCAGAGCAGTGGAGGGGTACGCTGGCCGGGTCATTCTTTCACCGGTCGTGTGCAGCCCAACGACCAGCCTGCGCCATGCCCTAATCACCAGCCTGCATACCCTAGTACCAGCACACCTAGTTACCAGCACGACGCCATGCCTGATTACCAGCACGACGCCATACCTAATCACCAGCACCACGCCATACCTAATCACCACCACAATGCCATACCCAATCACCACCACAATGCCATACCCAATCACCACCACAATGCCATACCCAATCACCACCACAATGCCATACCCAATCACCACCACAATGCCATACCCAATCACCACCACAATGCCATACCTAATCCAGCTCCCGTCCCAGCTCCCGTCCCAGCTCCCGCTCCACGGCTCCACTAGACACAAAGGGATCCCTCGCCCGCCCAAACAGCCATCCTGCACGGCCCTCGGCACGTGGCGTTGCACTCCTCTCTCCTGCCCTCTCCTGTCCTCTCCTGTCCTCCCCTGTCCTCCCCTGTCCTCTCCTGTCCTCTCCTGTCCTCTCCTGTTTCCTACCTGGTTTCTTCATCTCTAGCCAGGCAACATGCTGAGTCAGTGAGGTGGAGCGTCTGCGCTGGACCGCTGCCCAGGCTGCGTGCTTCTACAACGAGCCTGACCCATCAGTCCTAGCGCAGGGTCCAGCCTACCCCATCAGATAAGCACGACACCAACACACTGTGACTACTCCACCCTCAATCTATCTAATCGATAATACACTACAACTACTCCACCCTCAATCCATAACCACTCACTGCTAATCGATAATACACTACACCTACTCCACCCTCAATCTATCTGATCGATAATACACTACAACTACTCCCCCCTCCCCCCTCCAGTCAAAACAACTCGACGCCTACCATTCATTGCGTTTGCCTCTTTTCATAATGGCTAGCCAGTACAACACGACATGATGACACACGCACCACACTCTTTTCTTTCTTTCTTTCTTTCCTTCTTTCCTACTTTCTTTCCTTCTTTCCTTCTTTCCTACTTTCTTTCCTTCTTTCCTTCCTTCCTTCTTTCTTTCTTTCCTTTTTTTTTTTTTTTTAAATACAAGGTTCGTTTCAGATCATGCAAGAGCAGCCATAGTCATAACCCAGCGATCCCAGCCCTTGGGATGTAAAACGCCACTTTGAAGATGGAAAAGAAGAAGAAGAAGAAAAAAAAAGAAAAAAAAAGAAAAAAAAAAAAGACCAACCCCCCTTCGTCCCCGTAAACGCCGTCGCTGATGGTGAGTTTTGGGTATGGAAATCCCATGTGGGAACATGGGGAGCATTTCTTCAGGATAGCAATAGAGAGAATGTGAGCAGCTCTCAACTCCCACTTTAGCTCCCACTTTAGCTCCCACTTCAGACCAGACTTCAGACCAGACTTCAGACCAGACTTCAGACCAGACCTCAGACAGACTTCAGCCAAACTCCAGCCAGACTTCAGCCAGACTTTAGCTCCCACTTCAGCCAGACTTCAGCCAAACCTCAACCAAACCTCAGCCAGACTTCAGCCAGACTTCAGCCAAACCTCAGCAAGGTCAACGAACACTGGCTGCTGCCGCCGGCAGTCGCTTGTCATAGTCCACCCCCCTCCCCTCGTCCTTGTCCGTGTTCTTGAGGCGTGCCAAAATCAGCGTCAGCGTCTTCTTCTCCCTGCCGTCATTCTCCAACACGTGCACAAGATCCCGGACCTGGATCTTCTCGCCCATCTCCGTGCTCTCCATGCTGGCCCCGTAGTTCCTCTTCTTCGCCCTCAATCCTATCTCCGTCGTCGTCGCCGCCGCTGGTGTCGCTGCACCGCTGCTGCTCGGGCCCGTGGCCTGTCGAGCGGGTGTCGAGGCACCAGAGGCACTTGCGCCGCCGCCGCCGCCGCCGCCACCACCACCACCACCACCACCACCACCACTACCACTACCACTACCCCCACCACCCCCACCACCGCCAGCGCCTCCTGTCATCCACGAGTACTTCTTCTTCCTTCCGCCGCCCAGCGCTAACGCAGCCGTCTCGTTGGCTTTGCGGTGCAGAACGTCTTCCGTCTGCCCGGCCTTGTTCATCGCGTCTCGCTGCTTCTTGGTGATCTTCTCCGGGATCGGTAGAGGCGCCATCTCGGCCGCGTCAGCTGCAGTTGCCGACTTGCCCTGTAGTCGCTGCTGCCGTTTGCGAAGTCGCTCCTTCTCGAAATATTCATCGTCACGCACTCGCTTCTTCAGCGCGTTGGCAACGTGATTGACGTTTTGGAGCGTAGGCTGTGGTGTACGAGGTGCTTCGGTTGGTGGTGTAGGCAATCGTGCAGCATTCGGTAGTCCTGTTTGTGTGAGCATGTACTCAGGTGGAAGGATTGGCACAGACTCACCTTTCGTGGCCGTCGTCGTGGGGCTGGTGGCACTCTCCGATGCCTCCCACGGCGTCCTCAACACGTTCAGGGGCGCGGCCATTCTCTGCTCGGCGTCCGGCTCCTTGACGGCAATGTCGAGCATCTGTGGTGGGATAACACCGTGTGATGTGTTCTGTCGGCCCTGGCTCAGAGCGAACGAGTCCTCGACGATGGTGCGTATGCGCTCCTCAGCAGCCAGCGAAAGCAGCGACAAGATCTCAACAAGCGGAGCGTTCTGGTTCAGCAGACTGGCGGCTTCGAGGCCTACAATTTGCTCACCGTTAGCACCGGCCTGCGTACTTCTTGTCACGTCGCGCGGGGTCTTGTCTGGGATCTTGTCGAACAGACCATCGACATTGACCTGGATCCCATTCTCGTAGGCACGTCTCGCCATGCGGTGGCGGAGCACGTTGGCGTCGCAGAAGGGGTCTGTGAGGCACTGCTGGGCCGACTCGTTGAGGATGCGGGCAGCCTGCTCGTGCTTCCTCAGAAACTCTGCTTCGTGTTGCTCCTGCGACAGGGACTGGGTCAGCGGGCCGGACCCCTGGAATGCGCCGTGGCTGGCTTGTTGACTCCAGTTGTTGAAGCTTCCGTGGGGCGAGAGGGTGGATCCTGAGGCCTGGGAGTTGAACGATGTGCCATATCCGCGGTTGCTGTAGCTGTGGAGCAGGTTGTCTTCCTCGGCGCGCAGGTCGATGCCAGAGCCTGTGAGCACGTCGCTGATGTTATTGACGTCCAGATCGCGCGCGTTCGCCTTCTCCAGGCCTTCGTGGTCCGTGGCCTTGCTGTAGGGCACCTTGGGCGGCGGCATGGAGCTGGGCGGGGGCGGTTGCTGGTGGTGTGGCGGCTGCGGCTGGGACGGTTGTGGGTGCTGCTGGGCCATGTTGCTTGGGTGCTGGTAGGGCTGCGGCTGGTGGAAGGGCGGGGGCTGCGTGTTGGCGGGCGACGGAGGCAGGGACAGGTAGCCCGTGTTCTGCGGCGACGAAGCGTAGGGCGACATGGGATACGAGGGGGCGGCAAAGGGCGACTGGTAGGGGGCGGGCGAGGTCGGGTTGGGGGACAGGCGCTGGCGCTTTGCGGGGGGGATGCCGCTGCCCATGGTCGGCGACATGGTGCTGGGCGACTGCTCGTAGTTGGGCGGCGAGAAGGGGCGCGCGGGCTGCTGGGGCTGCTGGGACGGCTGGGGCTGCTGGGGCGACTGGGGCGGCTGGGGTAGGTTCTGCGTCTGCACCGGCGGCGGGTGTTGCCCGTACTGCTGCGGGTACTGGTTGTAGTTTTGCGCCATGGTGGGCAGCTCGTCCCCGGAGGGAGATGCGCGGGCGGGCGTGTTTATCGGCGTGGCATCAACGGACGTCTCGGGCCGCGGGGGGAGGAGCGAGGTGGTGAGCGATGCGCGGTGGACGGGCGGTGGACGGGCGGTGGACGGGCGGGCGGGCGGCGAGGGCGCGTCTCTCAGCAACAGTCCATGTCTTGGTGGTGCAGCGCGCGAGGCACGCAGACAGACGGCGTTCAGTGACGCCTGCGCACAGACCGGCCTTGGCAGACGCGCCGACAAAGAGCACCCGCGACAGCACCGACAGCACCTGCAGCACCAGCAGCACCGACAGCGCCGACAGCACCTCGCTCTTGCTGTACTTTCACCCACACCTCGCCCCGATCGAGGGCCCGCGACAACATCCGTAGTAGTGCTGACTTGCCTGATGGCGCTGGACTGAACAGCTGCTCTGCTGGCCAACGCGCCCTTCTCCGTCGCACCTCGCGCACCTCGCGCACCCCTTCACTCGAGCACCCCTTCACCCGTAGCTGCCGCAACAGCTTCACCAACCACAGTCTAGCAAGCCACCGTCGTAATCCAGCCACCGCCAAGAACGCGCACAGAAACAGAAATGGCGTCCAAGAGGAAGCATGCGGCCATGGAGCCCGAGGACGCGGAGCCCATCGACCCAGCCGATGAGCTGATGTTCTTGTGCTTGGGCGGCGGCAACGAGGTCGGCCGCTCCTGCCACATCCTCCAGTACAAGGGCAAGACAGTCATGGTGCGCACCCCCACATCTCCTGCCTGGCGTGCAAGCTGCTGACCCAACGTAGCTTGATGCCGGCATGCACCCTGCTTATGAAGGCCTGTCGGCCATGCCCTTCTACGACGACTTTGATCTCAGCACAGTAGACGTGCTCCTGATATCACAGTATGTATCCACACCTGCCTTTGGTCCTAGCATCCAAGTGCGCGGGCCAGGCGTATCACTGCAGTCGTACATGCATGGGGGACTATGGGCGGCCAACCTCTTGTATATCAGAAACAATGGAATATCATTTGCATCATCCACTCCGACTCCGGTGATGTGCCTCCTCACCCTGGCCCGCATGTACATAGCAGCCTCGAACTTCCCTCCAGCCGACTGTCTCACCACGCACAACACCACAGGCTAACGCAACACCAGTTTCCACGTCGATCATGCAGCCTCGCTCCCCTACGTCCTGGCCAAGACAAACTTCAAGGGCCGAGTCTTCATGACGCACCCCACAAAGGCCATCTACAAATGGCTCATCCAGGACTCCGTACGTGTCGGCAACATGTCGAGCTCGTCAGAGACCAAGATCCAAATGTACACCGAACAGGACCATCTCAACACCTTCCCTATGATCGAATCTATCGACTTCTACACCACGCACACCGTCTCTGGCATCCGCATCACCCCTTACCCCGCTGGACACGTACTGGGAGCAGCCATGTTTCTGATCGAGATCGCCGGCCTAAACATCCTGTTCACTGGTGACTACTCACGAGAAGACGACCGACATTTAGTCTCTGCTTCTGTTCCGAAGGAGGTCAAGATTGACGTACTCATCACCGAGTCAACCTTTGGTATCTCCACACATACACCGCGCGTTGAGCGCGAGACCCAATTGATGAAGGCCATCACCGACATCCTGAACCGCGGCGGCAGAGCATTGCTCCCTGTATTCGCCCTTGGACGAGCTCAAGAGCTGTTGCTCATCCTCGACGAGTACTGGGGCAAGCATCCGCAGTACCAAAAGGTGCCCATCTATTACAACTCCAGTCTGGCCAGGAGATGTATGCAGGTCTACCAAACCTACGTGGGTGCCATGAACGACAACATCAAGCGCCTCACCAAGCAGCGATTCGCCGAGGCGGAAGCCGAGGGCGATGTAGGCCGCCGAGGAGCGTGGGATCTCCGCTTTGTGCGTTCGTTGAAGAACTTGGAGCGTTTCGACGACATGAGCGGATGTGTCATGTTGGCTTCGCCTGGTATGATGCAGTCTGGCACATCTCGTGAATTGCTCGAACGATGGGCACCAGATCCAAGGAACGGTGTCATCATCACCGGTTACTCGGTCGAAGGCACCATGGCCAAACAGATTGTTCACGAGCCTGAGCAGATTCCTGCAATCATGACACGAGCAGCAAACAACAGCCGCCGCGTGGGTCAGAGAGAGAACGAACAGATCATGATTCCCAGACGCTGCACCGTGCAAGAGTACAGTTTCGCCGCCCACGTCGACGGCAAGGAGAATATGGAATTCGTGCAGGAAGTCGCCGCGCCGGTAGTCGTAAGCCTCGACATTCACTTCTTCTTCGCTTGAAAAAGAGCGCGTCTCCCTGACCGTTATAGATCCTCGTCCACGGTGAAAAAGGCAACATGACACGTCTCAAGTCCAAACTTCTCGGCTTCAACGCACACAAGGCAGTGCCTACCAAGATCTACTCGCCCGCCAACTGCGAAGAACTCCGGATTCCTTTCAAGACAGACAAGATTGCCAAAGTTGTCGGCTCGCTCGCTGCTATCCAGCCACCTTTACCTCGCTCGCTTAAAGCACCTGGTGAAGACGGTGAGTCCGAGCAAGTTGTTGAAGAAAACGAGAGCAACGCTCTCATCAGCGGCGTCCTCATCCAGAACGACTTCAAGATCTCGCTCATGGCGCCTGAGGACCTTAAAGAATATGCTGGTCTCACAACGACAACCATCGTCTGCCGCCAACACCTTACACTGTCTGCTGCAGGTACTGAGCTTATTCGCTGGGCGCTCGAGGGCACCTTTGGCGCAATCAAAGAGACAGAGATCACCGACAAGGCAGTCGACGGCAAAGAGGTCAATGGTAACGGCATGAAAGAAGACGCTGACGAAGACATCAGCCGCACAAGCGTCCAATTCACCGTCATGGACTGCGTAAACGTGCTCGTCCAGCCCGGCGGCCGCGTCGAGGTCTCCTGGGAAGGCAACGCGATCAACGACGGCATTGCCGACGCCGTCCTCGCCGTCCTCTTCACCGTCGAAAGCTCCCCAGCCGCCGTGCGCCGTAAGTGCCCACTCCATCCCTACCCCAACCCGCAGAGAGCTCACCAACCACAGAATCCTCCCGCCAACACGCTCACTCCCACGCCCACCCGGAGAAACCCACCCCGCCCAAACACCACCCGCACGCCACATCCGATCCCTCGACCCGCCTCGCCCGCCTACTCCTCTTCCTCGAAGCCCAATTCGGCGAATCCGCAGTCTCGCCAATCGCGTACCCACGCTCCTCGCTCTCCAACCCCAACACCACTACCTCCTCCACCGACGACGAAAGCCACACACTCACCCTCTCCGCCGACGACAAATCGGAGCTCAAGCGCCTGCACAACCAGGGCATCCCTGTCCCCGGCATCGAAATCAAATTCGACCGCTTCGTTGCCCGCGTCTGGCTCGAGGATCTGGATGTCGAGTGTGCGAATAATGCGTTCCGCGCGAGGGTCAAGGCGGTTGTCGAGAGGGCCGTGGAGACGGTTAGTGGTTTGTGGAGGTAGTGCAAGGATGGAAAGGAGAGAGGGAGAGGGACGGGGAATCGTGTTTGTTCCATGAGGAAGCTTTTTTTTGTGGGACTGTGTATGCTAGTTTGTCAGATTGTGCTGGGCGGTCATGGAAAAGGGGGATTGTCCAGTGATCTTTGAGTGGTTGTTTCGTGCGCTATCAACTTCTGTATTCTTCAACAACACGTTCCCATCTCACGACATGTTTGCTAGAATTAGTCGTAGTCGAAGCAGTCTAGTGTCAACAAGATCCAATAACTTATCCGGGTATACCTCTAACCACTCATCCAATCTAAAACTACCACGTCCAAGACTTTTTCTACTACGTCTACGCCTTACCGTAAATATCCGCATCAAACTCGGTAGGGAACCTCTCCCTCCCCTCCGCATCCGCCCTGACCCAAACCGCGAGACTCGTCCCCGGACACTTGAACAGCCCGTAACCATCCTGATCGATCTCGACCTCGCCCTGCTCCCAGCCCAGAACGTCCGTCCACTTCTCACCAGCATGCATTTCGCCGACCGCCATCTTGATCGCGTCCGGGCCCTTGTTGCTCATGACGCATGCGAGACCGGCCTTCTTGTCCCAGGTGCCCCTGCGCACGAACCCAATGCAGTTTGCGTCGTCGAGGTAGTCGTCTTGCGCGCCGTAAGCGAACAGTTTACGTGCGAGGATCAGGTCGGCGAGTTTGCCGCCGCAGGAGGGGTCGGCGGCGTGCTCGCCCTTGAGTCCGTACAGGTCGCCGTAGAAGGGACAGGGGTAGCCTTCCTTGCGCAGCAGGATGAGGGAGTAAGCGATGGGCTTGAAGAAGCCCTCGACGGGGGTTTCCATGGTCTGGCCCGGTTGGGTGTCGTGGTTCGTTACGACCGTCACGGCGTTGACCGGGTTTAGCGACACGAGCGTGTTGTCGAAGACCTTCCTCAGATCGGCTTCTGGTGTTTTCGACAGCTGGGAGAAGTTGTTGAGTAGCGGCGAGTCGTAGAGCGAGAACTTGTGGTCCATTTCGGCGAGCCAGTCGCACAACAGTTTCGCATCGCCAGACCAGAATTCGCCGACGACGAACATGTCGCGCCCGCATTCGTCGCGCAGGTTGTCAACCCATTCGTTGGTAAAGCGCTCGGAGAAGTGCTGGACGGCGTCGAGGCGTAATCCCTTGAGACCGAGTTCCTTGGTGATCCAGACTCCCCAGTTCTTGACGTCGGCCTGAACCTCAGGGTGGGAGTAATCAATGTCGGCAAACATCATGTAGTCGGCATTGCCGCTTTCCGAGTCAACACTTTGCGACCACCCCTTGTTTTCGCCAACAATTTTATAGACTGCTTTCTTCTCGTTGGCTTGGTTGTAGTCTGTACCGCTGAAGTGCTCCCAGTGATATTTCTGTGCTGAGTACTGGTCACCTCGCCCAGGGAAGTCGAAGCCTAGCCAACCCTCGATTTCATAGGGCTCAGATGCCTCCTTGTTGCGGTCGTCGTTGTCGACCTCGACGGCGCGGCACTTCTCCGTCTTGTCGGCACCAGCCTTGTGGTTGAGGACAGCATCCCAGAAGAGGCCTATCCCATTCTCTTTTGCGACTTTGGAGAGCTCAACCAAGTCTTCCTTGGGACCCCATTTTGTGCTCTTTTGGCCCTTCTGGTCAAACTCGCCCAGGTCGTACAGGTCGTAGATGTCGTAGCCATTGCCCTCGGGTGAAGCAGCTTTGCAGCCCGGAGGAAGCCAGATGTTGTCGACACCAACTGCTTTCAGCTTGGGCACCTCGGCGATAAGGCGCTTCCAGTGCTTTTGATCAGCAGGAACATTCCATTCAAACCCCTGGAAGAGGGTGTGGTTGTCTGGTGTAGGCTGTTGCTCTGTCTGTTGTTAGCCTTGCAAGTAGTACGTAGTAGATTGATACGTACCGTCGGAAGCCATGTTTGACATATAACGACCGGGTGTGATTGTTAGCAAAGTAGAATGTTCAATTTCAGTCGTGAGGAACGCGATCACCGCCAGTACATGAGAAGAGCACATAGTAGCAAGCACAATGGTTCATATTTATGTCAACCCATAGCCTGAACAGTAGTCTACAAAATCCCTGCATTCGTAACAGGTTTGTCTACCGTGTTTCTTGCAGGCAGAGCCGCCAAAGCAGGTCAAGGCTGCCGCTTTGCGTGGCATTTCGCGGTCTGGATCTCCTAGGTCAAGCGTAGCGCAACAAAAAACCGTCCTCTGACGTCAGGCCGCAGGAGGCATAAACCACCCGTTACGGGATGCGCCGACCGTTGGAGGAAGAAGATTGAGAAGAGTATAACATGGAAGTTGCCTGTGCGTTACACAAGCAGGTGAGAGAATGAGAGATGTGATGCTCGACCCTGGAGTGGCCATGTAAGCTAGTATCAATGCGGTTAGACTCAAGCAGGTCGTGACATCGCCGTCTGCAACACTGCAAGCACAAGACCGTTGACATCCAAACCTATTCACCTTCTCAAACTAAGCTCCGGGCTCTAGATGTGTATCCTGGAGAATTCACTAGCACCTGAGATCGCGTTTTAGCAGCTATAAGCTTTGGACGTGAAACTCATATTACTCAGCTCCACTCAGTGCACCACGGTACCTTCATCTTAGAGACACTTGAGCGCAGCGCGTGACAGTGCTCGCTTACTATATGAGAGCAAGCACACTCATTTTCACTATCTCTTCGCGAACGTCTGCCTTTGCATTTACCAAGCACATGTCAGCAAGCAAACGCCTGAAGCTATCCAACATGGCACCATCAAAGCTATCCAGTGGTTCAGCCATCATCCGTTTCTACGACCCAGACATCCAGGCTAAAGATGCTCTTGGTCGTACACAAGAGCAGATATTGGCTTGGGACGATAACCACCTTGAGAACAGCCACAACTACATCCAGATGCTCTTCCCGCTTCCCGAGGGCTCGCCATTCAACTACGAGGCGCCTGTCATTGATCTCGATACCATGAAGGCGTTCCGTTCGAATGGCGAGCTCAGGAAGCGTTTGCGCAGGAGCTTTGAGCGTATTCTCACCTTCTATGGCTTCACTACATCGGTTCACCCTGAGGTTGCGAGCGAGGACCAAAAGGATGCAGACAGGGTGGGGAGACAAGAGGATACAACCACCGAGACGACATCGAAAAATGCCACAGCCACAGTCGGATCAGCCAACGAAGATAGCCAGACTGCTCAAGCCTCGCCAGCTGAAGGCGCTCCTGCACACGACACAACGACCTCAACAACACCTACAGAAACACCATCAGTCGAAGCCTCAGCCCCTTCAGAAGTCTCCTCATTCAGCTACCACGTAGTTCGCGGCCCCAACTGGCGTAAAGCTTCTCGCAACTGGTGCGGCCGTTTCAACCACAACCACCTGCGGATCACGCGCATTCTGCGCTGTCTCCGCGTGCTTGGTCTGCAGGCCGAGTGCGACGCCTTCTTCGCTGCGCTCAAGCGCGTGTACAACGACTCAGCTGTTTCGATCGGTGCCCGCACAATGGAGTTCTGGACCCGTGCTGTGCAGCGCCCTCTGTACATTGCACCTGATGACGACGAGATCGAGTGGCTCAAGACGTGGGAAGCGGGGCAGCAGAAAGAGCAGATGTAGTGCGGGTGTATCTGTAGACGGGAGTAGGATAAGGAATGGGAGGGAAGGTATCGTTACAAAAAAGAATGGCTCGAAGGCGTCCAGTGGGGAACTAGTGATCGTGTCTGGACAGTGGCCGTCATAGAGCGATGCAAGTTTCGTAGAACCTTTTACTCGACACTGAAGCAAAGAAAACAATCATTCGCCCGGATGGCAAAACTATGGCCCAATCATCCTGCATTTCCATGTGATATATACACACCAACACTCTTTCCCTTCTCATCACCATTCCCCTTTCTAAAACTCAGAGATAGTATCACCCCTCCTCTTGCCGCGCATGTCCCACTTGCCCTGCTCCATATTAGCCCGAATCCTCTTCCCCACAGCCATCGGGCCACTCACCTCAGTCATGTAGCCAAAGTATCCCAGCGTCGCGGGAACAACGATGACGTATGCGATGTTGATAAGTGCGGTGCGCTTTGTCCAGCGGAAGTACTTGTGACGGTTCACAGTCATGTCTAGCAGTCCGTTAGCGCTGCTGTGTTGCTCCTTCGCTGCTGGCTCCTCCACGGCTCCCCTCGACATTTCAATGCCCCTTTCTCATGTCCAGGCTACGTTGAAGGTGTCGGAAGGAGTGCGGAGTGACGCGGGCGTGCGGCGGACGTACTGTTCCATTTTATGATCGCGGGATCCTTGTGAAGGGCTGTTCTTGCTGTTAGCCATTGCTCGCCATTGCGTGGTGGGTACGCGGTGTTTGGAAAGGGGACTGCTTGCCTTCGTGTCCGCCTGCCATTTTGAAGGTTGTGGGGGGTGCAGGGCGCGGCTTGCGGATTGTGACGGGGGTGTGGTGGGCGCGGGTGTTGGTGAGGTGAAGCTGTGATGTCGGCGCGGAGGTGCTGGGCTTGGCATGTCAGCCTTGCGGTTGTGGATGGAGCTGTGGGTATGCAGACCGCAACCGAACTAACTACAACATCATCACTCGGTTTGGACTCTAGTGGCGGGATGAGCTCATGATCGCAGGATCAGTATAATGCCCGTCTTTGCTGTAGCTGCACTGCTGTTTCGCTCTTATGTCAATGTCCCGTTGGTGACTTTGCCCATCGTAGCAGACGTCAGGTTTGTAAAACTGCATGGCGGTCGCATCAATATATCTCCATAAAGCAATTCTATGGGACCCGCGACACCAACATGCTGTTGAACGGTGCCCTTTCGCGTCAGGTGCTCGTTTTGAGGTGCAGGCCGGAGTTTGCGAGAGCCGCGGTACAGTGAGTTGTTCCTCCGCGACGTCGCCGACGAGACCGGCCCTTCTTGCTCTAAGGATCGATAAATAAATTGACACGACGCCTCAGCGTGCATCAACGCTTCCAACACCAGCCTCGAAATAACTTCTATTGAACCGGCTCTCTCTCAGTGTTGCACGGTAATTATGTCGAACCAACAAGGCGCAAAGATCACAGTCTATTGGTAGGTTGCACGTGAAACTCGCCATACTTCACAACCACCGGTTGCATCCAGGGGTTCTGCCAACCACAATACCCAAGTACGAGCTAATTGAATGGACCAGGCTCGAGAAGTCTCGCGCCCAGCGAGTCATCTGGCTCCTCGAAGAGCTCAAGCTTGAATATGACATCCAGGTTTTCAAGCGCGACAAAGACGGCCGCGCAGGCCCAGAACTGAAGAAATTCCACCCTCTCGGACGCTCGCCCATAATTGGAATCACGCCTGCCGGGTCTGAGAAAGAGGTAGACAGGACCACTTCTACCGTTCCTCCTTACCTGCTAACTCGCGCAGATCATCGTCACGGAAAGCGAAGCAATCCTCGACTACGTCTGCGACCACTTCGGCCCGCAGCTAGTCCCGCGCCGCTACCCCGAAGGCCAGGAGGGCGTTCTGGGCGCAGAGACCGAGTCGTGGATGCGGCACAAGTTCCTGATGGGGTACGCCGAAGGTTCATTCCTGACCCCGCTGCTGGTCAGCCTGATCACAGCGGGCATCAGAAGCGCCCCAGTGCCCTTCTTCCTGCGTCCCATCACCAACGGCATTGCCAACAAAGTCGACAGCTCGTACACCAACCCGGAGATGACGAACCACCTCGACTTTTTGGAAGGCTACTTGAAGTCCAGCCCGAGCCAGGGCGAGTTCTTCTGCTCCGATAGCCTGACGGCGGCGGATATCATGCTGCATTTTGCGCTCGAGGGCGCCGTCAAGAGGAAGGCGCTTAGTGAGCAGAGCTACCCCACGCTGTACAAATACGTCAGGAGGCTGCAGGAGACGGCCAGCTACAAGGCTGCGGGCAACAGTGTGGAGAAGGCGAGTGGGGAGAAGTATGTTCCCTTCTCTGAGGCTTGAGGGATGCTGTTCTTCTGAGGCGTTCAAGAGGCTCGTTTACAGGAAATGGACATGGATATGAATGTACCTGTCGTGCCCGCGATCAGATGTGAATATCTGCAGGTCTGCATTACTTAAACTCGGTGCAAGCGCGACAATAACTTGTATTCGTCTCACCATAATCTATGCGTATAATAACATCTGGTCTGTTCTAATTGGTCAGATGTCAGTCCCCATGGTGTCTGTTGTAATACCAACACCGCTCTACCGATTGGCGCTCTTATTACCCAGGACCGTTCTACAACACGAAGACCCCAACTGCTACCAACACCAGTCAAGCTCAAAACATGGGAGCGTCCAAATCTTTGGCATGATCTGCGCAGTCGTTTTGTGTAAAGTTAGAAGAGATTGTAGGCATCTTGTCCAATTTTGGTTTTACAAAGACCAGACAGGCGCGCCTTGACTGCCTTCGGAAATCTGGGGTCCGCGTACCGGAGATGGGCGACATTACCAGTAAAGACTTAGCATCGAACTGTATCCGCATGCCTATAATTGATTTCATCGCGCATGCATGCTGTGTCATTAAGAGCTCCGTCTATTGTGCAGCTAATCTCATCAAACCGTACTGTTACAAGTGCCCCTTCTGGGTCGCTGAACGTACAAGTAGCTAAACGGCAAACAAAACGCAAACACATGAACAGAAAATGGGAATAATATCCATGCCAGCCATATGCAAAAAAGAAAGACTTTTTCCGTGCACTACAAAGTCTCCCTTTCGAGGCCCAATGTCGTGGCTGTCCTGGTATCAACGCTCCACCACCTCTTCTCGCTCGACCACTTAGTTGGTCTTGGAGATCTCGACTCCTCCGGTAGCACCAAGCACCTTCTTGATGTCGCCTTGAGAAAACTGTTAGCGCTGCTGGTTGTGCGAAGAGTGTTGTTGTTGTTGAAGACTTACCGTAGATGGCGAACTGACCAGCGGTCAGGGTACCGACCATGAAGAGACGGGCACCGATACCGCTGTAAGAGCCACGGAGGCCGAGCTCCTTGGCAATCTTGATCAGACGGCTGGTGGTGCCCTCACCGGGCTCGCCCTTGGTCTTGTTGATCTTGGACAGCATGGTGTCAGCGGGCTGGGAGATGATGGCGGCGGCGAAACCGGCGATGAGACCGGAGGCCAGGTTGTAGACGGTCTGCATGCCGTCGGAGGTCTTGGTCTTGTCGACAAAGGTGTAGATGGCCTCGTTGACCTTCTCGAAGACGACGAACTTGGCGCAGGTGTAGGGGATCCTTTTCACGTGTCAGCTGGAGGAGGTGGACAGAGGTTGTGGGCACGTACTGCTTGAACAGGATGGGACCAAAGCCAGAGTAGAAAGCACCGACACCCTCAGTGCTGAGGATCTTGCTGAAGCCACCGATCAGACCGTTGGCGAACTTGGGGTCGGAAACGAGACGGATACGGGTGGCCTCGAGAGGGCAGAGAGCAATGTCAGCGATGAACTCGGCGCAGGCGGCGGAGGCAAGGTAGACGCCAGTGCGGTTGTTGGAGGCAGCCTCGTAGCCAATGGTGTTGATGGCCTGCTGCTTGAAGAACTCGTATCCTCCGAACTTGAAGGCACCCTGGAGGAAGTAACCGGCGGCGGTGGGACCGAAGCCAGTCCAGACGGCGCCAGCACCCTCGTTGGCGATGACCTTGCGGAAGCCACCGATCAGGCCGCTGTTGTAGGTGACGGGGTCAAGCTGGATGCGGGTCTTGACGCTGCGAAGCTGTTAGCGGTCTGGTGCCCTTTCGTGTGATGGGGGCACGGCTGTCGCGCCGGCCGAGAAAACGGAGCAGCAGCCATTGGCGCGCATCAACGCCATGCAGTGCTAGGGAAAACGTACACATCGACGGGGGTAAGGGCACCGTGAGTGACGGAGCAGCAGACGGCACCGGCGAAAGCGAAGCGCGCGTACAGCGCAGCGCCCGTAGGGGCAGTCGGGTCGCTGTGGGCAGCGATCTGGGCCTTGGCGGCGTCGATCTTGCTGGAGCCGGTGGCAGTGGGGGGAGGAGCGGTGGACATGGTGGCGTGCGATGGAACAGACGACAAAGGGTGGAGTGGAGAGAGGGTTGGTGTTGGAGTTGAAGGTCAGGATTTTCTGGATAGGAACGATGAAGCCGCCGGCCGTGCTTGGCATTGCGACTCTCCGTTCAATCCCGAACTCCTACCTGCCGGCACCCTATCACGTCACTTCACATTAGGGCGTGCGCGCTCAACAAACAACAAACATCCTTCATCGCCCAACCTGATAGACTGCCTCTGCCCGCCCGTTGCCCGGCTTTGACGCTGTTCAATTCCTCCGTACCATCTACTGACCTCGCCCATCATGGAGACACCCACCACCACACACCAGCAGCACTCCGCGTCGACGACGCCGACTGTAGCAGATGCACCTACACAAACAACCACATGCCACGGACCTTCGGTACGCTCGTGGTGCAAAAATGTCTGATACTACGGCGCCAGCCAATCTGAGAGCGCTCACGCTTTCATCCAGCTGTTCTGCA
Source organism: Ascochyta rabiei (assembly GCF_004011695.2). Lineage (NCBI taxonomy): Eukaryota > Fungi > Ascomycota > Dothideomycetes > Pleosporales > Didymellaceae > Ascochyta > Ascochyta rabiei. The sequence goes on from NC_082415.1 coordinate 1,136,566, forward strand.
CTACCAAAGACTGAAACAAAGTCTGAGTGAAATCGCTCATTTGAATAGTCAGGGTCTCTACGAATCTTTAGCCTTTTGCGCGCCTCTAATCATCAGCAAAATACTCTCTCGGCGTGGCCCGTACTTCTCAGCAAGCTCCACTTCTGCATCGCCGTCTGTGCTGAGCGATGCTGCTGGGTTGAGCAAGCGCGAGAGCCCGTCGTACTCACGATACTGGTGCATCGCTGCATCTAGCAGTACCTCAAGATGATTCCCAACCGTATCCATTCGAGTGAGCATCTTGGCGGCCTCTTCTCGTGCGTGGAGAATGTCGGCCAGACTCCCAGTCAGGTAGGTCTTGAGATCAGATCCATTCGGTTCCACTGGCATCGATGTGGACTCATCTTCAAAAGAGAAGCCAGCCTCCAATATCCGGGGCAGTCGGCTGGCACTCATATCAGCCAGGGCTTTTGCATTGCTCTGAGTAGCCTGGATATGTTCATCCAGTTCAGGCACCTGCTGTTGAAGAGCCTGCTGCAGCTTGCTGATCTCCTGGTCGCATGCTGTTTTCTGTTCTCGCCAGCATATCATCTTTGACAGTTTGTCGGGAGCCGCCCATTCCTGCGCTGTCTGCAGTGCTGTCAACTCCTGCCTCTCCTTCAGTTTCACATGCATCAGGTCTCTGCGAGCGTTCTTGACCTTGTCTGTCAGCCTCTTGGCTGCAGTCTCGCGCATCTTCTCCCTAAACGCCTGCGTCTTTGCCTCTGAGCGCTCGACTTCCGCCATGTCTAGCTCCAATCGTGCTATGCTCATCAACAGGACGTCGGGGTGGTCGTGGTTCTTGAAGCTTGCAATCTCCGGTCTCAGAGCTGTCAGGGAATGCAAGAGCTCTGCCGAAGCATCATCAGAGGCCTGCTTCTCATCCAGGTTATAACTCAAATGTTCCAAGAGCTTGGATCGTTTCTCGCTGGCAATCTTCAGCATCACTCTTGCGCTTTTCTCTTCTTCCAGACTCCCAAGCATACGTTCGTCCCAAGCCAGAAGAACCTTCTTCATTTCATCATATGTTTCTGCACCGTGGCCTGGAGGGCTGCTCGCACGCAGAGGAGCAAGGAGGTCGTCGAAGATTTGATCTCGTGGCCCATGCCCATCGCGAATTCGTTGAAGAACTCCTTCATCCATGGGAACATGTTCGCCAGTCAGGTCATGGCGAGAGCTGCCCTTTTCCGTTGTGCTGGACAACTTCCTTTCATCGCGTCCTTTTAACCAGTTGCTGTCACCTTTTAGAGTCTGCTCATGCTCGCACAGCTGATCGAGCCAAGCTTTGCAGCAAAGTAGATTTTCTGTAGACGCACACTTTGGTATCCTGCGTTCGTGGTTCTCAGATTGCGAGTTTCTGACATTGGGCGAGTCACCATGGTCAGTGTCTTGATCAACATCATCATCAGCATCGGAGTCTACTAGATATTTCTGGATGAGCGATCTGCTTATTTTTTGAGTACGCCTCTTGAACGTGTTGTGTCTGGGCATGACCACTTTTTGATGTATATGTTGTACTGCAAGAATGTGGGGGCCAAGGTCTACTGATCCCTAACCCCGCATGACCAAAGACATCGTACCGACATGTCACAATGCAGGAAATTCCAGTGCAACTGAACACATGGAAGGAGCGTCAAAACAAGAGTGTAGAAACAGTGACTGCGTGCAGCTTCACGGCAAACTGCGATACGCAGATCATCCACTGAACGCTCCGGAGTGCGTATCTCAGCACGCTTGTTGGGTTACGATCACCGTTGATTGTCAGATATCCACATCCATGCAGCCAATCCATCGCAACGGTTTGCGATCAGGCTATTCGGCTAGGGTTGCCTGTCCAACATGGATTGGTGCTTGCCATTCAACCTCGTCGTACGAGTCTGAATCTGCGCAGCCGCTGCAGTGGATCACTATGTGCCTGCGCGGTTTGATGGGAGAGTGAGGCTTCTGAGTGCTCGACTCTGTTTACGGCTTGTCGTCCGCGACTACCCTGCCGTTATCGCGCTCATGTTGCAGCGAAGCTCGGACGTTCTAGCTTTCGATTCTTGCTTCAACAACATTGCCTGCTGGCCTTTGGTCGTGTTTTTTACAGGAGATTCAAATGATCAAAACAGTTTGTAGTTGCAAAGCTACTGTGGGTCCTGCGTCTAGAGAGCGCCCACGCTTTTACTAGGGTTCGAGCTGTGGGTGTCCTGCTAGCTTGCGGCCAAAGAATCGAGCCTTTTTAGTGTTGTGTATCTATCACATTTCATCACCCACCGTGTCCTTCGATGTTGCACAATGTGTTTCATTGCACAACAGAATAGCTGCGCCAAGCTTCCCGCAGACGTCAGTTACACTGACGTCGAGAAATTCGTTGTGGTTACGTCGTCACATGAGCTTGGAAGCTATGGAGATACTTCTGCCATTCAGGGTTGTAGGTATCAGGGCTACACTCCATTTGAAATGGAATGCACGTTGAAGATCTGAAATCAGCTTGTCACCGTCATCGCTTCTAGAATGCCTGGATCACCAGCAACAGGAACTGACGAGGTCTTGGTTCCTGTGTCTATTCTTGATCGCTACCCATCCATTCCATAATTTGCGAGGGAATTCCTATCTCGAGTCAAGAAATCTCCGTTTAAGATGGTTGCCCCGGAACTCCGGTTGTCAGACGAAGAGATTGTCCAATGTTTGGGCTTTGAGCTTAGTCAAAAGTACAAACCAGCAACGGATCTGATGGAATTACGACATCTTACAGCAAACTTCTTACTCTTCCCTTGGAGGGTACCTGGTGTTTCCTTTGCGTATATTGATGATGAAGATCGGTGGGTGCGCAACCACAGATTGCTAGGCGACCGCGCCGGTCTGTACATTTCCCCTGACGGTATCATGACTAACGACGTGTCCATGCAGTTACCTTTCCTCATCAGGCGTAACGGCCACGTTCTCAGGTCCGACGGCATGAAGATAGAAAAGGCTGGCCACGATGTTTTGGCTAACGATTGGTTAGTTGATGAAAATGGAGACGCAGGAGGTGAATCTAATTGGAGGCGAATCTAATTGGAGGCTTGTTGATACCGAAGAAAATGCGGAACATTTTCAGGTAGCCATGCTTTGCACGCCTCCAGACGGAGACGACAAAGATGCAGAGGATGATGAGAACGAGCAGAATAATAGCGTTCTGCCAATACAACCACATCCCTCTAGTGACGATGCTAGATTGGGCAGTAAAGTTAGAATGGCGACTTTAATTGTGTGTTTATAGAAGATTTAAATATCTAAAATAGCCTGTACTCTTCTTAGCACTTTGTGAAATGCAACAACTCTACAAAGCTACTGTCGGTCCTAGCATGGAGAGAGCGCACACGCTTTTGCTGGAGTTCGAGGTGTGGATTGTCGGCCTTGGATCCTTCGTCAAATGGAGCCGAACCATTAGCCAGGCGAATCACGACTATCCTTGCAACTAGACCGACTCGCTGCACGGCACCACAGCGGCGTCGTTTACACATGCTATGCGGAGTAACCGCGTCTGCATCGAATTGGGTAGAACGTTCCCCCGATAGCACACCGTATCCTGACCCGGTGATCGCGATCCAGACTCGCACTTGTCTCGTGCACCAACAGGGCCTGGTCAAATTTAACGCCCGAGCGCCCGCTTTCTTAAGTTTGCACCAGGCATTCTTCTACCAACCACCAACCACGCCTCCTTTCTTGCCCTGCTTTTGCGTCCCGAGCAGCTTCTTTGCTACTCTTCATGTCTCTAATCCAGCATGTCACGCAACAAGAGGGAGCCGACCGAGAAGAGGCGCTTGCCGATTTGTTTCTATCGCCGATAGACCGGCTGAACAGCCGAGAGCAGGCTTCGGAACGTCGGCGGCTCTCGCTCTCAAGTCAACACTCCAACTCGGGCTTCCTGCACGCAGGCAAGTCTATAAAACGCGTCATCAGCTACGATACGCTCCACAGGCCCGAGGAACCCGTTGCTGGCGATGTGGACGGCGGCGTAACACAGTATCATGTATCGACCTTCAAGCGTGCTGGTAAGCATTCCCGTCCGGACCCTGTCACGCGACCTCTTTGCTAAGATCTACACAGCACAGGTTTTCACCGTTGTCCTCGCCTGCTGGTTCGCCAGCGGTATAGTCTTTGGTTTTGCAGCGCTCAAGCCGATTCTGATCAAGGAAGGCGTCTACAGAGATCTCTGCACTCAGGAAGAGCTAGCTGAGGATGTCGAGGTCTGCTACGAACAGGATCTGCACCTCAACTTTTTCTTTTCACTTGCCTCTACCACCGCCAATGTCTCTGCACTTGTTGTTGGAACCATGCTGGACCGCTATGGGCCTAGACTCTGCTATCTCGTCGGCTCGGCTTGCCTTGCTGCTGGTAGCATCATAATGAGCCTCGCCTTTCAGATTGAGGAATTCGATGGCTTCATAATCGGAAACTTTTTCCTTGCGCTCGGAGGCACATTTGTCTTCTTGCCATCTTTCCAGATTGCTAATGCGTTCCCCAAGTATGGTGGCAGCATCGTGGCGCTTGTTACTGGTGCATTTGATGCCTCTGCAGCTGTCTTCCTCTTTTACAGGCTCGCCTATGACGGCACTGATGGGGCTTTCAAACCGCAGACCTTCTTTCTTGTCTACCTCATCGTTCCCGTAGCGATTGTCCTCGCCCAGCTTGTTTTCTTGCCCACTGAAAATTACAAGACCGCTCCTCAGCTGGAGATGAAGATTCAGCGTGCTGAGGAGAGCACCAGGGATGTGCATACTTCGGACGAGGATCTCCCTGATGACGAAGTCTGGAGACGCAGGAAGAACCGCAGTGCTCGACGTCGTCAACGGTTGAGCAAGCTAGACAAGCTTGTTGGCGACGAAGTGGCACGAAAGAAGCGAGAAGAGAAGGTCGAGCACCGTCTTGAGGCTTCGGGAGTATGGGGTGCCTTGCACAACAAGACTGCCGTAGAGCAGATGCTCACACCCTGGTTCATACTCCTGACCCTTCTTACTGTCGTGCAGATGGTGCGCATGAACTACTTCATCGCATCCATTCGAGAGCAGTACGCCTACATGCTCGGATCCATCGACCTAGCTACCCGTGTCAACGAGTTTTTCGACTGGGCACTGCCTTTAGGAGGAGTCCTGAGTACACCCTTCCTGGGCATGCTCCTCGACAACGTCAGCACGCCCGGCGTCCTGCTCATCATCGTCATTATTGCCACTGCGATTGGTATCGTTGGCTCGGTTGCCACGCTGTGGGCTGGATACATCAACGTCATTCTCTTCGTCTTCATGCGTCCTCTCTACTACTCCGCAATGTCCGACTACGCCACCAAAGTATTTGGCTTCGCGACTTTCGGTCGTGTATACGGAACCATCATTTGCTTCTCCGGCTTGATCAACCTGTCTCAAACTGGCATCGATGCACTTACTAAGCGTACCTTCAACGGCAACCCAGTGCCCGTAAATGCTTTCCTGGCCGGCTTCACCTTCATCATCGGCACGTCGCTTGTAGTGTACATCACGGTGCAGGTCTACCGGGTGCGCAAGAAGCTCGACGAGGAGGATGCCATGACTGTAACGAATACTGATGTGGGGAGCATCATGGAGAGCCTTCTGGAAGAGGACGAGCCGAGAGACTACGGCAGTATTGCCCCCAGCCGCCCCTCGAGGGAATACGTCTAATCACAACAAACCCAGGACGCCCGCCGTCGCAAAAGGACTTTTGGATATATACCCACCGCCCATTGTTTATCTGCATTTATCACGTTTCAGCGATGGAGTCGGAAGAAGTTGTATGCTCTGTTCTGTTCTGTTCTGTTCTGTTCTGTTTTACATCTACATCTGCGTTTGTCCACCATTTACGGCACAGCCGGACCTCCTATTTTGAAAAAGCGCTTGTCATCCCCCTTGTTGTCATTTCAGGCGTTGCACTGCATCATTGTCCGGTTCAGCGTTTGCTTGAAACGCTATCATTCAAACCCTAATGTGCGAGCCATTTACCCCATCCCGTTCCATCGTTCCAGCACTGTCAAGCGTACCGTATGTATTTTAGCATAGCCATGTTAGCGATATCTAGCAATGAAGAAACGTCCATGTTTTAATATCCAAGTCTCAGGATGAGCAGTGGGAAGTGAGCGTAGATGTGGAAGTGCATATCTACTAGCTGTAGTCAAGAACTCGTGGATTTCAACTACTCTGTTACCTGATCGGTGGACCTCCAATACGTAATGCTACTGGGCAGCAAATTCTCGCAACTCCTAAAACACAGCTATACTCTCCCAGCGTCCATATCGAACAAACCACCAACACGAATCCCAACCCCAAACCCAAACCCAAACATCCAGCCTGTCCAAGGAAGAAGCGGCTGGGGTAGGGTAGGTGGGTGGTAGCCAATCTGCGGCGGCTTCAACGCCATCTTCAACGTCCACTTGGACTGGAGCTTGAGTTTGAAATCGAGTCTCTGAGTCTCTGAGTTTGAGTTTGTGCTTGTGCTTGAGCTTGAACTTAAGCTTATACTTATATAGTATATAGGAATACGCAGATTCTTAGTTTAGCGCTTACATTATTTGTCTTCCTTTAGATACAGAATAGAGTAGACAGAAGTAGATATAAAGAGTAAGTTTGTTAACTAGATATATTTATACATGCACGAAGCTAATACAGATTATTAGAGGGGGATTAGTTTGCTTTAGTTTGCTTTAGTTTGTTAGTTTGCTTGTCTCTAGTAGTATAGTGTAGTGTAGTGTAGTATGTACTTATACTTAAGCTTAAGCTTGTACTTATATAGTATATAGGAATACGCAGATTCTTAGTTTAGCGCTTATGTTATTTATCTTCCCTTAGATACAGAACAGAGTAGACAGGAGTAGATATAAAGAGTAAGTTTATTAACTAGATATATTTATACATGCACGAAGCTGACGCGGATCTTGGGGGGGTTTGCTTTGGTTTGTTGGTTACTGTATCGCAACGGTGCCTGCATCTCCACCACAACTCGCTCAGTCAGCGCAGCAAGAAGCAAGGATGCGTGCGCGCTATGCACTACGCATTGCTCAAGAAAGCTCTCGCGGCATTCCTCGCGCGCTGCTGCGTCATGGCGTCGATTTTGACGCCGCAGAGCACCACGTGCCGAGCCGGTTCAGAGTTGCCCTGGACGTCGCTTGGCTCGACGCGCACGCGCCATTGCGCGCGTCGAATGATCCATTCTGCTGCTTCCCTGTCGCCGTTGTTGTCGGCGTGGTGGCCCCAGATCCATGCTTCCCCGCGCTTGAAGCCGAGATTCCCGGTTGCGTCGCGAGCGCATTCCACGGCTGCCCCGTCGACGAGCAGCGCACAGTCGTCGTCGATTCGTACCCGCACTGTACTCGCGCTGATACCGGAGTTGGCGGGCGTGATGGGCTGCCCTGAGACGCCGGAGCCGGTCTGCGTGTGCATCAGGCCCAGGGGCTGGGCCGAGGGGAGGCCCATTTTGCTGGCGATGACGCTGAAGAGCGAGGTGATGCGGCGCAGGGTGTCGGCGTGGAACGAGACGTGGGCGTACAGGGCTAGTGGGGTGGTGGAGGAAGCAGCCCGGGGGAGGACGAGCGTGGTCGATTCGGTTGAGGAGGTTTCCAGGATGAGGATGTGGTTCGATGTGGTGTCGTCGGTGTATGGTCGTGCGTAGGAAACGCTTCCAGATTTTGGAGTGGTGTCGGTGTCTGCATGGGGTGTATCTGGTATGAAGGATACACCTGACTGTCGTATGTCTTCCAGTTTTATCAGCATCTCCGACTGCTGTCTTTTCAAGTTGTAGGATATCTCGTGCGGCACGAGACGCTGCTCCAGCCCCTTCAGGTGAAAGTAGCGCGCATCCTTCAACAGCTGGCTCCGATGCACTTCTCCGCTGATCTCCACCTCATAGCCTTGTAGCATCTTCAACAGCTCGCTGAAGGTCGCGCCGCTTTTGTTCGGCACGCTAGGCGGGCTGATGGACGGTGGGCGCAGCAGCGCGGCGCGGTCGAGCCCTGGAAATACTTCCGAGGGCGTGCTGAACCATTGGGCAAAGCCAAGAGAGAAGTAGTTGGGGCTGTCGCCGGGGGCGGAGAAGGTGGAGCGCGGGATGCGGAAAGGGGTGCCGCCAATGGATACAAAGATGTCGCTCTTGAAGAGCTGCTTGGTCAGACGGGGAACTGGGGGTGGTTAGCTGGCGGGACAGAAAGGAATTAGGAGAGGGCGTACGGGAATAGAACTGGGCGTCTGCAAAGAGCTTCACAAAGTGTTCGCCGTCGCGGGGGGCTATGTGGTAGCCCTGCAGATGCAGCGCAATGTCTCGGAACGTGTCGGGGTCGCGATCAATGTACAGAGTCCTCACGTCGTTTGAGCGACCGCCGTTGCTGTGCAACTGCTCGCTGAAAAAGTGCGAGAAGTACGAGGGTGCTCTTGAAGCGTCAGCTCGAGTCTTTGCGCAGTTCCATGGATGCCATCTACCTACCATCTGAGCACAGCGACGCGCCAGAGAGTCTGAACAGAGCCGAGCCGATTTGGATGGGAAACACGCGCCCAGCCGGCAACATGTCGCTACTGCCAGCCGACTCGACAACCCTTCTTGGTTGCGAAACGTCAGTCTCTCTGCCCTGCGGCCCCGTGCCCTTCGTCGCGCCTTTGTGCTCCTGTGCTTCTCCATTGCCCTCCGTCCTTGACTGCTTGGCTGGGTCGGCGGCAGTTTGCGTGGCGTGGATGGGGACCGCTGGCGACGGCAGAGCATCGGCGGGGGCGGCAGGTACGGGGGAGCTTTGTGACGCTGTAGATGACGTCTGCGACACAGCTCGGCGTTTGGAAGGCTTCTGGCGCTCGTTGGTAAGCTGCTGGGCGGTGGACAGCTCCGTGTCTGGCTTGCGCTTCATGGCCGGAGACGGGGTCACTGGCAGGGGAATGCTGAAGTCGTCGGCGGGGGTCTGGCGATCTGCGGCCTCTTGCAGGAGCGCGCCCGGTGGTTCGTGCTGGGTGGTGAAGTCAGGGAAGCCCGGCGATTGCGTCCAGTCCCAGGTCAACTGCGCTGAAGGGTCGAAGCTGTGATAGCCAGGACCCTGGTCGAGAGCAACGTGTTGCGGCGGCTGCGGGCTACAGGGTGGGAAGATCAAAGGCCTGTCTTGTGAGAATGCCTGGTCTGGGGTCGCATAGCCGCCTCGAGCATATGCGTTGCCCTCGGGCGCATCGTAGCGGCCGTACGCTCGAGGTACAAAGTCGCCACACGATGCGTCCGGTGGAGCTGGCATAAGAGCCAATCGCTCAAACAATCTTACCGCGGTCGCGGTCTCAAGCGGCGGGTAGCCCGAGCACCGAGCACCGAGCACCGACACGAGCTCCACAGAGGAAAGAGAAGCTTGGGAATCGCTGATGGATAGCTGACTAAGGTCAAAGCTGCCGGGAGCTACCGAATGCGGTATGGTGTAGAATTGGCTCGAGGATTCTCAGCGCACGTAGCTGATGGCCATGTCGTGGACCGGTTGGCTGTCAAGCAGGCAGATGGACAGGCATTCGCTATATACTTGGCTCCTGTGCGCTTCCCCACCACAGCTTCCCGGCACCACACTCGTCTCGGACGTAGCGACCGCGTGACTGCATACGATGCAGGGAGACGGAACGGATTCGCCAGGGCTGATGCTGACACACTTGCGGTGCTTACAAAGGCAAAGCGTTGCGACTTGGACTACCTACCTTGCTGAACAGCGTCTGCTGACGTGAGACTGTTCGTCGTCATGGCACACGAATCTTCTTCTTGTGGTTGCGTTGCATGCCGGCCGTCCCAACACACCGTCGCCGCGCGAGAAACGTTCACTCGGACCAACGTTCCGCACCAAAAGGCGTCGTGTCTACCTGATCCTCTAGCTAAAACATTGCCAAACGAATTCAGACAATGCTGTCGAGGCAAGTCAAGAGTCGCTACATCGACTGTGCAAATAGGTCGCGACTCAGTCGCTGCTTCTGAACCCTAGACCTCTGGTCTTCTTGGTCCCAGGCCTCCAGCCCACCACCCAGAGTCAACCCAGAACCGATTCTCCGCCGCTGCTACTTCCACACTCCTTACCAGCTTCCTCCGATCCACATGTAGATCCGCGTGTCCGTTTGTCAGCTCACCGGGAGTGCTGAGACCTGATTTGGCCGCTCTGGACAAAGGGCTTGTGCCTGTGGATTCGCTCTTTTCGTCGCATGTTGGACTCGCTGATCTCGGCGTTGAACTTGCGCGACTGAGCGTAGTCGGAGATGCTGGTGAGAAGGTGGGTGGGATGACACCCAAAATTCGTCCGGCAGCGAACACACACCCGCCGACCGCGTGACGAATCAGCGAGTCGCCCGTCAGGCTACCGGTGATGAACACGTTGTTCGCAACCTCGAGAGACGTTTCCGCTTTAGCCCGAAGTGTGCGACCGGAAATTTGTGTAGACGTGATATCCTCGAGATTTGTGGGCGAGAGAATCTCGGCTTGCAAGGCTGGAGAGAGAAAGCCGATAGTGCCACGGCGACCGACCACGTATTCAAGCCCACCGACCTCGCACGTGCGGCATTCGCCTGTTGCCAGGCGCAGGGTTACTGTTGCTGTACCTGTGGACGAGGACATGGAGACATCAGTCATCTCAGCATTGGGGAAGCCCTCGTACAAGGACCAATCGCGCTGGCTGAAGAAAGGATGGTTGACCGATTTGCGACGCGGGAGGGGCGTTCGCGAGGCGCGGCTCTTGGTCGACGCAATAGCGGCGAGCTTCATCTGACGGTATACGGTTGCGTATTCTGGGTAGGCTGAATGATGGCACCCACGCAATGGAGACGGCCGCTTGTCTGGAGCCCATTGGAAGACATGCAGGATTCTGCGGGTGGGTGGTGCTGAGAGGATGACGTCTGCGGCAGAGAATCCAGATCCGATTACGAGTAGTGGCGCGTCTCTCGAGTCCAGCTCGGCCATGGGCGCAAGCAGTGGGGGCGGCGGGATGTTGACTGTGAAGATACCAGAGGCGAGCACCAGGTGCTTGCAGCGTATGCCCAACGATCCGATGATGAAGCCGTCTGTGGTGCGGTAGACTCGGTCTACCTTGGTGCCCGTGAAGATTGAATCTGAGATGCCCACAGCGTCTGGATAGCTTCGCAGGTAGTCGGCAAATTCGGTCCGAGAAGGACGCACAAAGTCGCATTCATCCTCCTTCTCCACCCTGCGCAGATGATCGGCGTAGGAGTAGCCTGGAAGCGAGAGCTGTTCGGCGTAGCTCAGGGCGCCAATGTCCGCGCTCGCAGAGACCGGGTTGTCTGCCCATTGTCCGCCAACGTGCTCTGTGTCTCCAATGGCAAGGTGCGAGATGGCCTTGTCAGGCTCGTGGCGCCATTCCACGCATGACTTCGGGTTGATCTCGGTGTCCGCATTCGGCCGGACGAGGGTGTCGAGGAGCGTGTTGACGGGCAGTGCCTGTGTCGAGTAGCGCAGCGAAGAGAGGAAATGCGCGTACAGGTCGGGCGTTAGATGCAGCAGGCTTCGTTCCTTGGAGAGCTTTGCATCGAGAATGCCGTCATAGTGAGCACCGATGTAGTAGGGAATATGGCCGTGCAGGATGTAGGATAGGATGAGGGCGGAGGGGCCGTTGCCTTTGATGAATCAGCGACCGGCCTTTTTCAAAACGTGCCCGAGCGGACAGTCTCCTACCGATGATCACCGTGTCGACGCATTGCGGGAGCGAGCGAGCCATGGACGGTTACCGCAGGCAGTAGAGGCCATGAGGGAGTTTTCAGGTCTCGACGGCGGGCGGACGCGTAGCATGCAGCCGTGTATCTACCTAGTCAGAGACTCGTAGATGACGGATCTATTCTTCTTCGGCGCTAACACGCGCTCGCTCGATTCCGCCTCAGTCTAGTCACCTAGTGCGCTTGGGTTGCAATTTGCAAGGTTGGCTGAGGGCTCCCGGTCTCGATTGGCAACGTCGGCTCCCGACTTCGCTTTTCGCATTGGATGTGTCAGCCATGAGTAGCTGCCAAAGCGGGTGGGAGGTTTTGTCGCGGCTGACGCGTGTTGGCATGCAACGTGAATGGCTGGTGCTTCGTGGGGTGGACGAGGTCACAAGCTTGGTCGTGCAACCGGTGGGGTACGGCCAACTGCACAGTGCAAACGCAATGCGAACGTGTAATGAATTGCCAAAATCAAAGTCAAACATGGTATCTGTCTCCCCTACGCTCACACGTACACTCCTCATCTCTCGGACAAGGAAACCCAGAGGTCTGCAAGGGGAACTACGACTCAATGTACAGCACTGAAAACACGCTCGTAAGCCTCGAGCAGCCCGGGCCAGACACCCCCACATCACGTCCGCACTTGGGTCACCAGATTGGTAACCGTCCCAATCGACAACCATCACCCTAGTACCGATACGTGACTGTGTTGCGCTCTGCAATGGGCGAAACCTCGTGTTGCCGTTGCTGAGTCGCACTTTGGTCTGGGGTACGCGGACGCTGACCTGCCTCGTCCTCCTGGATGGGAGACCCTGCGCCGTGCATAGTCAGATGGTTCGCGGAGCTCTCCTGTCGCTGCATGTACGACGGCGTTGACTGAAAGCCAGGATGGTACGAGTCTGGCGGTCCTCCGTAGCCATTCGCTCGTGGATGGGTAGGTGGCGTGTAGGTTGATGTGTACTGGTCAGCAAATGGATTCTCTTCTTGCTGCTGGGGGACAGAGCTGTCTCGTTGCCGGTTAGGCGCGGCTTGGAGAGATGTAGGAAGGTGGTTGTCGTCGTGGTTCTGAACGGCGGGCGCTTGGACCGGTAGTGCACCGTAGGGAGCTGCGTTTGGGAGCGCATCATATGGGTCTCTCGGTAGGGAATCCATAGGTGACGGCGCCTGCACGTTGCTGCGCTGGGGCATCGCTGGAGGCTCGTACGAGTCTGTGGGAACCCCGGATGGGGCACTGTTGATGGGAGGTAGTGTTGGCGGTGTCTGCTGTGCTGGGGGTGATGGTGAGGCTCCTACGAGGCGGCGAGCCTGGAGCACAGCACGCTGGTGCTTCGAGGCCGCCAGGGAGAGCTGCTCGTTTGTCTCGATCAGCGTAAGCATCGTGTCGTCGTCGGGCGCTGGGTTGTCGCAGGCAATGTAGCCCTGCACACTGCGCTGGGCTGATGTACATCTTTCCGCAAACTCCTTGACCAGCTCGTTGCCAATCAGCTCGTTTGGCGGTGTCGACTGCACGAGTTGAAGGAGCAGCTTGGCCGAAGTGCGCGCTTCTTCAATGCGCCCTGCAAGCTCGACGGGCGCAGGCAGCCCGCGTGGCTGCGATCGGCCCCCTCCCGAGCTGAAACCGCCTGTGAACTGCTGGCCAGCAGTCCACTGTGGCGCATTGAGTCTGCGACCCCCAAACTGCTTGGCTGCATTCTCCATGAGGCCCTTCTCTTTCCTCCACATGGCGAAGAGGGTATTCAGGTTGGTGTCGAACGCCTTTTCTCGCTCCAGGGACTCCAACGTCTCCTTGAGGATCTGCGCAACGCTGGGGTCGTGTCCATTTCGCAGCAAGTGCTTCACGGTGTCGGCGAACTGCTTGTCGAGGTTCTTGGTGAAGGAGGGGCCCGGGTTGTCGGCCAGGATGCGAATGAGCATGATGGCGTTGTACTGGACGTGGGGGGTCTTGTAGTTCTCCTTGGAGAGGAACTTGCGGATCTGCGAGGCAGACGCGGCGGCAGCAGAAGGACTCGACTCGGCGGCTTCGACAATGGTTGGGAGGTGCAGAACTTCCTCGCCCTGGAGGCTGTCAGTGCACCATCACGGGGTGTGCGCAGTGGACATACCGAGTTGGCGGCGCCAGACTCGCAGAACAGCCTCTGTCTCGGTATCAGCTCAGTCGACCGAGGCGCAACATGGCGCGACTCACCACTCCGCGAGCGGCGTTTGCGTCCGGCGTGTCCGCATGGCTGTCTACCGGAACATGCTGGGCTGCGAGCGCCCGGTCAGTACGGCGTGGCGCACGAGTGCAACTCGGTGGACTCACAAGACCTCTTGCGCATCAAGCTGCCCAGCCCTAGGCGCTTCTTGAGGGCCATCGCGGCGGGCCGTGTACTGTCTAGCGGGGTGCTCGACACTACGATGTCTGTTGGTAAGAACAACAAACAGATGCCAGCACAGTGATATTGGCTGCTGGCTTGTGAGGAGCTCGGATGCCTCGCGCGCGAGCGTGACAGGCAAGAGCAGGAGCAGGAGCAGGAGCAAGAGCAAGAGCAAGAGCAAGAGCAAGAGCAAGAGCAAGAGCAAGAGCAAGAGCAAGAGCAAGAGCAAGAGCAAGAGCAAGGAGATTTGATTTCGTGAGACTCAAAGCATAGGGCGGTTAGGCGGCCAACGACTCAGCGGCGCTCCTATGCTTATGCCTTGCACGGACTCGTCTACAGAGCTGCTGCGCCTCCAGCCAAGCATTGCGAGCGCCGGCAAAGACGTCAACCGCCGCGTACTGCGTGTGGCAGCCATCCTTTTCAGCAGCGTCCTCTACGCGGCTGTCTTGTCACGAGGGCTTTTGGTGTTGGCCCAGGACTGCGCGTCTCCCCAAACCGGCCCCACGGCCAAGAGACGCGGGAGGATCATTACGACTGTGTCCAGGATGGGCCAGGTCGACAACGATCCGGTCCATCTTGCCTTTGAGGTGCAAGGCTATCCCTCAACTTGTACGCCTGCACATGGATGCACCCGCCGGTGTGACGCAGGGTCCTTTTAGTCGCCAAAAGCAAAGTGGAGTTCGACATGTCAATGCATGACATACGCTGCGTGCAGGTGATGCTGCCGGCAATACCTTTCGTGACAGGCAGCTAGGCACGTGTTCAGTGTCAAGTCAGTACGACAAGAGGCGGCCGACAAGAACATCATGGCACACTTGGCGAGTCACTGGCAAGGACATGTCAAAATCCGGTACGCAGCATAACGTGAGAACGCCTGAAGCAGTCCATGCATCAAAACTTTCGTTCAGCCTCGAACGCAAGCCTCAGGCCTTGGCTTGGATAGCTTCCAAGAGACCTGACATCAGGAGAAAGCATCACATCAGATACACCAAGAAAGTCATCTACGACTCCTGCCGCGCACGAGGTCTTGCATCTCCATGTGTGATGCGTCAACGATGGTGCCTCGAAATGCTGGGCGACTTGCTTTTGTATGCAGCCTAGCTTCTCGGCGCAGCAGATCGTTGATCATCCCCACAGCCACAGCTACGCTTGCCTTGTCAGACGTCACTTCATGTGTCTGCCACCAAGTGTGACGGGCTGAACAGGTTGCAGCAAATATGGGCTTAATAGCATGGCGCCCCTCAGCGCGCCTTCGTCTCGTGCAAAACATCCACCCTCTGACCTTGCCTCTTCTTAGGCACCCGTCACCTTCGCCCACCTCACACTACCTGTGAACCATTATCAGCTCCCTTCAACATGGCACATGAACCAGTCAAAGCCATGGCAGGCCAAGCCACGCAGCGCTTTCAAGAGAGTAAAGAAGACCGCGTCACCCGGGCCGCTGGACACTTCTCCGAATTCGAAGCCGACATGCCTAAACTCGCAAACCGTTTCCAGTTCTCTCTCAAGGACAACCTCTCCTCCTATCTTGGGCGCAACAACCCATTCTACTCCGAAGCCAACGATGACACCGACTACGTCTGGCTTCTCGACAACACGGCCTACCAGAACCGCCTGGGCAGATGGAAAGCGGAATTCGTCGCCGCCTACTTTGTCAGACACAGCGGCAAAGACCTGTCTGAAGTCGTGGCTTGGGTCAGCGAGAAGATCGGCCTGGCAGACGATGAAGAAGCTAAGAAGACGATCGCACTGAGACTGGAGCCGTTCCTGGACGCCATTCTACCTGCACACGCTGTCAACATTGAGCTTCAGGGTGTGAAAGTCAGACTTGGGCCTAGCGGGCGAGACGGTATCAGTGCAGACGAACTCGCTATTCCTGGCTCAGGTTACAAGGATGGTGAAACAATCACATCGAAAGCAGTCGGCGCGACCGCAACGCCCGTCAAGACCACATTTGCGAAAACCAAAGGATGGGCAGTACTCAGCGACATCGATGACACAATCAAGAAAACTCTGACCTCGTCACCTGTCGGTATCTTGAAGACCACCTTCGCAGAAGAACCAGAGCCCATCAAGGGCATGCCTGAGCTCTATAAACACATCGTTCAAAAGCTCGACAATCCCCCTTTCTGGTACCTTTCGGCTTCGCCTTACAACCTCTACCCCTTCCTCCGCCAGTTTCGCGAGACCTACTACCCGTCAGGAACCATGCTATTGCGTGACGCTTCCTGGATGAACTTGGCTGGATTCTTAGCCAACCTTACCCAAGGTACGGAGGCCTACAAAGTCGACCGGATAGAAAAGGTCCACGAATGGTTTCCCAAACGCAGATTCATCCTGATCGGCGACTCTACGCAATCAGATCCTGAAGCTTATGGCGAGATGTACCGCAAGTTCTCCAAATGGATAGGTGCCATTTACATTCGCAAGGTCACAGGTGTCGCGGAGATGGATGAGGGAAAGAAGAACAACCCTGAGCGCTTCGAGGAGGCTTTCAAGGGTGTCCCAAAGGAGGTGTGGTACGTCTTCGAAGACCCTAACGAGCTGTACGCCAAGGTAGACGCCCTGGTGGCTCAGCATATGCCAGAACAGTAGGCAATCTTTTGTATAGGTTGCACGATTTGTGTTTTTTTTGGGCGTCTTTACTGCCTGATACCGGTACTGCATTGCTTTTCTTTTTTTTTTTAAAGACGATTAGCTGGCACATATTGCTCGAGATTCCCCTAATGATAGCATCAGACAGTGTTTACTCTTACCCTCAGGATAGCGTGTTTGTTTCTTGCCCTCTCCAAACTGTTTTTGTCTTCATTTCTTCGTGAGCTTGGGAGTCTGGTGGTGATGGTGATGACGCAAGCTACCCGCGATTGCACAGTGAAGCACCAAGCTTACATTCACCTCACAACAGCCCAGTAGCTGGACTTGCGCACAGTCGACATCAATAATCGCACGCTCAGCCATACAGCAATACAATCTCGCTGCGCCGAACGCTTTGTAATGGCCATGGCAAAACACCCGTACGATGATCCTGATCCGGTACCCATATACCTCCTTCTCATTCTGGCCATCTTACTCTGTGCATATTTCGGCTGGGTGGGCTCAGTTGCTGTACGCCTCTACTTCTACAAAGGCGCTCTTGGGCCAGAGCCAGAAAGGTTCGTCATCCTTCCAGTATATCTGCGCGATCGCAGTCCACAGCGCGGCCACCACCGGCGTGTGACCGCCTTTCCCATCCCCACGACCCCCAAAAGCCCAGCACGAGAGCTTGCGCGGCTCTCGAGAGTGCCTCGTATAGATTCTGCGGATGTAGATGCGAACGAGCTGCCTGATTCCGAAATTCACGCCTTCTTTGCAGAACAACAACGCATCTCGCGACTCCCGGCTTTCGTACAGGATGACTGCGGTGACGGATCTGATTTCCCCAACATCCCGTTCGCGGTCAGGCCTGTAGATGGGAATCAAAACACACTGGCGCCGTTGGGTATCTCTAGGAGACCCTCGACGAGCTACAAGGCGCTGGGCCTGGAGAAGCTCGAGCAAAACGAGTGGCTTGCTGTCGATGACACATACAAGGACCTCCATGCAGCACGCGACTACCTCCTCGCTAAGAAGAATGCGGAGTGCATACAAGTGAAGCACGATGGCGAGGCGGCGTGTGAAGAGCTGCTAGAAGATGTGGTGAAGTTCCTCGTCTCAAAGTACCCCGACGACTTCAGCATCCAGACGATAAATCGACGAAGGCACATCCGGAACGAGATCACCAGGGAAGAATGGTCGCTCGTCCGTCCGTTCGACTGCCACCCACTAGAAGTGTGCGCGAGGCTGGCTGCGGAGGACTTCAACATTCTGCTCAAGGGCGAGTTCACGCAACAGCACTATCTGTACGTCAGCCTCCCTATTTCCCATCGACATACTAATCCCCCTCCTGGCAAGCAAGCGCAACCCTCTTCCCAGCTGGCTGGCACATGCGCAGCCTAATCGGCAAACCACTCTCACACATGCAAGAGCAGGACCTACACCAATGGAACGGTACATCATCCCCACCACCACACATGGCTATCCCAATCCTAACTTCAGCTTCAAGACTCACAGCCACTAACTACCCCGACACAGACATCCCTTCCATCCTCGCCCACATCACCAGCACCAGCACCAGCACCAGCACCCCGCTATCCCGCACCACACTCTACATCCAAACCCACCCCGACACGCGGCCCCTCTCACACACCCTCTTCACCCAAGCGCCCCAAGATCTGTTCCCCGGAAACCTCTCCACGCTGCTACCCCAGCACATCCTCGTGCGGCGCGAGCAGCACATCTTCCGCCGCCTGCGCTCGGGAGCGGTGGTTTTCTCAACCCGCACCCGCGTGCAGAAATTGACGGATTTGAACGTCGTGGAGCGCCGGGCGTTGGTGAAAGAGGTGCGTGGTTGGGAGGGTGAGATTGCGGTCAGGAAGGGGGTTGAGCTGTGGCAGCGGATCGTGCTGGGGTGGTGTGAGGGGAAGAAAGCGGGTATTTAGATTTGGGGGGGGGGGGGGCTCTGAGGTGGATCTGTATGCAGTGGGGTGTGCAACTGTGGGACTTGGGGAGTGGTGGAAGGGGGAGGTGTAGGTGGCGGGAAGTGATTGGGCAGAGACTCAAAGACCCGCGTGCAAAGATAATTCCCATCACACGTTGTACACGCCACATAACGGAATTGGTAAAGCTCAGGATGTCATGCAATGAATGGCAGCTATATACTTCAATTCCTGAATTACCGACAAACAATAATTAGTAAATGCGGCTACAAACAACGATCAATTGCAGATTCCGCTTCGCTGCGCTATCAAGATGCTCGCTGAGATGCTCGAATGCAGTAAAACCCAATGGTATCGTCTCTTCGTGGTATCTGGCCGCCGGGGCATCGTAAAGGTCGTGTATGTGAATAAGTAGAAACATCAGGGAGACAAGGATGTTCATTCCTTGTCAGCAGGGCAGGTGCTGTCGAAGGCGTGCACAGTGTCCTCCACGGCGCAGACCTCCATCTCTTCATCCGACTCGATGGCAACGCTGTCAGTCTCTGCTGCGGCAACATCATCCGTCTCAATGGAGGAGTCCTCTGCTTGCGGCGTTACGGGATCCTCTATAACGATTGCCTCCTCCGATGCTGCCTCAAGCAACTCGGATGTGTGCTGGAATAGGCTGGAATCAATGTTTGCAGGCTCTGTAAGGTCCTCGACGACCGGTTCCGCGACAACGGTCTCCTCTGAATCCTCCTCAGACGACTCAGATGCCCGTCGAAGCGGCTCGTCGTCAACGGTGGAGGACGACTCGAAAACATGTACTTCGTTGGGATCCGCGATAACTTCTGGCTCGGCGGGCAGAATGGTAGGCAGCACGGACTCTGCAACAGAAGATGAAGGTACGGTGGCATACGCGGAAGACAAGTACGAGGTTGTTGGGTAGACGCTGCTAGCCATCTGGGTCTCGGTGATCGTGAGGGTCGAGAATGCAGTGGTTGTTGCTGTCACAGCAGATGCCGACACAACATCGACCGAGGACACGTCGCTGATTGAAGGTGTGGGGGGTAAATGGGTGGTCGCATTCATCGACATGAAGCCCACGGCAGCGGTCAACAGCAGGATTGCCCAGTTCTTGGGGTCCGCTAGTTGCACCATCATGTAGTTCTTCAGAAGAGTGCTGAGTGGCAGTTGCGCGGCGTGAGGTCGAGACGAAGTATATCCGCGGCGACCACGTGAGACACTGCGCAAATCCAAGTCATATGTGGATGCGCGAGAGTGTGGAGATGCTTCTGAGGGCGCTACTGACTCGACGCACGAGGCATACTGGTATTGTCTCAGCGCTTCTTCCATCGCACGGAAGCGTTCAGCGACCGAGTTAGATTCCAGCATTGCTTGGGACTCGAGCTCCAGGCGTATTTCTTCTTTTGCTTCTTCGATCTTCTCTTCCATGGTCTCTTCAAACCTCGCCTTGTCAGCGGCCTTTTCGTCGATACTCCTCTGCAGAGCAGCGGCGGCAGCTTCGAAGCTCCTCTGAAGTTCCGCCTCCTCTTGCCTCTTCTTGGCGATTGCCTCAGCGGCCAGTTTCTGCTGTCGAATGGCATCCTCCTGGACCCTGCGCTGGAGCTCGGCGTTGTATGCTGCCTTGCGTTTGTCCGCTTCCTGCTCTTCGAGAATTCGCTTCTCCAGAGTCTTACGGACATCTTCTGGGATCCAGGGCGAGATCTCGACGTCGCAACGCTCCATCTCGGTCCATGCCGCCGTCCATGCCTCGGAGCGCATGAGGCCGTTGGCGGCGTAGATCCTGATGTCGAAGCGGCGCGTACCCGCACCAACACCCTGTCCAGGCTTCTTCAACTCGCGATGGCAGTCTAGGCACGTAGCCGAGTCTCTTCTTGTGTGCATGCCTTCGTGGTCATCAGTCATGGTGCCTCCGCTCATGCGGCTGCTACCGTCGTCAGCACCGATTGCCGAGTCATCATCTTCATCCTTGTCTGCGTCATCATCTGGTGCCACGAAGTGACCACACTTGAGCAGTCGGGGCGTTTTGAGTTCCAGACTCTCCAAGATACGCTCCTCCAGCAGCTCGTACTCGTCTCGAGGGTGAGGGATGAGCAGACCCCGACGCATGAGGATGATGTCCTGTAACTTCTCCTCCAACAGCTTGTAGTTCTCCACCAGCCAGTCAGGCATGATCCTGGCCATGAGGTCGTGCGAGAAAGGCAGCTGCATAGGCAGTATTGTGACGTGAAGCAGGACAAGGGGCGCTTGCTGTGGTGTCGGCGGAGGCTTGGGGCTGTGGTGGCTTCGAACGCTTCCCCTGCGTGACCCGGAGTGTCTCGACACTGGTGTCTCTGACCTTCCGGTTCGACTTGGAGTTGCAAGGCCGTATGCGCTCTTCATCCTCTCTCGATTGCTTTCGTAGGCGGACATGGGTAGTGGAGATGACATCTGCATCGCGCGTACGGACTCGGGGTTTCGGAATCGTGGCCGTTCCTTCCGCGGTGTGTATCGTGCATCCATGGCCGGGTCGCCGGCGGAAGCGGGTTTGGATGAGATGGAGCCGGTCTCAGATGGCATGGCGGATATGAAGCTATAGTGTGTCGTGGCCGATTGACGCCGCGAATGTCCCTTTCGAGATGTGTATGAGCTTTGGTAGGGTTGTAGCAGTCCGTCGCCAAGCTCTCGCTCGACCTCAATGTTAGGCACCTCGTCGCCATTCATGGACATGGCCAGATCGGAGTTGAAGGAAGTATCACCCTCGAACATAGCCGAGGGCGACAACGGCTCTCGGTACTCCTGGTCTTCGTAAATCGCAAAGGAGGTGGCGCCCTGTTCTCGCAGCTCGTCAAGTGTCGTCATGGTAGAATGTCGTCGTTGGTTGCAGGCTTGCAATTGCAGTAGCACGATAGCATGCGGCGGGTGTCACTCAGGGTTCAAGGGACGTTCAAGAAATGTGGAATGCGGTCAGGGATATAGTCTGGAGCCATCTGGGCGAACCGCGGGACAAAAGGTACGCGACCCGGTCTATGCGTTGGCGGTGGGCTGGACGGTGAGGTGGCTGGGATGTAAACACACCGCCTGGTTGCTGGGAGTAACCGAAAGCGAACACTAGCGCGCTTAGTTGCCGCGAACTCTGTCAAACCATCCCTGCCAAAGCTAGTCCAGCTGCACTCCTTCGAACAGCTCACACTCGCCCTTCTGTCGGTCAGAGCAGAACAGAGGCCCCACAGCATCGAGAACAGAGTCCTCTGGCGTCTAAGAGCTTAGCGACTACCGAATTCTTGAAACATGGCGGTGAATTGCGGCTCGACTGGTGGCCTTTCAAAGCTTGAACACGCGACCGACTTGGTTCTTATACTGTCAAATTCTACTCGTAGAACGTGCGGTGACAGCACACACCACTTGGCGAGAGCGGAGACCAGTTTGGTACCCGAGTCCGTCACCTCGGCATGATGCGGACAAAGCTGTCTCTCAGTATCTAGTACCCTGGACTCGGTCCTTTCTTTGTCTGGCTTGCGTAGAAAATCCGACAACCTAGGTCGGCGTGCCGCAATTGGAGCCCCTCAAAGCATCGAGGACATGATGCAAACCACAACGATGGGCATACACAGGAATGTTACCTTAGGCCGGCATAGCTTCTACTACCTAACGCGCGGAGCACGTCGATGGCAGAACACAGAAACGGAGTTTTCCTGCGTTTTCATCAATCACTTCTGCACAAAACACATATTTCACATTGAACAAAGAAACCTCTGATTTTCATCCACACCATTTCGCTAGATGACCACACCTACTGTGTATGTATCAAGATTATCGAGCACGTTTCCGCATCCTCCGTTCACCAACCGTCTGCTGCGGCCAGCTCGTCTTTGCCGCGATCCGTGCGCTACGACGACCCACATCAACCACGAGTGGCACATGTTTTGAAACCGCCACTAAGCTCGGTGGATCATTGACAAAGTACTCTTTGCTCGAGCTCACAGGCTGAGCACCAAAACCCGCTCGTCGTGGTGTGCGGCCACCACGGATGAGATCAGGGCTCTTGAGGATACTCATTGGGCCAATGTCTGCCGCATAGGACTGACGTCTCTCCAAAGCCAGAAGCTTCTCGAGTTTGTCGTCGGACAAGTCATCCTCGCATATGGAAAAGTTGGATATGTCGAGGTTAGGTGTTGCGGGGACGGCGTAGAGGCCGTAGGCTGTGTCGAGAGTCTTGTCGAGGGCAGGGTCAACGGGTTCTTGGGCGTGTGCTGGAGCAGGCTCGTAGCTGAAGTCCGTTGCCATGTAGGTCTGAATTTGCTGTAGCTGCTCTGGAGCATCGCCAGCTAGAGGCTGCGTGCCCGGCACTTGAGCAACGTCGTGCTGTGCATCTATCGGAGACTCTGCATAGTTGACTTTTTGCTTCTTGTGTCGAGGGGTACACGTCTTTCGTGGTGGAGTAGCACATGCTTGCTGCTCAGTCCCGCACGCACTAGAGTTTGTCTCGTGTGTGGACTCTTCATCATCTGTCTCCTCGCGCTCGATGGCCTTGCGTTTTCTTCCCTTCCTACTGGAATTGGTTGTCTGACGCCTCCTTCTGAGGAAACCTTCAGCTTCCTGTTTGGCTCGGTTGATCTGGTAAAGAATCCGCTTGTCATAGTGGTCTTCCACTCTGCCCTTCCGCCCCTTCTTCTTCCCACCAAAAACCTCTATCATGATACGTTTGTCTGCCACGCTCATCTCCAAATCGCCCAGGTGTACGCGCCGTTGTGATACAGTAACGCGGCGGAGAGCAGCCTGCCTCTTGTGCGAGTCGTCCTGGTGAGCTTCATACATGCGATGTGCCAAGTAAGTAAGCGTATGTTCATGAGGTTTCTGCTGATCCCGATCGTAGTCGGAATGAATGGGGTAATTATGCCATCGCTGTGTGTACCGAAGCTTGCCTTTCGAAGCTGCCTTGACAAACCGTTCCATTTCGTGTCGAGCAGGGACGTCTACCATGGAGAACGCTGCTTTGCCATTGGGCTCAAGTGGCATATCAAGGCGCGTGTCAATGCGCACATCGGCCACCTGACACACCTGTTCGAAGTCCAAGAATTGCTCCATGCAGTACAGGTGAGCAAAGGCTGCACAGTCGTAGGGATCTACATGGTCCCCATATGTGTAGTGCTTCTCATCGAACGCAACACGATACTCACCGGTGCTGATGGTTCCTTCGACATAGCGCTGGATGGGACAGTCCCTAAACACGCACTTGGAATGCTGCCTTGATCCGTAGCGTCGACCCTGATCAGCTGGCATTTTCTGGATCCAGAGAACGAGCCGTTTTTCATTGTCGGTTGGATACTTTACAATGTACTCCTTGAGCCTCCTGGTGGACATGGGCGCCTCCGTAAGGAAATCCACGTTCTCGTACTGAGTGTACTTGAACGTGTGTTTCCCAGAGCACCAATTGCCAGTTGGCAGCGGCTTATACTCATATCTGTTCTTCCAATTATTGATTTTCGCAGTTCGTGTGTCACCCTCAGTGTTCGCATTCGTGCGGATCCACGGTTTTGCATCGACCTTTTTTGGTTTCTCGCCCGGGGCGTATTTCGCTGGTTCAGACGGAATTTCGGTGGGGCTACTGTCAGAGCTCACAGAGACGTTACGGCGTTGTTTCCGGGTCGCTCGCTCGGATGCTCTCTCCACCTTCGTCTTGGTCTCCTGGTAGTCATCGTCAGAGTAAAAAGGCAGCTCTTGTAGCTTATCCAGCTTAAAGTGCGTGCTAGAACCTGCGGGTGGCGGGTACCTCTTGTCGTCAAACGGAGAAAAGGCACCATGCGTGTTTGAAGCTGGGACATACCCGGTTGTGAATGCTTGCGAATCCGTGATAGCCAGCGGCTCTTCACGAGAACGTGTTACAAACTGTGCTTTTTTGTCATTGTAAGACGAGGTGCCAACTGGTAGATAGTCTGTGTTGTCTTTTGGGAGAGACACGGCTTCAGCAGGTACTGGCCAAGAATCAGTCGGGTATATACATGGGCGTGATGGGTATTGACCAAGCCCGTACCCAGCAAAGGCGCTGTTTCCAGGTACCGCGGTAAGGCCTGGTGTGCCGAACAAATCTCCGGAAGGAGCAAAGGAGCTGAAGCAGTTATTGAAGTAGGGCGTTTCTTGAGGGGCATAGTAATCCTGCGGTTCATAGTACTCAAAGGCTTGTGAGACAAGAAGCGAGTTGTAATTTGATGGATCGTTTACATGCGAATACGACCCGTTCGGTAGGTGGGCTTGGGATAGTTCTGTAGTGGCGAAGCTTGCCTTCACTGGTGTAAGGTTTGTTGGAATCTCCAAGTCGTTCAGCGACTGGCCATTGGTCATGCCAGCGTCGATGCAGAAGGTACCGATCCTTGCGTCGATTTCATTATCCAGGCCAGACCCAAGGTCAAGATCGAAGTCGAACTCAGTCGCAGTTTGCGCCGACTCCTGCATGCATGGGACTCCTACCGTTCCCAGAGTAATGTCGTTGTTACATCGAGATGCAGGATGGACAGCGCCTAAGTCAGTCATGCCGGCTTTGTAAACGAAGGTTGTACGGAAAAGATGTATTTTCGGGCGTATGTATTGTGCAGGGTTCTTGCAGTGTCCTCCTACAGCCAGGGGGTCAGTTGTATCGAATTCTGGTGTAAGGCGTAGAAATCCTATGGCAGGATAGTTAAGAAGCAGGGTGCGGATATGCAATATACACGTTTGTAGACAATGGTCTTTCATCGAGTATCTGCCCAAACTAAAATAGCACACAGACAAAGGGTTGATGTGCACTACGTCTCGAGGTCCAAGTCGAATCGAGGTCACACAGCAAGTATAAAGGAACAGCGATGTCCGCTGGAATTGTCTTTGTTGAGATGGACAATACATTGCAAGTCAACACTCCAACACAGCTATCAACATATCTACACATCGCGCGAGGTTGTGGTAAGCACAGGGTGCAAGGTAGTAGGTGAGCATTGGCGGATCTGCGAAAGAACGTCAGTACTTTGCGTTGCAATGCTGATGCTCATGCGAATTGAGAGTTGCGGTATCAATCAGGAAATGGTACAAAATTATCCACATTATGTATTTGGAACAGGTCTGTGAGTTTTGATGTTTCTCATCAGGAAATAGAGGGGGGGAAGGAGATTATTGACGTACCTGATGTGTGCTTGCAATATCGCGTCCTCTTCGAGGATGAGGACGCCATGTTAGTAGAATCTTTGCAGTCGACAGCATAGTCAAGCTTCTAACATTAGGCGCAATGACAAGTCTCCCTTAAATCAAAGTAGCCCCGATGCTTCGCCCACGGACAGCATTATACACTCCTTGCGTGCTGTTTTGATTGAATGTGTGGACTGGAAGATTTAAGATTCAAGACCTGAGGTAGAGAGAAATTTGCCGACTGCGCTAGTGACTAAGCAAATCTTATCGATTGCGATTGTGAACCTTCCCCGCAGCCTCGTCTGCTGTCAATCCATTGCCGCCTGAACAGCAGTTCACGCCTCAGTCATCCAGTCTTTCGGGACGTTCGGAGTAATGATCTACCAAACTTGTGTTGAAAATCGCTTGGCGTAGTTTGAGACCATGGCTTCCTCATATGCCCTTGAAACACAATGCTACGACACCTCGATCCGTGACGAAACATGACGGCCTTCGAATATTCACCTCCACCGGGCTTCTATTGCCGCATTGAGGTCGAGAAGCGAAAGTCAATTGATGAAGAGGGCTGCTGTATCCCGGTGGATCTCGAGTCGAGGATGCTTCAAAACTGCCTGCACTTGAAGACTACTCTATCTCAAGACTACCCGGGGAGTCAACTACGAAGCCCTCAGGTCGAAACATGCTAGTCCGCTCGACTTTCAAAGCAGTTCTTCGCGGACTTCTCAAAATTCCGGCACAGATGTCGACGAAGTCCACACTGTAGATCTGCATGCGCAATATACTACAACCCTTTTGAGCGGGTGGTAAACAGCATGTTCCCAGATCGTTGTTTGGGCTACCTTGTGACGAAGGATCTGTCACGGCAATAAGGGTCCTTCAGGTCAGCATGCCGGACTGTGATCCGCCTTAACTGTGTCGCTAAACGTCAAACGTCTGGGATGTTCTGACGGAACCATCCAAGTTCTTCAGAAGCCTGGCCAGCTGCCGCTACATGACAAACTGCTACATTCAGGATAGAGTTTGGACCCTCTTTCATATGTGTGACGATCAACGCCGGGTCTCGACACCCCGGGGAGTGCTCATTTCTGTATCCTGCTATTAATGCTATCAATGCCTCGCTCTGATATACTGTCTGATCTTCTGTTTAGTCCCCACCTAGCGTGGTAATTCACAATATGGCTTCGATGGCACAAATCCAGGAAATAATTACATTGGGCAAGGTTATATTCGTCCTTTCTATAACGCTTGTTGTTTGGGCGTGGCTGGCTGTAGGGCTCCGATTATGGGTGCGGTTCCGTATCACAAGGTCTCAGGGTTGGGACGATGCGGCCATGGTCGCCACTCTGGTAAGTTGCAGACAACTTCTGTACAACACAAGCTAACTCGAGTAGTTGCTATTCACTACTTATTGCGCCTTCATCTTGACAATCACCACACGAAGCTCGCAAGGCAGATTGTTTAGAGACGAGGACCGGTACATGAGCCTGGTGGTACGCCTCAGCCCAATGAACCCTCAGTGATACTATTCTGACCTACGCAGTATGTCCAACTCAGCGAAATCTTCTACATTCTGACGACCACCCTTCTCAAAATCTCCCTGGGCCTCTTCTTTCTCCGCGTTCTCACCATGCGTTGGCAAAAGCTCATCTTCCACGTCATCCTCGGCGTCAGCACTGTCTACGGCCTTTTCTACGTCTTCATCACCATATTTGTCTGTGGCAATCCTGCAAAACTGGCAGACGGTCTTGTCGGCTCAAGAAAATGTCTACCTAGCACCTTTACTCTGACCGCTGGCTACCTCTATGGCATTGTCAACATCATCGCAGACTGGACATTTGTGCTGATTCCTATCGCTGTCCTCGTAGACAGCAAGATTGACCGCCGATCCAAGATCAGCGTCAGTGTTGTTATGGGTCTCGGCGCCATTGGGAGCGTGTCAAGTATCCTCCGCATGGTTTACCTCAAAGGCCTTATCTTTTCCCACGGCGGGGGTGGTGGTCTCAGCGGTATGTTCTTTCCTGTGCTCATGGTCTCATGTTGCAGCAGTGCTAACGCTCCCAAGCCAACGCGGTCAAAGCCACGATCTGGGCAACTGCTGAACCCGGAACGGGTATCATTGCAGCCTCGATCGCCATCCTCCGGCCTCTGTTCCGCAAGATTGCTTCAGACACACAAGAACGTGTTTCCTTATACAAAAGCCGGAAAGCGTCCCTGCCAGACTCGTCCATCAAAGCTACCGTCACCGAATCCTGGAAGACAAAAGACTCAGACGGCGACAGCGTGATTGGACTGACGGCCGTTGAGTCGAACAAGACGTACGTCAATGGTAATGGGACAGGCAACGTGGAGACAGCTGGGAACGACAAGTGGGACAGGGATAGCACGTATGGCGGGGGAAAGTACGACGATCCGTGGAGTCCAACAGTCACGATGGGGAAAGCGAGCGTGCAAAGGGTGATTAGTGTGCAGATGGTCGACGGGAGGGGAAGTCCTGCACCGCAGCCGACGGGAAGGCGGTACATCTAGACGCCAGCTGGTGTAATCGATCGAGTGCGCCCAGGAGATTATGTAGCCTGCGCATGTACTGTGTAATGACTGTTGTTTGGTAGCGTTTGGGTATACCCGGGGTTTATAGACACGGGGAAAGGCCGGCACTCCTCTGCCTTGTCGAACGTTGGCTCTAACAATTTCATCGTCTGTCAGTATGCCACTGCAACTTTCCCGTACGATGCCGCCCAGCACAGACAATAGCATACCGTCTGGCCTGGTACCCGGGGAGCTGATGGTTGTCAAGAGGTCGTGGGGCTGCGAGGCGAGGCGAGGCGAGCTGCGTGTGCAGGATCGGGCCCAAGCTGAGCTGGGTGTTGAGAGCTGGGCACATCGGAACGAGCTGGCGGCCTGCAGAGCTCCAACACCCTACCGTAGCCCGGTTCCCTACCATGACATAATTGCCGTGCCCTGCAACACAATGCGTCCTTTGCCGCAAGGGACAGCATGTGGAAACCGTCAGTCCGTCTCTATCCCGCCACTGGAAGGCCTTCTGTTGCCTGCCTCGCCTGCAATCGCGCCTCGAGAACCCCCTCATCCCCATCCTCATCCTCATCGATAGCGCCGCCCGCCCGGCAGCGACGCTGCTTCCACGAATACTTCGTCACCCACATTCCCTCGTCTTCGCTGCATCCAGACTCGGGCCCCAAACTCAACCACAAGCTGCCACGCGACAAGAGCACGCCTCATGAGACCAAGGGAGACAGCCGCTCGCCGGCGGCCGTGGTGGGCGCAAACCGCGACATGACAGTAGTCCGGATACCGCTGAAGAGCGCGAAACACCACTTTGGCGTCTCCTTGTCGCGGGGCTCCCGCCCATACAACGAGGACGCCTTCCAGGCAGGTACCATTGAGATCCCAGCGTTCGCCAAACGGCGTCCAATGTCTCTCACACGCAAGGCCGGGGCTGCGAATGAGGCCACCCCTGCCGACAGCGCCAGTGGAGATCCCCAAGTCTTCTACTTTGGCGTCTTCGATGGCCATGGCGGCGCCGTGTGCTCTGGCTTCCTGAGAGAGCAGCTGCACAGCTACCTCGAGAAAGCAACGCAGCAGTTCGAACTGCAGAGCAGCCTGCAGAGGGCTGGGCCCTCGCTACCTGGCAGCGTGCAGGACCCGAACACAACACCAAGGAGCCAGCAGATAAAAGACAAAGAGAGCCTGGAAGCCATACAGACACATACACCACCTGGCCTAGAGAAGATGCAGCCACCAAACGGCGTGGACCGAGGTGACCTGCCCACCAAGTCACGAGACGGGTCCATACCCGGCGATCCACCCATTCCACAGTCGGACAGTATACGAAAAGCCGAAGAGATGGAGCGTCAGCTGGTCAAGAGCTGGAAGGAGCTTGTGGGAGGCTACTTCAGGCGCTTCAAGCCAGAACACTTCTCCTTGTCCGCTGGCGGTCGAGGGCACCCCCACGAGAAGGAGGTCATCACCAAGCGCCATTCACCAAGCTCCACCATTTCTGACGATGCAATCGAGGGTGTTGGCATAGAAACGGTTCTGGAATATGCCTTTCTGAAAGCCGACTACGACTTTGTGGCTGCGCAAGTGGGCAAGAAAGAGGAAGACCCCGTTCGTGCAGACAAGGCCATCAACGACGACGACATCCTCGGCAAGCCCTCGCACGCAGGCCAGAACATTGGGGGCACGAACCGCTTCAAGGGTGGCAGCACATGCAGCGTTGCCCTCATCTCGACGCCTACGCCCTCGCCTTTCTGGCACCCGTCTTCACCTTCATCGCTCATCACGGCCCACGTCGGCGACACGAGAATACTACTCTGCAACACCGCGACAGGCCTTGCGGTGCCACTCACGTCCAACCATCATCCCTCTCTGCCCGAAGAAGCCACGCGCCTGCGCCGCTTCGCCGCAGCCTTTGTGACTGATTCGTTTGGCGAAGAGCGCATCTCCGGATTGGCCAACACCCGAGCGTTCGGCGACATGTCTTCGAAGCGTATTGGCGTGTCGGCTGAGCCTGAGATTCGTAGAGTGGAGCTTTCACCCGCCGAGTACTCATTCATCGTGCTGTGCTCGGACGGGGTCTGCGGTCATCTCTCCGATCAGGAGATCGTTGACATTGTCAAAGAGGCCAAGACTCCTGACCAAGCGGCTAGAGACCTCACGAGCTTTGCGGTCGAGACGTCCACTGGCAGTGAAGGCGCAGACAACGCGACCGGGTTGGTCGTCAGGTTGGGTGGGTGGGAGAGAAGAGGGGAGGGAGGATTGGGGAGCTTGGGTACCAAGGAGATGCGAGATTGGAGGAAAGAAGAAGCCAACGACCCCAGAAGGGGACGCACGTGAGCACGACCTAGTGGCTCCATATCGCAGTCTGGAGCGAAGCAGATTCTGGCGTGTGTGCATAGCTGGCGTTGCCGCGTGCCCTGGATTGTACATAGTTTGGATACGTCTGCTCGCAGTCTCTCTCATGTACTTTTTCCTTTTGTCGATGTGCACATGGTCGCTCCGTCTGTCTGTCGCCGCATTTCTGGACCACAGGTGCTGGTGGTAGTTTTGCAGCTGCGCGCCTATAGTCGAATAGCAGGGCAGTGATGGACTACCTAGGTCGTACTATAGAGTACTACTGTAAAGTACCACTATAAAGTGCCGGCGATCAGGGGCGCCAGACGACCATGCCAACAGCCGACGACGAGCTCCTGCGCCCACGCGGGGACTTCAGCGGCCAGAGAAGCCGATGCAAGCAGCGTGCAGCAGCCGCATTGAAGGCCCAGGCCGTCTCCCAGGAGAGGAGCAGAGGAGCCCGCGCAGGCGCAAGGCAGCGGCGGGGCACAAGGCGGCCTGGAGAAAGCACGACCCAAGCGAGCCAATGTGGTTGCCAGGCACCGGCCAACGCAAGTCAGTGTCAGTGCAGACCGAGTGCCTGCGCGTGGGCTGCAAACCAGTTCCAGAAACTTCTCACGCACCCGCAAACATCTCGCATCTGCTTTGTTTTGTTTGTTGTTTTCGCCCGCACTAGCTTCTCATTGCTCCTCTGCCTCGTTGACCGGCGCCGTAGTGGGGCCCAAGCCATCCAGACGAAAACTCCCGCGCAGCCAAACACGTGAATAGGTAGATCGGCCTGGCAACGTCGACTTCCTTTCGCTTCCCATTCCCTTCGTACACGAGCGCCCACCGTACCTCCTGCAGGCTTTACCCTATTCGCCGCACCACCTCGCGCACCTCGCACGCCTCGCACACCTCCCGCCACTGCGGCTCCCTTGCCTGTTCAACTGCCCGATACCCCTCTTTGACTCTTTGAAGCACCCTCCTGCAATCATGGATATCAACCAGGTGTTGGAGGGGACACTGTCTCCCGGTAAGCGGCCTCTGCCACGCTTCCCCACGCCCTGCAGCACTCACTTACAGCTTGACAGACGCCACCACCCGCCAGAATTCCGAGCAGCAACTCTCCCAGGCCGCCGACTCTGACTTCGTAAGTGCCTCTCGCCGCAGCAAGGCCGCGCGTGCTCTCCCCCCAAGCATGGCCACTGACAGCCCTCTCTCTCTCTCTCTAGTCTCAATACCTTTCTATACTCGGCGGACAGCTTGCAGACGAAGCCGCCCAAGCACACATTCGAACTGCGGCTGCTCTGGCGCTGAAGAACGCCTTTACAGCCCGCGAGTACGCCCGATTACGTCAGGTCCAGGATCGATGGACCAACCTGAACCCCCAGATCAAGTCCGAGGTCAAGCAGATGGCTCTCCGCACACTGTCGACGCCTAACAAGCAAGTCGGCACCACCGTCGCCCAGCTGATCGCCTCCATTGCCGCCATCGAAATACCTCGCAACCAGTGGCCGGAGCTGATGCCCACCCTCGTCGAGAACGTCGGCCAGGGCAACGACAGCCAGAAGCAGGCCTCGCTGACCACAATCGGTTACGTCTGCGACACCGACGACATCGACCTCAGAGAAGCACTGGGACATCACTCCAACGCAATCTTGACAGCCGTCGTACAGGGTGCTCGCAAGGAGGAGACGAACAACGATGTTCGAGTGGCAGCCATCCAAGCTCTCAGCGACTCGATCGAATTCATACGATCCAACTTTGAGAACGAGGGCGAGCGCAACTACATCATGCAGGTCATCTGCGAGGCTACACAGGCAGACGATACTCGCATTCAGCAAGGGTCATACGGATGTCTCAACCGCATCATGGGTCTCTACTATGACAAGATGCGTTTCTACATGGAGAAGGCTCTGTTCGGTCTTACCATTCAGGGCATGAAGAGCGACGAGGAGGATGTTGCCAAACTCGCCGTGGAGTTCTGGTGCACAGTATGCGAGGAGGAAATCGCGATCGAAGACGACAACACACAGGCACAAGCCGAAGGCTCCACTGAGCTCCGCGAGTACTTCAACTTTGCCCGCGTTGCCACACAGGAGGTTGTCCCTGTCCTTCTTGAGCTGCTTGCCAAGCAGGACGAGGATGCTGATGACAACGAGTACAACACTTCGCGCGCCGCCTACCAGTGTCTGCAGCTATGGGCACAGTGTGTCGGCAGCGCTGTTATGCCTCCCGTGCTTGCTTTCATTGAAAAGTACATCCGCTCTGAGGACTGGCACTACAGGGATGCCGCCGTCTCCGCCTTCGGTGCGATCATGGAAGGCCCCGAGGAGCATGTCCTGGACCCGATTGTCAAGCAGGCCCTGCCTACTCTCATCGGCATGATGGATGACCAGAACATCCATGTCAAGGACTCGGCTGCTTACGCATTGGGTCGTATCTGCGAGGCTGTGCCAGGAGCTCTCGATGCACAGCAGCATCTGCCCCCTCTGATTGGAGCACTTTTCAATGGCCTTTCTAGCAACCCCAAGATGGCTGCGTCGTGCTGTTGGTCGCTCATGAACCTGGCTGATAGGTTTGCCGGAGAGCCTGGATGCCAGAGCAACCCACTTTCCGCTCATTTTGCTCAGAGTGTGCAGCACCTCTTGCAGGTTACCGAAAGGGGCGACGCGGACAACCAGCTCAGGACTGCAGCGTACGAGGTGCTCAACTCCTTCGTCACAAATGCTGCAGCCGACAGTGTGCCCCTTGTGAACGAGCTCTCGAACGTCATCCTTGAGCGTCTGGAGAAGTCTATCAACCTTCAATCGCAGGTTGTCAGCGTCGAGGACAAGCTCACGCTCGAGGAGATGCAAACAAGCTTGGCCAGTGTTGTCATGTCGATTGTTCAGCGATTGGAAGGCGACATCAGGCCTCAGGCAGACCGCATCATGGAGATCTTGCTTGGTACCCTGTCTTCTCTCCCTCCCAAGTCAAGTGTCCCCGACACTGTCTTTGCTGCCATTGCGTCAATCGCCACTGCGCTCGATGAAGATTTCCAGAAGTACATGGAGGCATTCTCTCCTTTCCTGTACAACGCTCTAAACAACCAGGAGGAGCCTGCCCTGTGCTCCGTTGCTATTGGTCTTGTTTCGGACATCACACGTTCGCTGGGAGAGAAGGTCCAGCCCTACTGTGATGCGTTCATGAACTCCCTGCTGAACAACCTCCGAGTAAGTCATGTGTGATGTGCAACGTGTTTGATCGGTGCTTACGTATATCGACAGAGTCCCGCGCTTGGCAACCAGCTCAAGCCTGCTATTCTGCAGTGCTTCGGCGACATCGCACATGCCATCCACGGTGCTTTTGAGACTTACCTGACCGTCGTTGCTCAGGTGCTCCAGCAAGCCGGTCAAGTCACTTTGACCACCGAGAACAACTACGAGATGATTGACTACATCACATCACTGAGGGAGGGTATTCTCGATGCCTGGGACGGCGCCATCAACGCAATGAAGGCGAGCAACAAGAAAAACCTCCTTGTTCCCTTCCTCGACTCCATCTTCGACCTGCTCCGCACAATTCAGCAAGACCCCAACAGGACCGAGGCTCTTCTCCGATCCGCATGCGGCGTCATTGGGTAAGGCTTTCTGATCTTACCTCTCGTGTTCATGTCTAACTATGTACAGTGACCTGGCAGATGCGTTCCAAAATGGCGAAGTCAGGGAGTACTTCCGTCACGATTTCCTCACAGCGATGGCGAGGGAGACTCGTGCAAACCAGGACTTCAGCGGACGTACACGGGACACCGCCCGGTGGGCCCGTGAACAGATCAAACGTCAAATCGGTAAGTTGTAACGCAATGATTAAACTCCAAGCGGTACCACACACCATTGTTGTACCTGGTCCATTCCGAAATACCTTAGCTATATCTTACCTACTTGCTCCCACTGACCTCCCTCACACAGGCGGCAACACAGGCGTCATGGCTTGAGTCTCCCAATCCCTTCCCCATGCCCAAACCTTGCGGGCTCGAGACGTGGCCTAGTCGCGTGGCTGGATGCTGTCTCTCGCCAGAGAGTGTTTCCGGTTGTTTGGCTAAGCTTGTAGGTCTAGCGATCCCTCGTTTCTTTCCGTATTCACCGGACAGTGCGGACCTACTGCTACACCCCACCAAACGCGTCGACCCCGACAACCGTAAGCTGACTCCTCGCACCGACATCTGGCCGCATCAGTCCATACTTATAGGAAGAAGCGGTTGGAGCCGCGCGGTGGTAACATCGCCATCGCCACTACTGTGTTATGGAGAGTTGCCTCTTTGCATGCCGAACGCTTGTCAGACAACACCTCGCCACGACTTGTCTCACCCGCTTTCTCGGTCCATCGAAGCAACACCCTAACCGTCCCGTCCAATCCCCCGCGAGTTCGATCCCAGCCCCATCCCCCGGCACAGAATCACGACACTACACGCCCTCACCTCCGCCTTCACATCGCCACGCACAGTACGTCTCCGCAAAAGTCATGTAGCACCACAGTCTTGTAAGACGAAGCAGTAGACTGCTCGTCAGGAGAGTAGATATCCCAATTTATCGATTGAGTTCATTCACATGGCGTTTATACCAGCTTTGGTTCGGTGGCTGCTACCATGTAGTCGTGTCCAATGTATGTTTCTCAGACCTGAGACAATTAAATCATGCGTGCACATGCGTCAACAAATAACACTGCATCAGAGTTACGGAGTGCGGATCTTGAAATGAAGAGCAACGCCGAGAGGAATCATCAGATGACACTAATGCAGGCGCGGGCTTGGCTCCGCACTCGCAGTGCTGGCCCAAGACGATGACCGGAAGTAATGGAATAGCGAACGTAATATTTGTAGACTTCCTGACATTAAGGCTGTGTGATTTTCAGGCATCATCTTCGAGTTGTTAAAGCAGGAGCGAGAGCGTTGATATAATATGATGACACTCTATGACACAGCGACTCTTATCGATAGCCGACCAGTGAACTGTAGGCGCGCGCCGAGGTTCACTTCATCTACACCGGTCGAACAAAGTCTTGACAGACGTCAGCTATACCAATCGCCCCAGTTCGAAGATATCCGATACTGGGAAGCGCCGAAGTGGCGTAGGGACGTCGCACGCTTGCACCTTCCCTGGCATGATCGTCCCCACGTGGTGATGTTGGGCTTGGATGCCGTCGATCTTATTACATACGCCCCTAAGAGCAGTTAATAACCTTCGCATTTCTCTCTTGCATACTGGACTGCCCTTCCTCTGCCTCTTCGATAGTCACTGTTTCCTGCAGCTTCTTTGATATCCCCTGTTGAAAGCTGACGCAGTCCGCTGGGATTACGTTGCTCACTCGCCCTCACCATGTCGTCAGAACCAGATCTCCACCACGCCATCTCGATGAAACCACACCCCTTCCACAAACATCCTGATCGTGTAGAGCGCACAGCGAGCCCCCACATACACGCTCCCGCTCTGCCGCAACAAGCCAGCGCGTCTGAAGCTGCAGTCCACAAGTTCAACGGTAACAGCACAGCCGTCGAAACCGCCTCTACCTACGAACACGACCCTGTCGCACGCCCCAGCCATGTCTTGAACCGCGCCGACAGCTCTAGTGATGTAGAATCACAGTCGCTTCCGCAATACACGCCAGACAACGACCCGTACCATCTCTCCTCTGCAATCAAGCCCGAGGATGAGCTCGCTCAGATCCGCGCCAACAGCTCGCGGAAGCGAGATGGTTGCGGCCCCATCAGTCTGAACAAGAAGGCACGCAGTGCAAAGAAGCTTGAAGAGTTCTACGAAGCACAAAACGAGAACATTGAGCGGCTGTTGAAGCCCGTCGACGACCACCGGCGCGCAGCAAAAGAGGAGGGCGACGCCAACCACCTCAAGTATAAGATTGCCGTCATTGGATCCTTCGTAGCAAACGTCATCCTTGCGTGTCTTCAGCTCTATGCCGCCATCAGCTCCAAGTCGCTGTCGCTGTTCACTACCATGGCGGATTCGCTCTTCGACCCTCTCTCCAACCTGACCCTCATCATGTGCGCCCGAGCCGTGTCGCGTGTGGATGCGCGCAAGTTTCCATCAGGCAAAGCACGCATCGAGACTGCCGGTAACCTCTCCTTCTGTGCGCTCATGATCACCGTCTCGGTCGTCATCATCGTGGAATCCATCCGCACCGTCGCCGAACACACCGGACCAGACACCAACGACTTCTACCTGCCATCTGTCATTGCCGTTGCCATTGCTTTCGCGACCAAATTCAGCCTGTTCCTATACTGCTGGGCTATCCGCAACAAGTACAGTCAAGTCCGGATCTTGTGGGAAGACCACAGAAACGACCTGTTCATCAATGGTTTCGGCATCCTAACGAGCGTCGGTGGTGCTAAGCTGAGGTGGTGGATCGACCCCATGGGAGCTCTGCTCTTGTCTGTCCTGATCATCTTCTTGTGGTCCAGGACCGCGTATAGCGAGTTCCAGTTGCTGATTGGGGTCACGGCCGATCCTAATATGCTGCAGCACATCACCTACATCTGTGAGTCGCCCTTCCTCCCATCGCCTCCAATCATCGTACCCTCACCATTTCATTGCACAAACCAGACCACTAATACCGCCCTAGCGATGACACACTCCCCCGCCATTCGTCAAATCGACACCGTGCGCGCATACCACTCCGGCCCCCGTCTCATTGTCGAGGTTGATGTTGTCATGGATCCTGAGTCTAGTCTAAGGGCTACGCATGATATCGCGGAAGAGTTGCAGATTAAGCTGGAGAGTCTGCCAGACGTCGAGAGGGCATACGTGCACGTGGATTACGAAACAGATCATAGACCTGAGCACTTTTTGAAAAAGGAGCTGTAGGTGCGCATCGACAGACGAGAAGTGAAGAATATTGCAGACGAGGCGTGGTGGTTAAGGGTATGGAGTCGGTGCTGGTGGCATTCATGGTTGTTTGGACATCAAGGAGGAACATACAATGCCCTGACTCTCATCTTTTAACAACGTCTATACGTCCTTAGCGATATGCTGCTAATTTTTTTTGTAAGGCTGGGATAAGAGCTTCCTGAGCTCAGACAAAACACACATGCTTGTATGCGGCTTTGCCTGATACTCTGGAATGACGTGGTGAACGATTCCAGGGACGCGTGGTCGATGCGCGTTGCTATGGACAGGGGAGGCTCGCTTAGGTTTGTTGATTACCGCTGCCTGAACTTCGTGAACACACTTGGTGCTACACGACCTGCAGCTACCTTACCACACTGCGTACAGCGATCGCACGCACTTTTGAACATAACTATCAATCGATCACCGTCATACTGGCGCGCCTCAACGAATCCCCCATCCAAAAGATGGACCCGCCCTCTCTCCCACCCTCGCCCTCCAAGCTGGCTATGTCGCCTAGCATGCCACATTTCCCAACATCCCCAGAGCGTCTGGCCGGCAAGAAGACCTCATATGGCGACTCTGTTGTGCTCTCGCCTACAGCCACGCGCTCCGGTTCACGATCTGGCTCCCCGCTACGAGAAGGCTCCCCTCTGCGATCGCACCGACGAAACGACTCCGATGTATCAGTCCACGGACTTGCCGTCATGTTCGAGACTCTCGAGGTTAAGGACCCCAGAGAAGCTCGCGACCGGTACCAGGCACTGATTGCCAAGGACCGGGCGAAGTTTGAAAAGATCGAGAAGGAGTACGCCATGTCTTCGAGTCGGAAGGAGGTGCGCATTGAAGAACTGAAGAACGAGCTCAAGGCTGCCAAAGAAGAGCTGGATTTGGCTGTTTCGCGGGATGCATACGAAAAAGAGCGCAAAGCTCACAAGGCCAACGTTGCCAAGTGGGAGAAGGTCTTCAAGGAGCGTGAAGATTCATGGAGGGTGTCCAATGCAAAGCTTGTGCGTCATGAACAAATCGTGTGTCCGTTTTTGCACTAACAAACGGCAGAGTGAACTCGACTACAACAACAAGCACCTCGAGGCTAAGAACCGCGAATATAAGAAACGATACATGGAGAAGGACAAGGAGCTTTTGAGGAAGTCAGGTCAGGTGCCAACACTCCAGGCTAAGATCCAGGGGCTGGAGCGTAACATCAAGCGAGCTGAATCTGATGTCAAGTTCAAGACCGAGGAAGCAGCGAAGTATCAGGGCCAGCTCTACAGTCTGGAAGTCGAGCTGGAAGGCGTTACAGCACGGTTGGGAGAGGAGATCTTGACACTCAAGGATCGTCTGAAGCTGGTCGAGGGCGAGCGCGATGCACTCAAGACAAGCCTGAAAGAGGAGGAAGTGTTGCGCATCGCAGCTGAAGGGCAGATCGCGCTGCCCACAGCCACCATCGATGAAGAGGATGAATTCGCTTCACCAGCACGCTCTCCCCGCAAGCCTCGCAACGCACAACACAACGACGAGGACAAAGAAAACCAGTCTCCGAGGAAGTTCGCAGTCGACCTGCGCTTCCTGCAGCAGGAGCTGGCCGCAGAGAGACGCTTCCGTGCGCGTGCTGAGGATCAGATTGAGTTTATGAAGATGGAGTGTCAGTTCCAATGCTGCTCCTGCCGCATCGCCGAGAACAAGAGCAAGACCTACATACACGACAACAGCTACGCAGCGCAGATGGAGGTTATCAGGGCTTCTGTGCCTGCTCTGACACCCCCAGCCAGCGACAACGGTGATGACGCGATGGACGTTGTCAAAGATGAGCCCACCGACAATGAGAGGCCATTCACACCGCCGCCAGAGCAAGCTTCCGAGACAACGGTCGTCGTCCGTCAGCAAGATGAGGAGCTGGAAGCGGTCATTGCCTTCTCACCCACAACCGGCACATTCAAGTCTGTTCCGTCCCCGGTAAAGGCACCGCCCAAACGATCTCTCCTCCGACAGTCCAGCGGAGGATCAGCCCACTCAAGCACGCGCTACTCGGGTCCTCAAAGCGAGATCGCGCCTTTGGAGGCAGCTTTTGAGTACGAGCAGGAGCTGGTGGCACCTAAAGGTATCAACGTCGAGACGGACGAGGGTAAGACTGCGAACATTTCCATTCATGAGGATGTCATCGACGATAGCGATGAAGAGATGGAGCCTTCGGTACCAACTACAGCGGGACCTGGCACTCCCTACGTCACGAAGACCACAACGACCACAATCCCAATTGCATTTTCGCCAGCAACACCGGCACCGCGACCGGGCAAACAGCTGATGAGCCCCTTCACAGTAGCTCATCGTGCCCCGGTCCTCGGCGAGCTGGCACTGAACAACGTGCCCTTTGACCGGGAGGCTGCACTTCAGGCCATCCGCGAGCGACGGGGTAGGGCCCGAAGCATGGCTGAAGGCCACGGGACGCCGATGAAGCAGATGCTGGATGGAGTGAAGGAGAGGCGCGATATCAGCGCACCAGTGTCAAGGATTGGGCGGAGGTAGAATTTGGAATTGGTTTTATAAGGCTGAAGTCCTGAGTGCTTCTTGTTTAGCTTCATGATCTGCTGAGCGGCATCGCATGGCGTCCCGGTTTGCTACTTTGCCTCAGTGGTCATAAGCACGGTGTTTTGGATCACCTCTTGCTTTTTGGGTAGGCCAGGCTCGGCTGGATATATACCACGGCTGGGCACGGAGTTTGAATATAGCATAATAGAGTGTTGTGGTGTTGAAATTCATTCTCACAGGGACAGTGGTTGCATACGTTGTCTCTGAATTCTCAGTTAAGAACAAATTTGATGTTCCATGTTCACGACCGTGTCATGGCAACGGTGCTCGAGATGGCGGGACGATGGCGGGCTTGACCGCCAAGCCACTAGTCCTCGCTTGAGCGGCCAATGCAACTCCGCCCACCGAATATTCACGGCCACTGCGAAAGATCGAACCCAGCGACAACTAACCTCCAGCCCTCCGTCCCTCACCACCAGCAACCGCAATCATGTCTGACAACGGCGAAATCGAGGTCGAGAGCCCCGCTGGCTACCCCGTGCTCCCTAAGGAGGTCACCGAGGAGATTGGCAGCATCAAGCTGTTCAACAAGGTTTGCATACGCCCAGCGCCCGCGCATCGCTACACACTGAAAACAGACTGACACGGCGCAGTGGTCCTACGAGGAGGTCGAGGTCCGCGACATGTCGCTCACGTACGTTACCGCCCCCTGATTCGCACCCCAGTGCCGCGCGCACATCGAACACTCGAACGCTCGTATTCTTTGGCACACCGGGGAATGGAGATAGCTTGCCTTGCGAAGTCCATCGGCTAACTGATGCTCGCAGCGACTACATCCAGATCCGCTCGCCCGTCTACACATCGCACTCTGCCGGCCGATATGCCGTCAAGCGCTTCAGGAAGGCCCAGTGCCCCATCATTGAGCGTCTCACCAACTCGCTCATGATGAACGGCCGCAACAACGGAAAGAAGCTTATGGCTGTCCGCATTGTCGCCCACGCCTTTGAGATTGTACGTACAACACATGCCATGCTGCATTGGCGAGCAGGATACTACAAGGCAATTGCGGTGCTAATACACGGCAGGTCCACATCATGACCGACCAGAACCCCATCCAGGTCGCCGTCGATGCCATTGTCAACTGCGGTCCCCGCGAAGACTCCACCCGTATCGGTTCCGCCGGTACCGTCCGTCGCCAGGCCGTCGATGTCTCGCCCCTCCGCCGCGTCAACCAGGCCATCGCTCTCCTCACCATCGGTGCCCGTGAGGCCGCTTTCCGCAACGTCAAGACCATCGCCGAGTGCCTTGCCGAGGAGCTGATCAACGCCGCCAAGGGATCCTCCAACTCGTACGCCATCAAGAAGAAGGACGAGCTCGAGCGTGTCGCCAAGTCCAACCGATAAGCGTGGACTTTGTGTGTACTTGTGGGTGTCTGGAAGGAGTTTTTTATCCTGGCATGGTTCTATGGTACGGGGGATCTGATGCTTTGTCAACGGTTCTCTAGGCTAATAAACACCTCTTTCATGGTTGCATGATCAAAATGGACAATTCGATACCATCTCCATCGAACCTCTTTTGGATGTGCTGTGTGTCGAGGGGTGTGCTGGGGACAATGGGCAGGACAAAAGACTGCCGCCGCGCCGCATGGTCGAGCCGAAAAATACCAGCTTCATGTAGATGGCATGTAACGAGATGACGAATCCAGACATGTCTTTATATACCCTTTTCTTCCTCTAGCACTGTTCGCCTGCAAAGTTACGTCGACACCGACCAGTATCTTTAGCAGTATCATCGACATGCTGACCTGGTTTCGGAAACATAGCATTTGCGTTTCATGCTGTTTACGGGTTGTTGTATCACACGCCTGCTCATTTATTGGATATCACCCCCTCTATCCGCTCAGGAACCGGTCCGCAATCTTACACCCTAGCTCTTGCTCTGACCGCCCTCTCCAGCATCCCGCCAAACTCGTTGAACCCAACTTTGCCACCACGCGCCTCTCCAAACTTCTCAGCGTCTGCATACACCCGCTCCATGATATCCTTATCGACTCTAACCAGCCACCCTTGACTTGTGATCAAGACCTTGGCGCCGTCCTTTGCCAACTGTCCCAGGACCCCACTAGCCCTGACCAGTCTCTCCACCCACACTCGATCCTTGCCCTCAGTCCAGGCTACATCGACCAGATCCACACAGCCAGCGCTGTCCACTGCATCCCTCACACTCCGCACCACTCTCTCCCTACGCTCCTGCTCCTCCTCCAGCTCCCTCTCCACCTCGCGCTTCCGCTCCTCCCTCTCCCGCCTCTCGCGCTCGACAATCTCCGCCTCGGCAGCCGCCCGCCGCGCCTTCTCAGCCG
This sequence comes from Ascochyta rabiei, assembly GCF_004011695.2. Taxonomy (NCBI): domain Eukaryota; kingdom Fungi; phylum Ascomycota; class Dothideomycetes; order Pleosporales; family Didymellaceae; genus Ascochyta; species Ascochyta rabiei. The sequence continues at coordinate 1,178,857 of NC_082415.1, forward strand.
CAAGCGCAGCGTCACGCTCCTCGGCACCTTCGGCCGCCTGCAGGCGCCGCAGCTCGGCTTCCTGCCGGTGAAACTCGTGGTACGCGCGCCGCTGGTCTTTGCGGGCGAGGGATTTCGCTTTCTTGGCACCGACGGCGCGGTTTTGCGGTGTTGGGCGCGGGCGCTCGTTCGCGGGGCCTGCGTCTTCCGGGAGTTCGAAAGCGCCGTTGGGTTGGGGTTGTTGGTGTTGCTCTGCGGGGCCTGGCTGCGGGGCTGCGGGTTCGATTTCGTCTTCGACGTGCGCTTGGAGACCGGGCTGTCCGGTTTGGGGCCGCGGCTCTTGGGGTACGTCGCGTACGTCGTGTGGCTCATTTTGTTGTGTTTCTTGTTCTTGGTCGTGATTTGTGTCTTGCCCTAGCCCGTCTGTCGTGTTCCCGAGCTGTCGTGTGTTGTACCATTCGGCGATTTGTGGGGCGTAATAAAGTGTGCCGCAGAGAACAGCTGTGTGGATGAGGTCTTGAGCAACTGGTGTCCCGGGTTTCGTGAATGGTAGGAGGAGGTTGAGGAGCGTTATTGGGAGAGAAAGTAGGGCGCCCATGGTGGCTGCGGGGCTTGATGCTCGGATTATTGCGATTTCCTAGTGCTTTTGAGGAGAAATTCTTGTGCTGAAAGTTCGAATTTGGCTAATTGAGGGGTTCCGATGCGAACGCTGTGTGTTGTGCAATGCGTGACGTGACTGGTGGTCGAGGGTTTGTAAGTTTGCGAGTTGAATCGCAAATGTTGAAATCACCGATGATGATGCTGCTGCAGGGCTGAGCTAGCCTCATCGGTCCTTAGCGCTCATTCTTCAGCATGTCTGAGGCTTCTCTTAATATACTGTCCTCGGCTCGTGTAATGAGCCTGGAGGCCTCCACTAGGGCTTATGCGATTGTTAGTATCTTCCTCGTCTATCAAGCACCGCTCAACTAGCACCTAAGATTGAGAGAATTGGTAGCCCACTTTCCTTGCAACGCACATCCCATCTTCAAGCTATCCCAACAACATGGTTGTCTTGCCCACTGGATACCCGCATCTGTATATTGCTCTTCGGACCTACACTTCTTTCCGTCAGGTTTACAACGTCACTAACACCGCTTGTCAAGCGCCCGGCTCTCGCCAGCTCCAGCTTTTGCGACAGAAGGTACATTCGAAGCTTCAAATCTCTCACCGCAGGCCTCGCCAATTGCACTGACAGGCACATCCTTAGGTGTTCTTTTCTGACATCGCACAACGTTATCGGTCGACACTCGCTAATATTCGCCCAATGCGTGCAAGCTCTCCCGTCTACTCCCGTCTACTCGCGTCTACTCAAACAACTATTGACGAAGGATGATCCTAGAATCTAGTAGTTGCACAAATCCAACAAGAGTAGCATGACACTTAGGATAGGATTGTTTTCGCTCTATGCCCCGTTTTCGATGGGATTCGGGACAACGAAGGCCATTGCCGTTGAGTTGAGTTGGTCTTGCGGCCGTAGCTGAACCGGTCGGCTGGGTCGGCATAACACTCAGCAGCTCGCCTTGCGGCCTGGAAGACGAGCTGCCGCCATAGACGATGCTGACGGCTCCGAATCTGCTCTCTAGTGGGTTCTCGCTCCCAGCGATACGGCCGTGTCATACAGAATGTTGTCTTGGAACCGTTCGCTAAACATGCGACAAGGGCAAGCGATTCCACGTGCGCCTGAGCATACGCCGCTTCCCGTCTTCGACGGTGTGGAGTCGCTTATGGCTCTTTTGGTATTGGACGGAGTACTTTCCAGCGCGGCTTGATACTACGCCCGCCCCGCAAGGTTGCGGCCGTTGTGTTAAGTACTAAGTGCTAAGGCAGTGCATGCAAGATCATATCTTCAATTCAATCGACCATCTCCTTTGATTCATTAACGCACACAAGCAAGCCGCTACTATCTCTAAGTCCACATTTATCCATCACCTGTGGCCGCGAGAGAACATCATAATACCACCTTCCTCAGTCATTTCTACAAACAGATTGGTCTCCCATTCCCCACGCACGCTTGAAGCGCTGATACGCAACCATGGATGCTTGGCCAAACGACGCAGGATTCGATACTGACTATCAAGAACTTGAGCCTATTCCGTTGCCCGTCAAGGGTAGCATTCCACACTATGCGGCCGGTGTCCTATATCGGACAGGACCACTGGGTTACAAGGCCAAGGCGAAGAACGGCAAGACTTTTGCAGCAAAGCATTGGTTCGACGGCTTTTCCGCTATTCATCGCTTCCAGATAGACTTCCCTGGCCCTAAAGAGCCAGCAAAAGTCAGCTACAGATCTCGCCGTACCGTGGACGAGTATCTTGAACATGTTCGTGCAACCGGTAAAGGTGAGGGTCTCACATTTGCTTCGAAACGAGACCCATGCGAGAGCCTTTTCAAGAAAGTCATGGGTGTCTTTGTACCATCGCGCGACAATAAGAATGTAGGCGTGACGCTCTCAATCAACATGCCTGGAGGAGGCTGTATTGGCAACTTGGAGAAGTCGGCAGTCAACGGCCACACAAACGGCATTCAGACTCTCCACGCAAAGACCGACAATCACATGATCAAAAAGATAGACCCTGAGACGTTGGAGCCACAAGGTGTTGCTGTTCAGGAATTGCTACACCCTGATCTGAAAGGACCTATATCTGCTGCTCACGCCAAGTCCGATCCTAGAACGGGCGACATCTTCAACTTCAACCTGGAGTTCGGTCGTGAATCCACCTACCGCATCTTCCGCACTTCATTCTCTACAGGAAATACGGATGTCCTTGCAACCTTCCATGGTAAGCCAGCGTACATCCACTCGCTTTTTCTCACTGAAAACTACGTCATCCTCTGTGTTTGGAATAGCCACTTCACTGGGGCTGGCATCTCGCTTTTATACCACCAGAATATGGTCCAGGCCATCGCACCTTTCGACCACAACTCCAAGACAATATGGTACGTCATCGACCGCAGTCAAAATCGTGGGCTCGTGACCACCCACACTAGTGACGCTTTCTTCTGCTTTCACAGCGTCAATGCCTGGGAAGAGCCTTCGGCCAGCAACCCCTCCCAAACAGACATAATCACCGAGCTCTCCATCTTTGAGAACACCGATGTAATCCACCGTTTCTACTACGACAACCTGCTCTCCTCACTCTCCACTCCAGACTCAGAATATGCAAGCAAAAAGCGCCTCTCTTGTCTACCCATGCAAGCTCAATTCCGACTACCCGGTGTTTCTGCCGCTCTCCATGATGGCCAACCCAGAGACGCCCAGAGACTTTTCTTGGCGGATAAGATGGTCTCCCTTGAACTTCCTACCATAAACCCGTCCTATCTTACCCGTCGTCACCGCTACACGTACGGCTGCGCCGACCGTCTCAAATCCTCATTCATGGACGGGATAGCCAAGTTCGACAACACCACACAGACCAGTATCTTCTGGGAACAGGAGGGGCACACGCCAGGGGAGCCGATTTTCGTCGCCGACCCCAAAGGCAGCGAGGAAGACGATGGCGTGCTGTTGACCGTCGTTCTCGATGGCTCTGTCGAGCGGAGCTACCTCCTCGTTCTCAACGCGAGAGATTTAGAGGAGGTGGGCAGGGCAGAAGTACCGGGCCCTGTGGCTTTCGGGTTCCATGGTGCTTTCAAGGGACTTGGCACGAAGTACACGGGGGACGTTTGAGCGGGTTGGCATGTGGAGGCTTTGAAGCTGGCGACTGTAGGCGTGAGTCGAAATCATGGTAGGGAATTGAATGGTTCGTCTACAGCCTGGTGTCCAATCATTGCGTGTGCTTCAGACGAGATATCGTAATCTTCTAAGAAAACCAAGTTTGGATACCTGTCAGTTTCTTTTTTTTTATCACCACACACGGAAAAAAGGTGTGCAGCAACATACATACCGTGGCGTGATACACTATTCCGCAGGGCTCGACAGAAGTGTAGCCAGCGTGGATAGTTGTGACTGGCCTTGAGAACACGTAAACTTGTTTGTCTCCACCCCATCTCAGCACCGTGGTTCTGCAGGTACACCCTGTGGTTGCTCAGATACTCTGTGACAGATCTGCGGTAGCACGGATTGTAAATTGAGTTTTGTTACACCCTACAATTGATTTTAAATTTATTCAAAGTGCAGGTTCTGCAAATTTTATGTGCGGAAAAGCAGAGGGTATTGGGCATGAATTAATGGAATATCAATATGAGCGAATGTCGCGAAGACGACCACAGGCTACATACATCGTCCCCTGGTAGCGCATTCTTGAGCTTGTCGCCCAGAGCCGAACAACAAAGACCAGAAGCATCGAATTGTGGTATGCAGATTTAGATCTTCTCGATCTCGAGGATGTTGCCGCTGTGATCGGTGGCGACCTTCTTCTTGATGAGAGAAGCGTTGCGGGGGTTGGGGCTGTTGAAGATGTCGTCGATTTCCTGCGTTCAAGAATTAGTAGATGGAAGATTCTGCAGCCGTCTTGACTTACCTCGAGCGTCCTGTTCTTGGTCTCGGGGATGAACATCCAGACAACAAAAGCCTGAATTGGGCACCAAATGATGAAGACAATGTAGAGCTTCCACTCGATCTTCTTCAGGGCAATAGGGTACGCGAACTGGTTGATCAACATGGCAGTGGTGAGGGACAAGTTCGAGAAGGCCATGCCCTTGGCGCGCATCTCGAAGGACAAGACTTCAACAGGGTACAGAGCCTGAAGAGGTGTGATACCAAAGGCGAAGACGGCGTTGAAGAGGAAGATAAAGGCGATGAAGGCGTTGCTGGCAGAGTCGGATCCGCTGCTCTTCTGGATGGATACGGCTACGGTGGCAGCAATCCAGATGAAGGTGACGGTGGAGAACGTGCCAATGAGCATGGGGCGTCGACCAAGCTTGTCCACGAAAAAGGCACCGATAACGGCCTGTACAAGTCAGTATTTAACTCGGGGAAGTGGGGAACGGATTACTTACAAAACTCAGTTGCATGCAAGATTTGCCCAAGTTGATGTTCATCTTCTTCAGCTGCTCAGTGATACCGGCCGATTCCAGAACACCATCAAGGAAGTAATCGACCGCACCGTTACCGGCCCATTGGCCAAAAATAGCTACCGTGCAGTTGCAAGCAAGACGGTAGCGGGAAGCGCGGTGCTTGAAGAGTGCACCGTAGTCCCACCAGCGCTTGTCGCCACCGTCCATGTTAAGATACTCTTCATACTCGTTGATCTGCATAGTGACCCAAATGCTGTCCTCTCGGCCACATCCGTGGTACTTGGCGAGAACCTTTTTGGCCTCGGAGTGTTTGCCACGAGTATAGAGCCATCTAGGTGACTCAGGAAGAAACCAAGCCAGGCAGAGGATCAGAGCAGGGAAGAGGATCTGCAGCCATACGGGCACGGTCCAGCTCATGTTGCCTACAAGGTTGACGGAGCCTCGGGTGACACCAGCAGCGAGAATGGAACCAACAAACCTGTTTGAAGGTTAGGGCTAGGATTGAACGGTTTTTCATAAACAAGCTTACCAGAATGTGTTGTAGAGACCGGTAACGACACCGCGATGAGCAGGGTGCGCGGTCTCAATAACGTGCAGAGGTCCGGCGGTGGTAAGAATTGGCACACCGAAACCGAGCAGCAAGCGGCCGCCCATGAACTGGCCAACAGCGCTATCACCAGGCTTTGTGGTGGCTTGGATGATAACACCTGCAGAGGCAATGGCACCGCCGATCATCATTCCGTACCTGCGACCCCAGGTGTCGCAAGCAGGACCGATGAAAGGAAGAGCAGCGACACCACCGATCTGGTACATGGAGGTGACGATACCGGCCCAGGCACCAGTGGACTCGACCTTGTAGTACTCCTTGAACGTGTCGTTTGTGAGAAGAGAGTTGAACATAGATCCGTCGAAACCGTTGCAGGTAGAGCAGAAGAAGCCGACGACAGCACAGATGTAGAGCATCAACGCATGGCTCGAGAAACGTGCGACCGGCTCCTTGAGCTTGGCCTCCGCGAGGGCTCCAGAACCGGTGATGACCTTCACTTCAGCAGTAGCACCCTTGAGGTCCTGTACAACGGTCAGTCTCGTGGCGTGCAATCAGATTCGAGTGACTTACGCCATTCTCTGAGGTGGTCTGGTTGATATGCTCATTGGTAGACTCTTTGGTATCAGCCATTGTTGCGGTGATGCTCGAGACAGGAGCTGCTGCTGATAGATACAGAACGCGCGACTTGGACGAGCTATAAAACACCCACAATGATCACAGTCTGCAGGGCTCCAATGTAGGGACCCCGGCCCTCGGGCCCGCAATATCCGCTCAGAAACTCCCTCTCAAAAGTGCTGTGTCGGAGCTTGGTTCTAGATACATGCCTGGCAGAATGAGTTACGGAGTGCACCCCTCCGCTGACGCAATGGGCTAGGCGCGACTAGGCGCCTGAGCAGCCCCAGCTGTTTGTGTGGGAGACCTCCGCCGCTGGACTGCAGGTCAACGAGAACGCGGGGGAGGCAGGTCAGCTCCGCAATGCTTCTCAAAGAGGCTGCGACCTGCACTGGGGCTTCTCTTCAGACGCCACGAGGATTAATACCCAATCGGCGTTGGAGATCGCAGACAGAGATACCCTAACATCAGCAATGCAGGGGCCCGTGCAAGCGTGGTCTCCAAATCTGTTACCCACTAGAACGGGATCGAGCCGGCCGTGTCGATCTTGACAAGGCTGGGGTCTCATGAGGTTCGTTCTGTTTTCGCGATGTAAGAAAACGAGTGGCCGAACAACTGCACATGAGCACACGTATCGATGAGCCAGCCGCTGCCATTGATCCGAGAGATTTTAGCGGAGCACATCTTGCCCTTGAAGTAAACGTCCGCGAACAGGTGACATTCACGTCGTTCGCTCATGTTGTCTGGGTGGAACGATGTTGCAGAGGTAATAGTTTGAGCAATGAGCTAGGGTGTAAGGTGATTATCCGCGAATGATTCTCTGGGGACTTCGCGCTAGTGCTGCAACGGGATGCGAAGCAAGGGTGCACACAGACGCCATGCGGGGTTGGTATGGCGCTTGGATTTTGTCAATGATGGTCTTCGAAGAGAGCACAGCAGAACAAGAGAGGCGGAAGTGTCAAGCTTTAGCCGTGAATAAGGACAGAGTAAGCAGCGACTAACACGGAGATGGCGCGGAGGACACCAACGTGATGGCACAGTGAATTCGCCAACACGCCAACCGAGGCGCCAAGCGAACGCCTCCCAAACACGGCGTCCAAGTTTTCCCGAGGCTCACCGTCTCGACCGCGAATCTTACAATCTGCTCTTCTACCGCTACACGGCGGGTGTCACGCACATGGCATGATGCGCATGTGTCAATTTTTCCACTGTGCTCCGTGCCAGATGGCGTTGTGTGGCGGCGTTCAGGATCAGCATTGAGCAAGCTCCTTGGACTTGTTCTCTGTTAGCTGGGTATCGGTACCCGGGCCGTGGGATGCTCTTGATACGCCTAGACTCCGTATCAATACATTCCGGACATGCAAAAAGTCTCGCCACGCTTCTTTGACGCTGTCATCAGGATTCATCGAGATAAGCTCTACCAAGCCGCGATCCTCCGGCTCTTCAAAGGCTATAACAGGCGAGTACGGTCCGTCTCCTGAAGCCAGCCGTGTTGCCGTAGGATCCTGTCATCCATTAAAAAAACCAGCCTTCGTATTGCCAGCCTTGACAGCTGGAGCAGCTTCGACATTGCACGCAACTCCAATGAGAGTCACTGATCGCCAGTTTGACCATAAAGAGTATCTCATATTGTACTGCATACGTGACTAAATTATCTGAACATCCTTTTCAAGAAGACAACGTTCTAAACAATAAGAGCTCCTAGGCAACGGATGTGACCACGGGCTATATCGCAGATTGGCTTCTAGGAAACGCCTCTTCGCGATAGTGCAACATCCAACATCCGCTCCTTGGCTGTACCGTCGGAATCTTGAAGCAAAGTCTGCAACTACGGTGAGTAGAGCTAAATGATAGTTAGCTAAACTGGACCGGCGAAGCTTCAGATTGATAATTACGAGTTATTTCTCGTTGTTTTCCGATCTTACAACGTCGTTTCAGTGTCCGGTTTTTGGACTGAATCTAGGAAGCGGCTTTATGCTGTATATTCTTCAAGTTGGGCCAGCTGCCTAATGCGAACCACGGGAGGCGGCGACCACTCAGCACACAACAGTTCTGGAAGAAACTATGGAACGACGACTGACCACGAACAAAGTAACTCTCCAAGTCATCGCATCCGTTACGAATGCGCTCACAAAACGGCATTTCCTTTCTCGTCCAGATACGCGCGCTTTCGCCACGTTCGGAACGCGGTCGCATTCAGCGAAAGTGCTCGCTGCTCCAGCACTTCAAGCTGTTCTTCAATCTGATCTGCTACCGCCTCACCACCCGTTTTGTTCGCTTCAAGCCACTCTATACGCTTTGCCAGAATCGCGGCCTTCAAAGATGCTGGAAGTGCTGGTTCTGATATCGACGACTTTTCGGGTGATGGCGACGTCTTCTTTGGGTTGCGTCGCCGGAGCTTCCTCGTAGGAATCTCGACGTCTGAGACATCTCGTTTGGTCGGTGAGGCAGATGAACTTGCACCACTGAGCCTGCTCATGTTGCCCTGTACTTGAGGTACGACTGTGCTGGAGTACGCTGGATGTGCCGGGTGGTTTGGTGGAATGTGCGCTTTGAGCTTAACAATGAGTGACCAGCGCATACTGCGAGAAATTGCTCAGAGTTAACAAGAACTATGATACAAGGAAAGCGTCCGAGGTGAATACCGCACTGAGATGCATCTTTCTGAGATAGTTTCTAATAAGAGCTTGATCAAAGTATTGTCAAGCGCGCAACTTGCTTGCTGCATCCCCTTTGTGGCTTTGTTTGATCCCAACTGTCACGTCCATCGTGTTGCTCCAGCCACGGACGAACTTCAGGCAATTGGAAGATAATTGCACCCCTGTTTATACAATGCTTGACATTGTTTCAAGAGAAACGATGGCCATCATGGATTTGCAGCATCGTCAACTGTCATGTAGGCTTCGGGTGCTGTGCTCATTCGGTGCTTCGACAGTGTGAGAGACCTGGCACATCTTGTCGTCCATGTCTGGCTTCTGATTGTCTCCGCAACGAGCTCACGAGGTATTTGGCATACCTGTGGGTTTGCACAGAAACTCAAGTGTTGTCTTGATAATCAGCTAGAATATACAGTAGCGTGTTATTGGTTTGTGGTTAGCGTATTTTGAACGGGCATTGGCTTTCACCAGGTTTCCGTGTGTTCCAGTGAGTGTGCTCTTCGCCGTCCAAAGGTGTGTATCAGATCTTTCCAGCTACTTCCTTCTGACGGAATACGGTTGATATATCTACCTCGTCTCCTAAACACCCATTAACGCTATTCTTTCACTGCTCGTAGCTGCCTGAGCACCAACTCGCTGGGACTGATCCGCTTAACTCAGTTGAAAAATGGCTGGCAAGCGGGAACACGATGAAAATGTAGAGAACACCCTACGTAAACAAAGCTGCGGTTCTGTCGAAGCTCGACTATCTAAAAAACAGAAACAAGACGGCTCTGCCACGGACACCGCCTACACTGTTCGCCAAATTCTGGAGTTCAAAGACGGAATATCCAAAATCAAAAACTGGAAGAGCAACACGATTAAAGAAAAGCATGTCCAAATCATCTACTGGTCTGACATTGAAGGCCTCAGCAGAGTGGAATGCGCTAAAAGATACCCAAACAAGAATGGCAACCCATGCTCAGCCACCGCTATCTATAAAATTTACATTAAACATGCGCCTCGATTTTATGCGGAGAAAGGAATAGTGTTTATCCCTTCCGCACAACGTGCCACCTGTCGAGCACAAGTCCATGCGCCTACATATCTCCCAGCGCAGAGACCTGGGCACATTGGAAGTCGTCAGACGACTGATAAACATTTCGGGGTGCCTTACAAGGAGTCAAGACTGGATGAGGAGCTCAAGGAACTCTTCAATGGTCTTTCTGAAACTGCAGTGCCAGTGGCAGACCCCCGACATTATCAAAAAAGACGGGATCATGACCAGGGCATTGAAGCGACAGTAATGCAGAGCGACAGTGACGAAGCAAGCTTAGATGAAGAAATGATTAGATTCAGATGCGAACTCGGCGATATACGATACGAATGTTCAAGCACGATCGAGATGAAGCGGGTATGCGCTATGGAGTTTTGCAAAGTCATTCGGGAGGCACTGCAAGATAATCCGGATATCTGCACTATTCAATACGGCCCTGAGTTCAGTGCTGACACCGTTTCTCGGTTTGTGGCTTGCTGCTCGCCAAAACTGCAGCCAAGCCTACCAAGCCACATTACTACCAGCTTTGGTGTCTTCAAGCAAGAATGGACGATGCCAGAGCTCGAAGACCTTTGCGTTTTCGCCATCAGCGTAGGCGCACCCGACATCTGCGATATGGTTATTGACTTCTGGCACAAAGAGATGCAAGGACCAGAGCAGCGGGTAGTGCACAATGAATTTGGTGATGCTCATGTCTTCAGCATCCTTGACTTCGAGCCAGAATTTCTGAACTTCCTCCTAAAGAACAATGTGAGGGGGTTCAAATTCTTCCTGAATGTCCTAATCATGCATGGTCAGACGGGTCCTGACCTGCTTTGCGATATGCATTTGAGAAATTGGCATACGAAGGTCAAGAATGCACTCATCTCAATCATGAAGTCTAGTCATGCAATTGACCTGGTCGCCACTCCTCCAGAGATAATTTGTGACTTATTCCACCACCATGATTCTGAAGAACACACGCGCTGCTATAAGCGTCAAACTCTTGGCCCACCACCACAACTGGCGTTCAAAACACCGCGTCCGGGAACGAAAGCACCCACACCTGGAGCGCAGGGCTTGCACCCCTCTTACGATACGGACTCCAACGACGCACAAGAAGCAATACTCCAGATATCAGTTCCATCTTTCCCCTGCGTGCGCAACCGATACGCTCGAATCAAGGACAGCGATCGTCTTCCGGGCTTCGATGATGACGTGTCTGATCGTCTACGGAAGATAAGGAACATGCACTTCGACAATCGTCTGTATTACGCGGACCCAAAACACAATGCTCACTATGATACAAAGACAATCTGCGAGGATAAGATTCGCCTTGTGAGAAGGAAGATAAGCTTGTTCAAGGAAGAAGGCATTGAGTTGTCCGATGGTGAGTTTGAAAGACTAATGGGTAAGTCAACGGGGTCGGACTTGGGGACGGAAGAGGATGACGATGAGGTCAAGGACTAAGGCTTAAATGAAGAGACCGGATCGGCTTGTGAGAGCAGTTTGCTTTGAGGGTTAGAGATGCAATCACAAGCGGTTAGTTAAAGTTTCTTGAGTCCACGTTGTTGAGGAGATAGATACTTCGCTATACGAGGAACAGCAGAGCTATGTTGCTTGGGAATAACACGCGATATGAAGTAAGAGAGTGTCTAAGTTTCCAATAATTTTGTCAACCATACACTTCATGGACCTGTAATGCTATCCTGTAGCGGTTGAGGTATGCTCCAACTTCTATATGCCCTCTGTCTTAACACTGTCCGTGTCCAAATCCGGTTAAACCGGACATGTGCACTTGCTGCCCGTAGATGTGGCAGTCGCAGTACCTACTGCATGCACGTGGTGTTGTATTAACCTGATTGCTGATTCTTATCGACGCTATAGTCGAACTCTAGACCTCGACCATATCTTTGCTCGTGTCGCTGTTAGGTTGTGTGGATCGCTCATCCTGCTCAGCCTGGTCACCCTGCTCAGCACGGTCAGCGCCCTCGCCAAGGAAATCCTCTGAGTCCCGGTATTGAACATGGTCAGCCTCCACATCGAGATAGTCTTCTCCACGCAAGAGACTGTAGCCCTTTTTTGTCGTGGTCTCGGTTGTGCCGGAGATGAACTTCGCTTGACAATTAGGGCATTGCTGACAAGTGCTGCCCTTTTTGTAAAGTTTCGAGAGCAGAGACTTGTAGGGAACTTGGTTTTGTATAAAATAGGCATGGACGAGCCTGGAAACGTCAATGCTTTTCATGTGTTCTCGTGAAAACGGGCCTTACATGTTTATAATCATAGGAGCTGTGGTGAACCCTACCAGTAGTCCGAAGCCTCCTGTACTGAACTCAAGGATCTCGATGGACCAGCAAGGGACCAGCACACCGATGTATGCGGAAACCGAGGCCACGTCGAGGAGCATGAGAATTGAACCACGAGGACTTTTGCCGTGCTTCTTCATGTATTGCAGACTCATCGTGGAGGCAGCTACCGTCAGCGCCAGAGGGATGAAGGCAAAACAGAATGCCGTGGCATTTCGAGAGTCCCAGCCTCTGTTCTGATTTGCGATCGAGAGAACGGTCGCGACTATGTTCAAAGGAACGGCGACGGCAGTGGCTAGGTACGTGAGAAGGCGGAGGGGCCGTTCGAGTGACATGGTGTTGATGGGCTCCGTCATTGGTCGATATCAAAAGAGTGGTCGAGATGTATTGATGTATGATGAAGGTGACAACGAACCACGGGAGTTGATAAGCGTCTGAAAATCTCCTAGGCAACCATAAACCAGCCGCCAAGAAAGCGCCGCTGTAGAGTTGCGTCGACACACTGAACGCCTTGCCCATATATCCAATCAACTCTGCATTTGGCAAATGTTTCGATACGAAGGCCCCTCATTTCGTATCCAAGCGAGGAAGCAATGCTCGCGTACGAACCAATGAGTGTCGGAAGGAGGTGGCTGGGTGTACCGAAACGGCATAGCGCTGAATATGAGTGTCGTAAGCGTTGCATGTGGTAAACCGCAAGGCAGATTTCGGGTGTCGCGCCAACACGATCTGAAGTCGTTTCAAAGGCCACCATTTGGTATGGCTATCTTCTCTTTTCTAGCCTGCTCACATCGTGTTGAAGGTTTGAATGACAATCAGTACACGGAGTCGGTGACCATGTCTAGTCGCTCAGCGTGCGCTGTGTGACTTAAAGTCTCAATTCCAGACGCATGCTGGGTAGCGCAGGGCAACACCGTCACAGATCGAGGAGTCCACGTTGATAGCCAAATCTTTCGTAACCAATGATCGATTCCCTTGGAAGGAGAGAGCTGCGACGTTACGGTTGTTGAACAAAGAACGGATACTGCCTGTAAGGTATTTGCGAGCTCAGAACTTAGCGCGTGCAAGTGCTCTGTAGATGCTGTCAAGCAACGTGTAGCTGTCAAGAAGGTCGAGCTTCGGAAAAGCTGGCTGTCTCATCATGGCTGCCACGATCAAGTGCACTGCTGGCATGCCCAGCTGTCAAAGCTACATCATCATGTGCAGCATCCGGTTGGGAATGACTCAGATGCCGTTCTGCTCACGCGACAGGGTGTCGATAGAAAGTTGTCATGTCGTGGTTGAGCGTGACAAGGGAAAGGGGTCGCCAGCACAGACCCCGCGCTAGCATCTCATATTCTTCACGACGTCTACGATGCTTACATGCCCTCGACAGCAATCATCAAACCTGTCACCTATTCCATCTTGTGGCTACATGCAATCGTGATCGGTGAAAATGAGGAGTCTTGATAAGTGATTCCTCCAGTGTCAGTGCACGCCACAGCACATTCAGGCTGCGACAAATGCTTTTGTCTGAGGTGATCTCGTTTCCTGCCCAAAGATGCAAACTCTTCCCCGAAGTGTTAAGACTTCATCCATATTAATGAGATATGGCGATTCTACGACCTGTGGCAGCGTCATAGGCTGTTCCACAGTATCGCCCGTTTGGTTCGCATCGAACATCTTCATCACACTCCCGGATTTTCAGCCGTCCTGTCTTGTCTAGTTATATTGAGAAGAGTATACAAACATCTGATTAGAGGCTGTGAATGCGACTTGTGATAAGTGCCAAATATCGAAACGGGTAAAGTTCTGCGACATCCGCCATCGTGTGCTACTCGCGCGTGTGATAGCGAGCATTGTGTGATATGCTTTCACCAAGAGTTGCAGATGCTTGTACATATTGTTGAGATGAGAGAGTTTGTTGTAAGTTCTGACATTCAGATACTTTCACTTCACATGAAAGACCTGTTCGCGCCAAGCACGCCTTCACTTCCCCAGGATTTCGACGAGGACTAGTCCCCAACTCGCACACACCCACCTACTTTTATAACCATCGATTAAGCGGTCGACTTTTCGACCACCTCTATCACCACGGCGCTCAACTTTCAACTCCACAGACGCCACGTCGCGCAAATCGCAGTCATGGGCGTCCTCGCTATCATCCTCGCTGCCTGCATCACGCTGGTTGTGCTCTTTGAACCTATCTACGCTGTCGTCATCCCAGGTCCAGACGATGCGCATGCTTACAAGGTCGCGGTGGCCAACTTCCCACTGACTAACATCGCACATCAAGATCCACATGACCCACAGCTCAACCGCAAGCTCGAAGTCAGCCTGTTCCTTCCGGTGAAGAAGACGGATTGTACTGGCGAGCATGTCAAGCTGTATATGCCGCCTGGCGTCGCGCACGCGTCTGATGTGCAATTCTTCGGCAACAAGAGCACTGGTGTCTTCGCGAAGATGGAGTACAAGGTCTGCAGTGGTAGCCGTCAGACCATCGACGCCTCCAAGCACCCCATTGTATTCCTGGAACCTCAAGTCGGCACTAGTAGATTTCTGTACAGCACACTAGCTCGTTTCATGAGCGCAAACGGTATGGCTGTCGCTCTTATCGACCACTCACACGAGTCCACTATCAGCCTGGATGAGGCAGTCGACGGTGAGGCTCCCAGAAACGACTCAGTCGGCTTGAATCCCTTTACAGAACTCACGGCTTGGAACGAGACCGTGACCAAGACCATCGATACGCGCATTGAAGACATCAACGCCGTGTTGCAAGGACTCAGCGACGTTTCCTTCTTGCAGCGCCAGTTCCCCTCCCTCAAATTGAACGCCACCTTCGACACAAGCTCTTACACTGTGGTCGGGCACGGTATCGGTGGTACAACAGCCACCACACTTAGCATGCTTGACCCACGTGTCCGCTTCTCGATCAACCTCTCAGGCAGTGCACCGCTCCTGCAGCATCCCACCTCAGCCGACATCTACTTCTTCGGACGCTCAGACTTCCGCCGCGAGAACGACATCCACTGGTCTGCTACGTGGAAGAATCTTGGTGGCAAGGCAACAGAGTGGGATCTTAAGGATGCTGGCTTGTTCGACTTCTCAGACCTACCATGGGTTGTTGATCTGGCGCGCAAGGATGAGAAGATGACCATCAAGGAGGTGAAGGGACTGCATGGCTCTCTGGGTCCTTTCGGATTCCATGGCACGGCATGCTTTTTGGAGGCGTATCTGAAGGCTGAATTGGTAGTACCAAAGGATTTTGGTGCAATCGGAGACTGCGTACGCATGTTCGATCAGATGGTACCCTACTCAGGTCCTGTTAAGGCTGTGATTTGATCACTTCGAACTCACTTAAGAGTATGTTGCTTTCACTGACGGTCATGTGGGACAAAGGTTGAGAAGAATATGAGTATGCAAACAGCACTCTGGAGACATGGAAAGAAGGCAAAGAAAGACGCAAGAGCGGATAAATCTCGAAGGGTAATAAAACTTTGTTTAAGTGTTTTCACACCATTCCTTTGATTTGCAAGGCCCCAAATCTCCTTTCGCCGAATTCACTCGGTCTTTTGAAGCTCTACTGTAGGCTAATATCCAAGACTCCTACCGCACAGCTGCAGTATCTGCGCTGTGATCTCCGGAACAAATTTGTGTTTCTGGACCATAACCTTGGTTGGACGGTCTACATGATCGACCGTGATAGCAGGTTGATCTGGCAGTCTTTGTGTGTTGGTGTTGTGGAGAGGTAGTGCAACAGCTACGGTTGTGACGAGTGCTGTTGCAATGAAAATGATGGTGTTTGAGTGCATGCTGGCTCTTTGGTGGGACTTAAGTGATTGGACGTGCAGAAGTATCTTACTCGCTGCTCAGGTAGTTCGTGGGTATTTTGGTGAGAACCAGAAGAATTGGTTTAATGAGCGAATGTGTAGCCGAGATGTCGCCGAAGAATGCCAGATGAGTTGGGGAAGGGTGCAACGAGGGAAGGTATAAGGTGGTCCCTCGATCTATGACCGCATTTCTTTTCTCCAAAGTCTGTGCTAGTATGCATGACGACGCCACGTCAAATTCAACCACTTGCAAAATGCCATACAACGCTGTGGTTGTGTGTTTCCATCTTAGCCTGAACAAATCTGAGAGCGAAACCGTCAATTGTGAGGTACGAACAAACCATGTGGTAGCTTTGCCACCTAACAGCAGGACCGACAGTTAGACTGTGTTCGACTATACACCCGATTCATGCAGTCGCCAAGTCTGATATGTTGACATGTGTGGTGTTGCGTGGGTCCACGGACATATACAGCCGACGGCCATACACGACGGTGATTGGAATGTGGAACGTGATTCAGGGGCAGCATGACCACTGTGTGTAACATTTCATGTTCCTAATCGACCAACGGTATTGTATAGCTACCTGCGCTATAGTGGACAGAGCCTTGAGATCGTAGGAATTTCCGAAATGGTGTATGTGACAGTCATAAGGTGAAGGGTGTAGACACCCAATCTTGCCAGCCTCAGTGATTCGTATGCTGTACGATGAGATGATGGAAGCTCCAACTCGAGGGCTCAGAAGCTGCCCGAGGTAATGCCTTACGGAATGTCAATGTGAATTCGGTTGGAGAATCCTAACCGAATTCACATTGACATTCCGTAAGGACCAGCGAGTCCTCCAAAAGAGTAGGAGGCCAAATGTCTCGGTTCGCGAAAACATTCAGCGGGTTTTCGACACTTTGAACTCATGAGTGTTCGCCTCTTTGATGTACGAAATGAACGTACCGCAACAGGTTTGATAGAAAGACATTTTCGTCTCCTCTCTGCGCTACGCCTGCCATCATGATCCAGCTCCTCAAGTTCTATGTTGACCGGTTGCAGCAAAACTGAATCTTTTGGCTCGGACGTACTCGCAAGTCCAGACGAGAATAAGCCGGTGAGCTTGTCATAAGGCGTCATGAAGAGGAAATATAGGATGTGTGAGAGTTACTGCAAGCATTTGCAAGGCATCATCCATGCTCATATACTGCTCTCTACTGTCCCATACGGGACCCTTCATTCCTGCGCCAAAGATTGGGACCACGGGTCGTTGCCCTTGCCATGGTGTTTAGCCTGGTCAGGAGCGTCATGTATTGAGCATAACAAGTGAAAGGAAGCTTGCAATATCAATTAGCAAACAGGCGTATGCCGTGGCACGATCGAGCGGGTGCTGGTTCGACAGACAGATGGCGTTGTGCCTGGTTGGTTTTCCACTAGATTTAAACGGATCGACCGCTACTCCGAATGTGGCTTAGTGTGTCGCGCGTTGACTCTCGTCATTCACACGCATTTGTTAGACTTCCAGGGCTTCCTGCACAATTAGCTTGGTCCTGACGAGACGACCCTGGAATAGAGCAAGGTGGGCCAGCCATTGCCGCCGCAGCGATATTGACCAATAGGGTCTCTAGGCGTACGCAAATTCTTTTGATTCCAGCTCGCTCGGATGACGTCAACGTGAGGATATTCGCAAAGCCAAGAAATTTCGTGCCATCGTCGAGGCTAGGAACCACCTACGTGGTTGAGGAAATGCTGCCTAGAGTGGCTTTGACCTGGACTTGTACTGCTACCTACGAAACCCTAGACACGTCGCAGTAAGGCTGCGACGTCCTGCTGATTTGCAATCATGCTCGTGATATTAACAGAAACGAAAGCTTTCGCTGCAGAGGACACCGATGCGAAAATATCTGGAGATGTCGTGCAAGTGGAAATGCAGTAGTCGATTGCCGAGCGTCCGGGATGAAGGAGACGGTGTCGGGTGCAGGATTGAGCGTGAGCCTCCAGATGAGGAGCTCTCAAGGAGGTATGTTGACTCTTGGGCCATTTCTCGAGCAACCGTCTGCCGGTCCAAACTGACATACCGACAAGTTGCATTGCAACCTTTGAGGGCCAGCACCTTTCGTTTCTGGCTGCTGTGCGAGATCTGCAAACTCGACATCCCAACGACAGCAAAGCCAACAGTGTTCTCCAGCAACTACAGGCCAGCGGCTTTGATCTGGAACTAGCGAGCCCTCCGATTCACCCTTTCACAGCTGCTACATGAGGAGACAGGGGCCCTTTTGAACTGTCACATCGGAAAGCTCCCCAAATGGTACGCTTTCACGGAGAAGTGGTCTCAGACCTACTCTCGACTACTCTATCTGCGAAGCCACGCTAAATACTCAAATCATGCCGGACCTTCTCAGCAACTACGACAGCACACATGTGGACCCTAGAATGCGACCGCAGCTGCAGGACGACTTGCTCTTTGACGCGGAATAATGCCTGTAAAAAGAGGTGAATAGACACCTCTCCCGCTCGTCAACAATTGAATGCCTACACGCAGCGGTCCAGGCAATTTGCAGCAAATCTCATTTTGATCGCACCTTCAACACTGGAAGCAAAAATTGCTTATTGCTGCACTGATGCGTTCCTTGCATTTCAGTCGTCACTGTTTGCGTCACGGCACAGCATCCAGAGCCGGTGTTTGGGGCCTTTGGCTTTATCTTTGCAGCACTTGAGGCCAATGGGAATATACACGGACGCACAAAACCCGTCAATCAACGAAACACCCCAACGCCTTGATTCTTGGTGCAATACTATACTAGGAGATTACGGACTGCCGTTCTTTCCCCTTAACACGACTCAAGCCACCTTGGGCCATGCTAGTTGAGAATGCAAGTACGCATGTACACCTGCAACACACCGCGAGCGAGGAAAGGATGTGCAAGAATTCAGAAGGAATTCTCTGAATCCGTGCCCGATATTGCCAAGAGTTGGCGACAAATCGCCTGCTAAGAGAGATGTGTCAGCGGAGGGACGACTACGTGTATGAATACCACAAACACTGGAAGTCAACAAAACAACTCATGAGAAACGGACGAACCGTCGACGGTGTAATCGTACATGCCCGCGCACGCTGCAGCGCCCGAGTGTCTGTTCAAGCACCACGGTATGCATGACAAAGATGAACCCTGGCAAATACTGATCTCCCGTAGCGCGCCGTACCGGTAACCTTCGCGGATCGTAGACTCGACCCTGGAACTTTTGGGCACAACCCTTTGAACAAGAAATAAATGCCAGATTCGAAACTGTGTCAGTCCTTCCCGTATTACAGATAGGAGGTTAGCTAAAGACCCTGCCGACGACAGGAGTGTATTCCACGAACCGCTAGTTGGCGTGCAGATCATGGGCCAGTGGGATCAGGAAGAGAAAGTTCTAGCAATGACGGACGTGATCAGCCAGGCTCTGCAGCGGTACCGACAAACATCAATCCTAGCGTGATGATCCAAATCTCTATGAACCACTCTAGCCAGCTCGCTGACCAGTGGTGACCGGAGCACTTTCGACATTAACCAGAGAAGACAACAGCTGTTCGCCTTATCTGGTTGTGCCATAATTTTCTCATCAAGGGTAGGGGCCGCTGAAGATCTTGCTCGTGGCTGAAAAGTACAGGGTCACTTACGCTGTGCGGAGCCGTACTCCGGTCCCTCATACGTTAAGTCCTACATCACTACAAGGGGCATCGACCCACTATCATGCACAGAAAAGCACTGTTCGAGATGATCTCTGCCGGTGTTGGTTCTCAGCATCGGACGGGACTCCTACAAATTCGTGATGTCGTCATCGTTGAGGAAGCAGTCCGACGCCTCACGCGATACTATCGCTTTCTCCTATTGTGTTTCGTACAGTGTTGTGGGTCGTGGCTTGAGATAGTTGTACTGGCAGAAGGTGTATTCGAGATCGTCTAGACTATTCCGTGGTCTAATTATCTGGAACGCGCTTGTGCCGGGCGGTAGTGTGAGGAGCCACCCAACGTGGTTAGCTACCCAAACAAGACATCACTGTTGAAGCTTGACGCTGCAGCCTCACCCTCAGGGTGAATTACTATGAATTCCCTGAGCTCCGTTGTATAGGTGCTTCACCGGGTATGTAAAATCAAGGCCAAGATAACCACAGGTATGATGACGCTAACATAGACGGCTCTCTTCCGTCAGCTGTGGCAAGGTCAGATCTGCTATACTCGCAAGCTCATTCGCTTTAGACATGTACGACGTCTCTTATGCCACTTATGTTACACAATACTGGAGCTGAACTGAAACTCGCCCAGTTACTATCGACACGAGGCCCTACGAGCCATCAGGCTGATCCGCACCTGCGATTCTCCGAAGTCCGATCGCCAGCTCGCCCCCAGATGTCTACACCTGCCATTCTGGTCCTATCAATACTTCTGTCCGGCAGAACGGCGTAGAATTTCCACGCTACGGATGTTGACCAACGTTCACCATGGTAGTACGCACTGTGCTGAGCTGAGAATAGTGAAGCCGAAGGTGCATTGAAGTCCGACGGCTATGCGTAGATATAAGTATGGAGCCTTCGCATGCCAAACAGCTCCCAATACTCACTCCCCTGTACCACTCAACCGGTCACGAGCTCAGCGTATAGATGATCCCGCCCAGCAAACTGCGGAAGAATCCACAACCCGAGTCACGACTCGTAGCAAACCTCAATGTTACCGGAAACGACCGTCGGCGACTGATCTAATGGTGTAATTGGAAATCACGTGGAGTCTTCGGTGCGACTTGAGCACGACAATGAGGCTGCACGGGCGTCTGATTCTTACCGAGAAATACATCAAAGCCCACGTGAGTGAGGACATCTCCGCTTCCTTCCAATATTGTGGCGTGTTCACCGCCTGTCCGTACCTGCGGTCTGTCAGCCCTACACACGTGTATCTATGCAGCACCACTTATTCTCACACGGCTGATTTCTACCAGATACCATTGCACAGTTACCCGAGCTGTCGACTGCAGCATGCCTTATTGTTGTGCATGCGTTTACCTTTGGTTGGTTGACAAGTAGCCCGCAAGCATCCTCACCTTGTTGACCCTCAGTGCAGATCATTCAACGGACTAACGATCGCATACGCATAGATTGTACGAAAACTTCGCCCAAGGCCGTTTATCGCTCGCGAAACACCTCGGAGAAATGCCGTGGACTGCCTGACTGAGGCTTCAGCGTTTGGCCGCCTGTAGGACAGCCAGGTTTCGGATGTCTTCGAGCTTAGCTTACGCCACAGCATGACCAGGATCGACACCGTATCTGTGTGGCGCTCTACTTAGACGGCTTGATATGAAGGTTCGGGTGGCTGGCTATCAGGTGGTGATGTTGTGTTCGGTGCTGACATCCGGCTCCCCTCAACATTCCGGCGCTTCACCCCTCAGCGGCAGGAATTCTTACGCGAGACTTAGCCGAACTAGGCCTGGATGTGGCGATCGACCCGTTTATGGGGTGAGCTTTCTTCGACGACGCATCGCTGACCGACAGCAGCGTGGCCACCAAAGTGTCGGGTGTCGTTCTTTAACATGCTCAAGAGCTCGGGCTACCGTGTGTAACGCTCTGACACTGCATGCGCGCGCTTCCCCACTTCCGCACGGACAACTTGCATCTACTGAGCACAGCATCTGCTAGAGGGAGTTGTAGCGACCGCCATCCCAGCACTACGCCATGTCTAGTTCCCCTTCCCGTGCTGTTGTGCTGGGGATTCCTTTCGTCACGGCTTGAAATGCCTAGCTTGGCATCTAGTCACACCTGAGTGCCGAAAGCCTGACAGAGAGGACCACGTATCGACGATGAATTCAGGAAAGCCTAGTCGTGGCTCGATGCGGCATAGGGCTGTCCCGGACCAGAACATCCTTGTGAAATCTGCCTGCGGCATATCGTATTCATGACGAGGTAGGACATTGTTCTCGGGCCTGTCACCTTGTTGACAAGGAGCCTTGGAACGGGCGATGGCTACAATTAGTGTCAGCTCTCCACACCCTCCAGCGACGCCATGGTAGTCCACTGATCATAGCGGCAATTCGACAAGGGCTTCAAGCCAAGCAACCACGGGCAAGATAAAACCCCATCCTCCCACCCATACCACAAGGTCCAGGCTAGCTTACACTGTCTTCTCTCATATTTGAGCCTATTTCATTCGCTTCCCGGGTCTTCTGGGCTCTGCTGGCTATACCCATACTTTCTTTAAGTACGCTTTTCCAATCTCACAATGCTTCCAAAAATCGCCAAAGCTACAGCCCTCCTGGCGTTTTTGCCAGCAGCGGCGTCTTGGGCATTGCCCGGCGAAGCTATCAACTTAAACACGCCATCTGCTCTGAAAGTGCCATGGAAAGAAAGAGGTCTTTATTCTGACTCTGCTGCTGTCAAAAGCGACGGCGATGGCTACTCAACACGCTGTAACCATGGACCGGCGGCGAGGTCTTGCTGGAAGGATGGTTACAGCGTTGATACTGACATGGATCTCGAATGGCCAACGACTGGAAATGTTGTAAAGGTGCGTCACCGAGGTGATACTTTTACAAGCTGCACGTGCTGACCTCTGTAGTACCGTTTTGAAATCACCAATGAAACTATGGCGCCTGATGGCTTCGAGCGACCAATGATGGTGATCAATGGCCAGTATCCGGGGCCGGTACGTAGAAAATGGATGATAACAGCACACCTCTAATGCTATATAGACCATAGAAGCGAATTGGGGAGATGAAATCGAAGTGACAGTAATAAATCACCTCGAGAACAATGGAACTGGTCTCCACTGGCACGGGATGCGACAACTCGGATCAAACGAGATGGATGGCATCAATGGTATTACCGAGTGCCCCATCGTACCAGGAGGTACCAAGGTCTACAGATTCAAAGCCACGCAATATGGCACATCGGTGAGTCTGATGCTTGGCGAGGACTGAAATGGACCCACCTCTGACTATTGCAGTGGTACCATTCGCATTATTCCGTCCAGTACGGAGACGGTCTGACCGGCCCAGTCATCATCCATGGTCCTGCAACAAGCGACTATGACATTGACCTTGGAGTACTGCCCTTCACTGATTGGTTTCATGCAACAGCCTTCACAGTCAACCAGGCTACTCTCCACGCGAAGGGGCCACCGACTGCAGACAATTTGCTTGTAAACGGATCCATGACATCAACTTCAGGAGGACAGTACGCAGTAACGACTTTGACGCCAGGAAAGACTCACCGGCTTCGTCTCGTCAACATGGGCATCAACAACTGGGTCCACGTTGGAATTGACGGTCATCCTTTCACGGTCATTGCAGCAGATTTTACTACACTTGAGCCATTCCAGGCTACCTCACTCAATATCGCAGTTGGTAAGTCAAGCCGAGCCTCATTTCCCAAGCGCATGCACGCGCGAAAATGCGTCAAGCCCCAACGATATGTCCAAAACACGCTAGCAACGTTTCACTGACCCACCACCTTGTTAACAGGACAACGGTACGACGTCATTATCAACGCAACCCAGGCTATTGGTAACTATTGGCTCCGCGTTGGTACAGGTGGACGCTGTGATGGACCGAACGCAAATGCAGCGAACATTGGCAGCATCATCCGTTACGCAGGCGCCAAAAACGCAAATCCAAACTCAACGGCTGCGGCGTCTCTACCCGCCGGATGCTATGACGAGGTCATTGTTCCTCACGTCAAGACTAATGTTCCTCAAAAGGTACCCGAGGAGCTGAAGCTCACTTTTACTGACACCGGCGGCAAGGATGGCAGCGACCTTGTTCAGTGGAAGATCGATGGTGTCCCAATGCTGATCGACCTCGACAAGCCCACTCTGCAGACAGTTTTCGAAGGCTTTACCGGCAACCAGACCTGGGGCAAGACTGAGAATGTGATCGAAGTCGGTAGTTCAGGGCACTCAGTCAGTTATCGTCCGATCTTCGGAGAAGTGGTTGGGGCTAACGTCGTGCAGTGGCAATACTGGGTCATTCAGCAAGATAGCGCGACCGCGCCCCCTGTTCCTCATCCCATCCATCTGCACGGCCACGACTTCTTTGTATTGGCACAGCAGGCCAATGCAGTTTGGAGCGGCGACATCTCGACTCTGAAGATGAACAACCCAATTCGACGTGACACAGCTACGCTCCCTGCATTAGGATACCTCGTTCTCGCGTTCGAGTCGGACAACCCTGGTGCATGGCTGGTGAGTTCCACGAGTGAAAGCCATATAAAGATCTGTGCTGATGTAACATACTAGATGCACTGCCATATCCCCTTTCACATTTCTGCCGGCCTTGGCGTCCAGTTTGTTGAGAGAAAAGATGAAATTTTGAAGAGCAACGGTAATTTGGGTGCAATGCAGCAGGGCTGTGCAGACTGGCAGAAGTTTCACAGGGAATACTACCCCAACGGGATATTGACTGAGGGTGATTCCGGACTATGATTCGCCTCGAGGAATAATGCTGTGGTTTGGGTGAGACTTCCCTTCTGCTGTAATACCTAAAAATAATGTTTTGAACGAACTTGACATGGTATCTATCTCACACGCTCAAACTTCCATTCCACACAATGTTCGCGTCTAGCTTGTTTTACACATTGAGTCTGGTTTCAAATAGTACAAGAAACCAAGAGATACTGCATCAAACACCTGTGCCGCTGAAACCCGTGGCCGATGAGGTTACATTACGACCACCCATCACAGAATTTTCGTCGCTCTCAGCCCTGCCCTTACTCCCGTCTGGTGTTTGCCCCCCCCCCCCCCCCCCCGCTCGCTCTTCCGAGATGCATTGACGCTGCCGGGTTGTCCGCTCCTTGACTATGACATGGTGTTTAGAGGGGGCTCTGATATGCTTGACGTCGTCGCCGTGGCGCCGTTGCTTGCTGCGTATGCTCGGCTTTGATTCCGCTTCCAGGAATCGGATCGTTGGAGGATGGATGCGTCATGCATGCTATGTAGGCAGTTGCATCGCCATCCGGGCATTTGAAGTGGTGTTCCCTCAAAGTTGTGTCGCAAAAGCCACATGTCGCTATCCTGAAGCTTCTTCGCCAACCGAGTTCAACAGCCCATCCTTCAAGTCCTACCTTATGGCGTCCTACAGTTGATAGATAATTATCCTGATTCGCGTACGCATGCTGTTTGGCAGGAGCAATCCTGGAGTCCTTCCTTCTTCGTCTGCACCTCATGCACTTCACTGCCACTTCTTGCACTTTGATGCCACTTCGTGCACCTCACCACCACTTCGTCTGCACCTCATGTACCTGCACCTGCACCTTAAGCACTGCCACGTAAACTTCATGCACGCTTCACGCACTTCACCACGAACTTCACCCCAATTCGTGCACTTCACCACGAACCTTACCCCAATTTGTGCACTTTACTATGAACTTCACCCCAGTTCATGCAATTCACCATGAACTTCACTCCACTTCATGCACTGCTGTGCACCAGCGTGCGCACTACGTCTGCACCTTATGCACTTCACCATTACGTCATGCACACTTCACGCACTTTACTATTGCTTCGTGCACTGGCGCGTGAACTTCACCCTACTTCACGCACTTCGTGCACTGCCGCGCGCACTTTACCATGAACTTTATGCACTTCATGCACTGCCGTACGCACTTCACTATGAACTTCACCCAGGCTTCACGCACTTCACCATGAGCTTGTAGGCTTATAATTTCGTAGGTCCGTGATTTTAAAGGTTCACCACAGAGTCCGAGTAAACCCTGGCGTCTGAATTCGCGTAGCTTCACTGAGCTGCACTTAAAGGCTCGTGATGCAGCTCCGGGTATGCCTGCCGCTTCATGACGAGTGCACGAACCCACTTCAATGCACGATGTACTGACTGTGCACTTCACCACGAACCAACACTGCCGGCATCTTCAGGCGGCTATACGCCAACGCCATTGGCGGGGTTTGGTTCGTCGACAGTGGGGAGGATACAATGATATGGACTGACGACTCAGCTCGGTCTCCACATGGAGTGAACGAGGTAGAACAGTTTGACGCAAGCTCTGCGTGGTCCTGTCCAAACCATCAACCCACCGGTCCGTCACTGTCCTCTACAGCCGTCCGTCGTGCGACGCCTCCGATTCTCTTCTACGGCTTTCCTGTACCGTCGGCGGCATGTTGCTCCACGACCCAGCACTCTACCCTAATAGACTCCTTTGCTTCTTCGATCTTCCCTGAAAATTACGAGCTGCCATCTGCAAAGGGACCTAGCGTGCAGCTCCAATGGCTCGACTTACGGATTACCGACCGTATCGGAGTGCATTGTTTATCATCCTTACACACCAAAACACCGAGCGAGGATACCATTCATTGCGCGGAGAGCTTCGATGTTTCTGTGGACTCTGGAAACACTGGACCAGGCGGTGGCGTCATGCCTGAAGTGAGTAGTGTTCTGACAAATGTGCTGAGATTGGAATATAGAAGAGGAGGCTGCAATGGGCAAGAGTTAACTTTTGTATTGCACTGCAATAGTCCGCCTTTACTACAAAAGTTGCGGCGTGGCGGAGCTCTCTTTCCTCATCAGACGAGAGGCCATATGGCCACACACAGATTCCAGCCATGGTAACACTCAGGATGAGCATGACTCTAGTCGCGGAGAGGACGGAAGCCGAACTGGATACGGTTACCAATGTCTACTCCATGCTCCTGCATAGACCTGGCGCACCTAAGAACGTCCTCCTCCCAGCTCTTCAGTGTCTCAAATGCCCCCTGGAGGTAGAGTGATGTGATCCCTCTTCCCATTTTTGTCCGTCATGAGCTCTACATGCTCGGGTGATTCTTCCTTGTAGTTGACGTATTAGACCCAATTCAACAGATGTTTGCCTGGCTTGACGGTGCCGTTCAACTCGGGATGGTGTACGCCAAGATTCGAACGCCTTCAGTGTGGAAGAAGGGAAACTTTTCAACAAACACGCCACTTGCTGCCTGCGAGGCTTGGCCTTCTGGGACCGTGCCTCTCTATGCTACGTAACCAGCTTACTTGCTCTACACGGCTGGGTCAATGAACCTGCGGATCATGGAGCTGGGTCCGTCCGCTGCGATAACGATGTCCGCCTTGGAGGTGACAGCGTCCCCAGTGGACGTTTTCGACTTTACCAGCAGAGACTCTGTGTTCTTAAATCAATTTCAACAACCCGATGTTCGTAATCGTACGTGCCCGTTCCTTGGTGAGCCTCTAACGCGGGTGCTCTTGCATAGCTGGAGTCAACACGGTCAAAGTTTGCGCAGAAGAGATGGTACAGCAAATCCCAGCTTATCATATGTTATTCCTTATCTTCTCAATCAATAACCTTTCCGCCTCTATTGAGATACAGTCGCTGGTGGCCGGCAACTGAAACTAGTGTCTTTGTCTGGTCATGCTTTTTGAAGAAATCCTGGACATCGCGGCCAGCCACCACGCCCGCATCCTGATCGTGAAGCCAGCGGTGTCGGATTTCTTTCGAAAACACGAATGTTCAAATCTCTTCGGAGGTGCTCCAACGCAACGACAGCGAACAGGCCGTCCAGCGAGTCGCCTACAATGGCGATGTTCTTCGGTTGTGTTCATATCATTTTGGCGAAATACAAGCTTGGCGGTGGGATACAGATATGGATCTTCTTGAACCCACATCAAATACCCGACCAATGTTCCGTCACCACTCAAAGCTAAAAGGGCAAGTGCAGGGGTATTGAAGCCTGGAGATTGTCTTAATTGGTGACGACGTCAAAGAACACGCTGAGCTGTGAACGCTATCGATTTGCGTATCTTGCTGCTCAACACTGTCTCGCAAGGCCTCAGGGCGCTTCCCTCAAGGACTACGGAACCATTCAAATTGAGACTGTGGCTGCTTACTTTTATGGTGAATAGCATCAGTTGTGCCTTGTAAACCAGATCAACTCGTCCTTCATCATCCTGCACAACGATATTCCTAACCCGTTGACCATTCCATCCCCATCAATATCAAACTCAGCTTTGAGCTTACGAATACTTTTGTCCAAAAAGTCTTCGTGCTCGACAACAAAATCCTTGCCCGACAAGCGGTCGAACCTAAGGTTGAAAGGCATGCCTCTATCCGTGCAGTTGGCCCTCAACATCTCCACTTCATGTGTAAGTACTAGCAAGCGATAGCCGGCATTGGAGTAGGTCCCAGCAAGGCTTTCCAGAGGCGCTGGGAGCGATTGTGGCAATTCAGGAGGAAGCAGATCCTGAGTGTCCTCTTCGGTCTCTTCGTCGAGCTGATATTGCCGCCAATACGCCAGCCAGTCCGTACGCTCCTCTCGCGGAATCTTGAGCACCTCGTCCACTAGCTTATAGAACAGAATCTGCAAGACATAGAATGCATCGTCCGAGTTGCCAAACATAACAACACCCCAGTTCTGCCCTGGCATGTACCGCATCAACGCCTTGAATCCAGCGAAAGACCCATCGTGGCCGACCACTACGTGCCCACGGTACGACTCAACGATCAGACCCAGCGCGTACAGCGAGTGTCCATAAAGTGGGAGCGTATCACTACTTTCAAAGGGAATGATACTTCGCCCTCTGGTCATCTCTTTGTGTGCATCTTCCGACAACGGACCAGAGCGGCACAGCAGCGCCCGTACCCATTTCGCAAAGTCGCGGACACTGCTGTATACGCATCCAGCGCCTTGTCCCTCAGGCTGCGCATACGAAGGGATGGCAACGTGCTTTTCGTGCTTCTTGTCCCAGCAGTATCCTGTCGCTAAACGCGCCTCCGCATTACCAGTTTCAACATTATTGATATCGTGGTAAGTGCTTAGCATACCAAGCGGCTCCCAGATGTTCTTTCGAACGAAGTCGCTGTACAACTCGCCAGTAATCGACTCGATGAGGTGCGTAGCAACTGTGTACATGCTGTTGCTGTACTGATACTCCGTTCTTAACGGTTTGCTGAACGGAAGGTTGCGTAGGTTCCGGGTTATCGAGCGGGCATTATCTGGCTGTACAGCTTTCTGGCCGAAGAACGCATCATCATGTCCTGGGTCTCCTGTCCGGTGACTAAGGATATCCTCAACGGTGACACTTGCTGTGAGGTATGGATCTGACAGAACAAAATCGTCGGGGAAAATCTTGGAGACCGGTATATGCCACTGCACATCTGGATACGCTTCGTCCGCTACTAGAAGCGCAACGCATGCTGCGGTGAAGGACTTTGACGTACTGGCACAGTCGAAGAGCGTGTCTTGGGTGCAAGGGTCGCCGTCTAGATGAGACACACCATAACCCTAACCTTCTGTCAGTATATAAAAATGCGGAGGTGAGGGGAGACATACTTTGGCATCTATTGCGTCGTCTTGTATGACAGCGATTGCAAGTCCGGGTATCTTCCACTCCTTGAGGATGCTGCGAATGTTCTCGTCAAATGCGACAGCTGCGTGCGCCATGACCTTGTATTTCAGTTTTTTCTTTCCGGAGAACAAATACACGAATCAATGCGATTATGACTGGACTAATGCTTGATGTACTAGCGGTGCGCCCTTGACTGCGTGTAGCTCGTGTTCGTGTCTTCAAGGGCGGCTGCACGTCTGACTAAGTTCCGGAGGCAGGCTACTGCTTGTTCTGGCAATCCGAAATTTGAGCACAACGTTAAAGTAAAACTACAGGATCGAATTGGAATGTCTACTAACAGCAGCATTCGATCAAGCTCCAACAATCACACCATTGGGCATCTCCAACCCAATCGGCAACCCAGAGATGAACGGCGCAAGGAACTTCTCCCCTCTAACCTGCGTCAACTTCTCCTCAACATCTTTGTACATATCGTATGCATTCATCTCTTCGATGGTGAGCTTCTCCTTCTCATTCGCGACCTTGTAAGTCGAGCAGTTGTCCTTGTTCGCCGAGAAGCCGATACGTTCGTTGATGTTGTACGCTGCCTTCGCAGCAGCAGCTTGCACGCGGGTAGCACGCGGTAGCCTGACCTTCTCGTATACTTCGAGGGCTTCGCGTACGTCGCCCTGGAAGTAGGATTTGTTGAATATGATACCGAGAGCGGCGGCGTCTTCGATGGCCATGCATGCGCCTTGGCTTTGGTGTGGCATCATCTACACTCGTTAGTCATGATCATCAGAGGAGTTGAATACATACTGGGTGGCCTGCATCTCCAAGCAGACAGACATTGCCTTTTTGAATGTATGGGTAGGGCTCGTGGACCCACAGTCTCCAAGGCTGAACTTCGATGCCAATCGCTAGGTGCGCCTTTACCTGTGCATCCAGTTCTGGGTAAGGGGCGAGCAATTCATCGACTGGTCGGTCTTCAGCTCCCCACGCTTGCGTTGTGTAGTCGCCCTTCTCACGAGGGAAGAAGCAATAGTATGAGAGTAGCTTGCCACCGTTGCAGGGTGAGAGGACGATCTTGTCCCATTTGCCTTCTTGGCCACCCCAGTACTCCAGAGCGGCGTTTTGTGAGTAGTCTACGAGACCGAGCCTGACTGCTTGGTCGGTGTCGACGTTAGCGTGCAGACAGCTGGAATCTGCAGGACGCTTTGCGGGGTGTATCCCGAGAATGTTGCGCACAGCTGAGCCAATGCCGTCTGCTCCAATAAGCAGGTCGTGCTTTGCATGTACGCCGTTCTTGAACGTAATCGTGCCAGCTTTGAGGTCCATACTTTCACACTAAAGTCAGGTCAGCTATAGCACAAGTCGAAAGACACAAAGCACTCACAGCGTGGTTGACGAGTAATCTTGCGGGGGTTCCCTCGCCCTCCTCTTGCATCGCGCAATCTCTCAGCATCTTGTGCATGTACTGACGATGGAACATGTTGTACGCATATCCCCACTTCTCCTCGTAGTCTTCAAGGCCGAATGTAGACACCGGCTCGCCAGTCTTCCAGTCGCGGTTGATCAGCTTCTTCAGGACCACAGGGTCCCCTTTCGCAACATCAACGCCCCATTCATGTAGCCACCTTGTACCGTTTGCTGCACAAGAGACCGATGCACCCACTTCACCGGCGAAGTCGTGCTTCTCGTAGATGGTGACATTGTGCCCAGCCCGGCGGAGAGCTATCGCTACGGACATGCCGCCTATCCCACCTCCAATCACACCGACATCGAGTCGTCGCCAGCCTTGTGCCATGATCTCTGTTGTTTTTTCTGCTCTGAGGATGGGTTTCGCAGATGTGCGAGATGAGCGGAATTTTCGATATTGGTCGCGGGTTTGTCACATCCAAAGCGTGCTGCAGTTGAATCGTATTGGAATAACTATAGCCCCAGAGTACCAGACTTTCTTGATATACATTACAGCAGCTGCAGGTTTCTCTATTCTGATCTGCTGTTATCATGGCTGTGCCGTCAGTATCATCGGTGATACGCAGGTATCGGAAGGCAATACAAAGGACCCATGATCGTGGGAACAAGGATACACATGGCATCCTTGAAGATTGCCTGCATGCTGATTGGTATACCGAGCGTTTGGTCTGCGGGGTTAAAAGTCCGCGTTGGCGGATTGGTAGGTGAAGAGCTTGACGGAAGGGACGGAGAATTGACGGAAGGTAGATAAAGCTCGCTTGGTTTGCTAGCCTGCATGCTACTTCCGTCGGATCATGAAAGATTGTCGCTCGAACACCAATGTCGCTGCAACCGTTTTTCGTCCTCGTAAAATCGCGATACTAAATCTTCTGGCTGCTTTTCTGAGTCCCGGATGGATCGATAAAGTCGACATGACAGCCCCCACCTGCATGTAACGAAACTCGGCCGCAACGACATAGACTTTAGATGGTACTGCCACCCAGAGACTGTGTCTTGAGTTGAGCTCCGTTACCTTGATACAAAAGTACAACATCAAATGACGCTTAGATTGGAATCGTGGCATTCGCAGGCAGACACGGTCCTCTTGCCTGCTCGATCCGCGCAGTAGCATTCACAACCAGGCTGGCAAGAGGGCTTGTCCCACACTTCAGACCCAAAACAAATGCCTGGCTGTGCTACAAAAGTGTTAGTCGAATGCGTTGATCAGCCAGGTTTGTCGTACACTTACTACGTCCGCCAGGAACGGCGCCGTGTGTGTATGATCCATTGGATAATATGCGTCAACAACAGTCTTTCCGAGAAGTCTTTGTGCTTGAGCAGCGTAACCTCCGTGCTGGACAAAGAACACGTTGGAACTTGGGCCTCCGAGCTCAAGAGTGGCCAGCCTGCCTGCATGAGCATTCGCATGTCTC
The DNA here is from genome assembly GCF_004011695.2 of Ascochyta rabiei. NCBI lineage: Eukaryota > Fungi > Ascomycota > Dothideomycetes > Pleosporales > Didymellaceae > Ascochyta > Ascochyta rabiei. The sequence continues at coordinate 1,210,937 of NC_082415.1, forward strand.
GTGTTGGACCAATACTCACATGTTGTAATAAGCGAACACCGGCGATATGTACGAGTAATTGCCCGATTCCCAAACATTCGTCGGAAGCTGCTCAGCAATGACGATACCAGCTGCTCCCAAGTCAAGAAAGCTACGAGCCGCTGCTTTCACATATGTCGGGAAAGTTTGAACGACTTCCGTCACGTTACTATCAGGTCAGCTGATATATCCAAGAAACGTATTTCGGGTGAAGCGTACTTGAAGAGCACGGTACAAGTCTGGTTTCCAGCGCCAGGACAATCTGCTCGACCTTTGTCACCGGTCGTGCTGGTGGATCCGTTTTGGGGAGCACCGGCATCGTTAATGCCGAACTCGATGACGACCCAGTCACCTGGCTGTAGCGCCTGTGCTATTTTGGCAAACCGACCTTCGCGGGTGAACTGTTTGTGATGGAGTTGATCAGTGTGTGTCACGCGCCAATTCGAACACCGGATTCACATACTGAACGCGCTGATCTTCCGGCATATGCAGAGTTGTTCACAAACGCTCGGTCACCGAAGGAGTATTTGAGATACTGGCCCCAGCCTTCTGTGCCATTATGCCCGCCATCTGGAGCCGTTGTAGAGTCGCCTGCTAGCCAAATCGTCGGTACATTTGCCGATGCGACAAGACCCACACCAAGAAAGCTCAAAAGTAGCGATTGAAATCTCATTGCAGTGTTACGAGTGGTTGAGACCAAAAATAAGGGTCGTGGAAGAAATTTGCAGCTGGCTAGGATGAAGCAGCGCCGAGCATTGCCCTGCCAAGTATTCGATACTTATAGTTATGCAGTCTGCCGGCATGGAACTGATGCACACGTGGATGCGGAGCCCCGCAAAGTCCGGGGTTGATCAGCGGTTCGTGCATCGGGTCAACGTGCACCGAAGAAGCCCGGATCTTCCGTTGCTCGTACTTCTGAAATCATCGGTGACCATTCGGACTGAATTTATTTTGAAAGGTGGTTTTTCATCAAGTCAGCAGAACATGACCACACTTTCGGGGTATACAAAAGAGAAAGACAAACAAAAAAAATCGCGAAAGAAACAACTGCGCGGACCCAGTTCGCAGATACGCCACGATCGAGGTCGCCACTAACAAATGAAAAAACCGCAGCCTTACACACCAACTGGATGTCTGTATACAGCTCTCGAGGCTGGTCACTTATGATGGAAATCCATCATCGTTCGCAGAGTTCTAGCAGCGACGCTACGTCCGTGGAACGTTCTTTATATAATTCTACACACCTTGAATCCTCGCCCTATCCTCGCATGCCAAATTCGATATCGGTCTTGCGTCCAGGCTTGATGTTCGGGTCATACCAGGTAATGCAGACGGCGAGAGTGGCAATCATCATGAGACAGTCGTAGATGTAAAGCGGCCACTCGTGTTGGAGAAGGTAGCCCTCCTGCATTATAGTTAGCCCTGGTGTGGTCGAACAAAGGTTGGGAAACCATATCTTGCCCATAGCATACTCGATCACACGACACATGTTACGGATGGTGATGAAAATACTCGTAGCGTAGAGAAAGCACACCATCTTTTGCCACGGAATATCGGCAGAGGCAGCCGTAGGCCTGGATTCCAGCCTGCGATGCCACCTTCCGGCAACAATGACAAAGAACATGAAGATCAGGATTTGCAGGATGAGGCCACCGAGGATGATGTTTTCACCGCGCTTGACACCGTCCTGGTCCGAAGCCTGCACCAACATGCCAGCACCGCCGCTCTGGATGAAGAAGCACAGAATATCGCCGGTGACGAAGATTTTGGTGACCCAGTTGGCGCGCACGATTGAGTAGGATGCAGAACCGGTGCGCAGGATCAAACGCCCAAGGACCATGTAGATGGAGGCAGCGAACAGGATAGGAGCGATGAGGACGAGGACGGATTGGATTATGTAGGGCGTTTTGGTAACAGTGTCGTTGTGTGCTGCTGCCCGTGCGCCGTAACCAATAGTCTCGAACTGGAAAGGGCGTCAGTTAAGTCCTGTAGAATCCCAGCGTGTGACACACTAGACCACCGATCATGAACGGTGTGCAAAACCATGTGCTGTTCTTGACAAGTCGGAAGATGTGAGCGCAGGTGAGGAGAGCAAATACGGCGCAGGCAATGGCACCGCCGGCGATGGATGGTGTGTACGGCCAGAGGACGTATTCCTGCTTCGTTGGATCCGCCATCGTTGATCTGCAGGGTGATCAAGAGTCGTGTCGGATGAAACAGGCTTTTGCTCGGCGTTATTACTTATGATTCCGGTTCCTGTAGCTGACTTCGTGTTCAAAGAGAGTATAATAGACTGAAAGTCAAGATGTTGTGATATTAAAGTGGAGGGTATGGCAAGAAAGTCTTCTGGTGTGGAGGACCTTGTGTATAGCAGCGAAAAGAAGTGTCGTATACACGCTCGTAAACCGTACTCGCATTTTCAGAGCAACATTTAAACCCTACACAGTGCCATAGCGATTTGCGTGTTGCAGCTAAGCTTTCGGCAGGAGCCAGGCAAATCTGAGCTTGACATGGCTAGCGCCTCTCGAATACGCGTACTCGCTTGCAGACGCGTAAAGAGTAGAGCAGGGATGCTCGCAATTGCTGGAGTTTCGCATTGTTGAAACAGTTTGCATTGCCGTCTGGTCAAGGCCGAGTCGTTCTTTCTAGCGAGAGAAGCGCTGAAGAGCTTGATGCAGCGCTCCATTCGCTTTTGCTGTGAGATGACACGACCGTGACTTCTGCGATGCAGGTCAGTATTCCAACCTTCAACTTGGAGGTAGATTTCATATCCGCTAGTTGTACGCAGTTAACAAGCTGCTGCAAAGCTCGCAAGCATCTCCAAAAACGTGATAGGCCTTACGATCTTGACGTCCCTTCCAAGGATGGATGCCCCTTGTAGGTCCAATGAGTTCAGCTATAGAACGCACTGCGCCACATTCTTCATCTAAACGCGTGGTACGTGAGAGCATTACTGGTATTGTGTTGCCTCAGCCAGGAGGAAGGACTTTTTAACCTCCTCGAAGCTGCTCCTTCGGCCAGTCCAACCAGCCGCTCCATTCACTGGGTACCAGCGCTTCTGCGACACGGAGAATCTGCTCGGGAACACCAGCCAAGTACCAGTATTGAGCGCTGCTTCTCTGTAATAGAACCGCATAATGCGCATAGATGATCAAGGAGCCCGGCTGCCTTTCTGACAAGAGTTCGACGTAACGGTCAGTCACAAAGTGGACCCAGATCTTGAGAAGGGCGTCTGAGGGCGGTTGATGTGACTTTTCTGCGGCGGCAAACGTCAAAACCAGGATGTGTACTGCGTATCCATATGCATCAACAATGTCCGGAGGATAGAGATGATGCACGGCCTCGGCGAACTTGCGTAGCTGCATGAGCTCGGTGTCAGCTGGCGGCTCTTGTGTGGTCCAATCGATACCTTTGACATCCTCTGGAACCAATCTCCCTAGTATGGATGCTCGCATTTCATTGTAGAAGCTGGAAACCATTGGCCGTACCCTTCGGGTTAAGGAAAAATTGGACAAGAGGGTGTCAAAAGCGTGATTCACATCGTGGCTGGGGTCTACCGAGCTTGCGCAGGAGTACGGGAACAGGACTGATGCAAACATGAGAACAGCCTTGAAGTTGCCCTCGTCGATATCGCGCACAGTAGCCTGGAAGTTTACAAGAGCAGCCTCGTGATATTGACCTCCTATAAGAGCATACTCGACTGCCGCTGGACCAAACTCTTGCAGTCGACTGAGATGAAGTGCAGAAAGAGCGAGGGTCACGTGGAGGAGGAAGGGATACTCAAAGGCAGTCTGCGGTAAGGCTGTAGCGTACACAGCATGGGCATCCGAGCTCGCTCCAAGCGATTGCGCGGTAACAGTCGTGTAGTGATGCAAAAGGCGCATCTGGAGGATGTTGAGAGCTAAGGGGTCCTGGATCGGTGTGACAGGAGCATCTGGCGCAGCTGGTTCGAGCACCCCGCCTTCAGTTGACGAGAGCGTGTACGTCGAAGCAACAGGTAGAGGCGAGCCAGTCGATCTTTCTCGACTTTTTGATACTCGGTATTCGCACGGCGTGCCTTGCTTCACGCAATTTGCGCAATTTGGCTGCTGCTCATCGCACTGTGATAGTCAGCCTCACCCATCTATAAGGGGTGTGATTGGTGCAGCCGCACCTTGACATGGCGGGCTTTGCAAGGAAGACAGCCCTTCCTCGACTTCTTATGTGGCTTGCGCGTCTTGACCATCTCCATTGTGGCGTTCTCACCGTAAACTCATTTTCGTTCTTCGTCTTGTTGGATACAATATAGGATTGGTTCGAGCCGACGCGAACAGTGCCTTCATGGAAGGAGCCGGTGCCGGCACTAGTCATGCGTCATTGCCGATCCCGGGATACCGTTTGTTCGCCGAGCGCGAACAATCCTCCTCACGATAAAGCAAACACCATATTGGCACTCTCAGAGTACATCCAGAAGTATCATTCTCTACCAGAGGATTTCGTGTTTGTGGCTAGCCTTGATGGGGCTGCTTCCGTTCGCTTACTTCGGAAACTAGCGCCTCTAAGAGCACCGAGTTGTGCAGTGGAAGCAGCAGTAGTGAATATTTCGCAGAAGAAGTTCAAAAGATAAGCAAAATGGTGCTTCGGCGGAGCGGTGATCGAAATACCCTTGAGAGCACGACCCGCAGTAAAAGCATGACTTTCGTCATGCATCGAGTGTGGGCTAACAGGGTGCTCAATAATTCCTATATAACCACAACAGATCGCGTGCTCCCCATACTACCGGATCGAGGGGCTTGTATCGCCCTTCTTTATACGAACGAGTACCACGGATATCAGTTCCATCTAGGTATTTACAATATTTTATTTCTCTTCCCTAATTTGTCACCCATTGCAGTTCTACAACTTCGCCGGCAGCTTTCCGCTTTGCTGAGCAGTGTGTGTCGCAATAAGGTCCATCAGTGCTGGGCTGAGCACGTCGTACGTCTCGAGACCCTCCTTCTTGAACTTCTGGCGAATCTCGTCCATTCCCTTAGGATGGAACCCCTGCTCGATGATACTCGACACGAACGCAGCGAATTGAGGCTCCTGCCAACCCTTGGTGTCGCTGAGCTCGGTATGCACAAAGTCCAGGCCCTTGAAAGGATGTTCGTTGACGATGCGACCGTACAAATGCACACCGCACTCTCTGCATGCATTGCGCTGGATGGCGGCGGTCTCGTCGACGATGGTGATTTTGTCGCCGTTGGCGGTCACGTTGACTTTATCAGTGGGAATGACACCGACGACAGAGAATAGTGCTCCGGAGGGCTTCCAGCATTTCGAGCATCCGCAGGCGTGATTGTGAGCGACGTTCGAGCCAAGAGTCACTTCGACCTTATTGTTGGGGCAATGGCAATACAGCTTTCCGCCAGCGAAGTCCGAGTCGCCCTTCTTAATGCCGTTATCGACAGATGGGTGAATTGATGGTGCCATGGTGAGTGTTGGCGAAGAAATTGCTGATATTTTTCAGATTGATCTTCAGAGTGTTCGTAATCGGATTCTTGTTAGCATGTTGAGGACTGCGATGCAGCAATATATACGTCTGCGGTTCCGCATACCGAGATACGTTCCGCGTTCCTGCCCGGAAGGTATCCACCAAAAGAGTACGGGGCCACCAATGACAAGCAAGGAGCGCAGTGCAAAGAGCTTGGAGAATGGCGCAATTCATTAAGATGTGGAAACGATGGGTGAGTTTGAGTTCCTTTTCCGGACAGAGAACCCCGCGTCCTGGAGCGGAGCCGCTTTGGAGAATCGCGCAATCTGTAGTGACTCACCTGCTTGAGGGAACGCACTTTCCGATCAATATCGGCATACATATTAACATCTTCCTCCAGGTTTCATGCGCTGGTAGCGGAACAAGGTTTCAGGAACAATGACAGCCGCCGGTCGCAGAGCTGACGTTTCTATGATTTGGTATCAACAAGACGCGAGCAAAGCGGATGCTACGGCTAAGTATCCGGTCCTTAGAACACGCCACTTGCATTGCATACACAGTTGATCACCATACTCCAGCAAAGATTTCTTAACAGTATTTCTGGAAACCTTCATTTTTACTATGAGAATTCGACAGCCTCCACGAAATTGTGGTCATCTTGTAAGAGCCGAAGCCTCTGCGGGTATGTTGGCTAGCCACAACAAGATCACAGCGAAGGTCTCTGAGTGAACAGTCAGCTTCTGTTAGTAAAGTACTTTGTGATTTTTCATTCACCTCTAAACTTGCAAAGTCCCAACAAAGTCGCGTTAAACACCTCTCAAAGAATGTCTTACACACATGTTCGTATCGGGCAAGTTTGACCGTGTTCCACTAACTTTGTGTTGTTTGGCTAATCTGCAGCATTGCATGAACGAGTCCTGCACAAACAAAGATGAGCTGAAGAGGTGGTGTTGCAGCGACCGGAGGGCGTACATTGGTGTTGTTAAAGAAAATTGCTGTAGAGCAAGACCAGTCACAGCCAAAGAGGTGGAGTATGCAAGCAGCCGAGCCGTACGAACCACAGTGCTGATAATTCTGCGGTACTGAGTCTCCTTGTCGGCAGCTGTCGTTCTCTGCAACAACTTTGTGGGCTGTAGAGTGCCGAAATGGTCGACAGCGCTTGTCAGATCGATCGATAGTCTTTCATGAGCTGAACTTGCTCTCACTGCGAACGGGTTAGGCTAAGTGCGTGTAGCCGCGATGCGCTCTTGCTGTGGGTACATCATCTCAACCTTGACCCTCTTGTGTATCACTCCACGTCTCGCTCATGATTATCGCCTCCCCCCTCCTGGAACGCCAATGATTCGTCGACTGGAACAACTCCCAGCATCCCGTCAGCACCAGTTTCCATCTCTCTAGGAAAGCAGGTGTGACCTCCCAGCCTGTGGGATCTCAAGGGTCCTTCCAGACTATGACTCCATATCGACCACACATATCGCGGCACAGCTGTTCCTCGTCCAGTAAGCCTGCTGCGTCAAGCAGGATGAGATTGTTGCGGAACGCAGCGTCCGGCAGTAGATCGAGCCACGGGTGGTGAGGCACTGAGCGTTGTACCATGGTCGGTCTTAAAGCTACAGGTAGTTGATCTTTTGCTTGCTCAGGACGCCAGGTACCAGATATAGAGAAAGGTGAAAGAGCATCACCGTCCATCTCGGACGCAGTCAGACCAAGTACCTCGATATTAGCGAGAAGAGCACGTCGGACATTGAGTTGGGTAAGGCCAAGGAGGATGTCCGTCCGTGGGGATCGTTTGGCGTATGCTGTGCGCGCTGTAGCTTCTAGTAGAAAGAGATGCTTGATCGAAGATGGCGCTTGAGGACCTAGGATTTGCAGGTTGGCGAAGCATTGGAGCGACGCTAATTGTGCGAGCAACGCTTCTTCTGCATGGTCACCCGTTGTTGCAGGGATTTGCGACCTCGCCGCGAGTGCGCGGCGACGCTGGCCTAAAGTAAAAGTCAGCTCGCACTCATATTGAACTGCAATTGCTTGACCAACGTTGTACTCGCTGGTTCAATCGATTCTGGCGTTTTCTCCGCTCAACCGCGTTTCCCGTTGTTGTCCAATCCACCCCCGGTACGATATCATTCATGTCAGCAATTGTAACGTCACCAGAGGTCCTATCTAGTATGGCGCCACCTATCTGAGCTGCACCCACGATTAGAAGGTAGTGAAGGTTGAAAGGAAGGTCGCGATTGATGATGCCTACGGTTAGCCACTTCGGAGCTACCCTCTTAACAACTTCTCGAGCCACCACAACTCAGGGCTGCAACAACATGCTCAAATCTTGTCGAATCGAATGGCATTCACTCTCGCTACAGGGGCTCGGTTTCCTTTGGCTCCCGGCACAGTGCCTAGTTGCAACCAATACCGCAACCACTTCACAAAGGCCGTCCCTGCGATCGCCAACCAGGAGGTGATCGACATCAAAGCATCGCCTATATATCAACCACAGAACGATTGTTGTTGGATTGCGCAGAAGCACGGTTCAACTCTGGAGAATCTGCTCCAATGGAATCCAAGTCTCAACAGCGAAGACTGTGAGCTGCAGCCTGGGTACGGTTACTGCGTGTCAAAGACTAAGGGGTCAGAGAGCCGTAAGCACATATCGTAGGCTGTGGATTCAGACCACTGACAGAGTTAGGGATTGCTGCACGGCATGGGACCTGTCTACCTAACGATGCCTTGAAATATACAGAGATCATGGCTGGAACAGATCCCAATTGCGACTGCTTTGCCATGGTCATCAGTGAAGAGAGGAGGGACGACGATCGTACGGATACTGCACTGACATCGCGATTTCACACGCACGCTAATCAACATCAGGACTGACGTGTTCCCGCCTTGTAGAAACTGCTAATCTTCCCATCGAGAATATCATCAAGTACAATAGTTGGATTAGCAAGGCGGATTGTGACGGCAGTCTGTATGCTGGTCTAGGCGCACATAGCAGCCGTGCAGTCTGTATTGGCACATCAAGTTTACCGACTAAAACAGATGTGGTTCTGAGTTCGACATCAACCAAGCCGCCGATCTGTACTTTTGATCCAGACAAGGGAGAGTACGTCTGCCCGGATCCGCCAATATGTACATTTGACCCAGAAAAGAGAGAACAGGTTTGCCCAGAAGCTGTAGTCGCTGGGGGTGCTCATGCAAAACGATTGGAGGAAAGCGCAGAGTTGCGATGATAAGAAGAACAATTAGCTCTAGAACATAGAATTGAGTTTGAACTTGTAACATATATATTTCCCGCCTCCTTCCTCCATCGCAGAGTACAGAAGCTATCATGCTGCCATTGCAAATATCTGCAACATGCTCGGAACGCCATAGAATGCCATCGTCAAACCCTCGCATCGAACCAGTCAACTGTACAGCCCAACCCCTCGGGTATAATCTTCATCTTCGACCGTGCTCCATTGGTCTGCTTAGCCCTTCTAGGAACGACACATTGCGTATCCTGGGTTGAACGACCCAATCTACTCGTCGTCTGAATCGGTATCGGTATCGGTCTCGCTCTCTGACTCCACGTCGCCTTCTGTATCACTGTCGCTGGAATCATCATCGGTCCTCTTCTTCTTGGGTGCAGGAGTTCCATCCTTGAGGGCGCGCATCTGGCCAGCGATTGTGTCTGGTGCAGTGTTAGCAGCATGATCTTCTCTTGGAGGCAAGCATGACATACCCTCATCAGGCTCACTGATTTCTCCCTCCTCTTCAACGTCTTCGGCCTTACTCGCGTCCTCTACAACAAGCGTGACTTCCATCTTTGTGTCCATGCCAATATAGCTGTCGCAGATCATGTGCATGACGAAGGTGTAGCTGCCGGCCTGGGGTGGGGCACCGAACTGCATCTTAAGCGTTTGGACATTGTATGTGGGGCTGCCGCTCTCGTCGAGGATGGCCTTGTCGAACGTGGAGAAGGTGAAAGGCGGGACTGCAATGCGGCCCTGCTTGCTGTCGGCGAGGAAGATGTGCCACCTAGGTGCGTGGTCGCGGGCATAGTATGGTGCGTGTGCGAGAGGAGGCTGAATGGGCTTCTCGCCGGAGCGGTCGTTCTTGCGGCCAGTGATGGCGGCGACGTCACCTTCCTCGGGGTCAATGTCGAGCAGGTCCTTGGGGTTGACCTCGGGAACATCAGAGGCACCGGATGCGATGAAGCGGCCCTTTAGGACAAACTGAACCAAGCTGCTCGGTGTGACAAAGCGCTCTCCTACAACCTTGAAGAAGGCCTTCTCCACGGTAAAGACGGGTATCCGCGACGCTACGGACATGGCTGTGCTGTACTGTTCCTGCGACAGAAGACCACCGATGCGCGCCCTGCGCTGTCCCTCGGGTACCTTCATAAACTCCTGGATGGTCAAGTGTGTCTTTGCGTGCTCGGCCTCGGCTGCGCTCGCAATTGCGGGTGTAAAATGCGGCAGCTGTTCCAGAGGAGAAGCGCCGGGTCGCAATGCCTGAATCAGGTTCTGCGATGTGTGGTATGCGGAGAGAACAGCCTTGGTGCTACCGTAGGCAAGTGCGATGGACGTATAGGCTTCGTTCAGACGGATGGCAATGGGAGCGACCTCGAACTTCTCTGTAGAATTGTCAGCACGTTTCGAAGGCATTGGCTAAAGATCCTACCATCGTTCAGAGTCTCGTCCTCGAGCTCAATCCGGCCGAGATATGCCCATAGCAGTGTCAGAACCTTGCGTCTTCGGCTATCTTCCAGGTCATCCAGCTTTTGACGGTCCTTCTTGGTGAGTACTTGCGCAATGACCGAGCCCGGTTCGCCGAGGGCCTTCTGCTCTAGCTTGGACAGACCGTTCTCTGCCTTGTGGCCGCTGAAGACTTCGTTGAACTCCTCTCCTGTGCTCAAAGCTCCAATGACACCAGTCTCGCCCTGCTCGTTGTCATATTCGCGGAAGATCTTGCCAGCACTCGCGACGAGAACCTTCTCCTTGGTCAACTTTTGTGTCCCGTACCACCACTTTCCAACCATGTAAGGCAGGATGACACCAAGTAGGACTGCGTAGACAAGCAAGACGTATTTGCCCGAGCCTTCCGTCACTAGCCACTGGGGGAGAGCAATACCGATGCTGAAGCTTTGCTTGCCATCGGGATGACCGTACTGGATGTAGTTGTTACGGATTTCCTCATCGGTGAGCGCCTTGTACGCTTTGGTGACGTCTACCCAGTGGTCGTTGATGGACTGTATCGTAATGTTCTTCGACGGATCCTCGCGCGCTTTGTCGGGGTGCAGCACAATCGACAGCTTTCGGTAGTGCTTCTTGATCGCCTTCTCGTCTGCTGACTGTTCACCATGTTAGATTGCTCTTCGGACGCCAGTCGTTGCCGCGTAGGCACACACGTACCCTGGAGATACCGAGAACCTCGTAGGGATCCCAGATCTTTGTGACTGTCCGTGCCGTAACGTAGATCAGATAGATCATCAGCGCGTTGAGCGACCAGCCACCAAGCATCAGGATCCCCCGCTTCGTCTTCCGCTCTGCTCGCTTCTGCTTCTTGCGCTGTCCCTGGATGAGGTCGGCATGTTCGGGTGTGAAGTCTGATTCGAGTGTTGTTCCCGTGTTCTCGAGCTCTGCATACGTGTCAGGACGAAGGCGTGGGGCGCAATCTTGGGTATGGAGGCGCACCTTTGCTCGGTTTGAAGAAAGAGATTGTGGCGGGGATGGTGACCAGTGTCGTGATCGTAAGGATGAAGTAGGGGAAGAATTGTCCCTATGCATGGTTAGTCGCGTGGCTGAATGGGTGGGCGCGTGGACGGACCTGCTCATCGTAGTTGTAGTCTGTCCCGGACATTTTGAAGGTGTCTCACGGGGGGCTGATGCAGAGAAAGCAACAGTCAAAGGAAGAATATCTAGTCGCAAGCCAGGCGCATGTGTCGTGGGAGAAGAGCTGTCTCAAAACCGGTGCATGGCAGGTAAGGAAGGGGTGCTGTCTCAAAAGAAGGTGCTGGACAATAAACGTAGACGGTAAGGTTGCGACCACCGTGTTCATTCACTCATGGCGCCACAGGGCATGCGCCACACCCACAACTCTTGGCGGGGCGCTCGCACTTGTATACGTCACATGAGCTGTACCAAATACTGAAGCATGCAAGCGTCGGTTTGACGGCACGTTTCGAAGACGGCAGTAACGCAGATGGGAGTGGTACATGCATGTCATTCAGGTATACGTAGTCTTATCGCCCAATGCTCCAACAGCTATGCCTCAAAAGCGTCCCACGGGTATGCGCCGGTACCGTAATACAGCATCTAACAAGAAATTCCCAAAACTCCAGATTTACAACTGGTACAGTCGCAAGCCCGTAAGTTACATAGTTCGTTGGTCGGATAGCGGAGTCTATAGGCTATTGATGCGCACTCAAGTTGTTGTCGCTGCGGGTGCGCCTGCAGCCTCCAAGCCATTCACGCCGTCTTGCGATGGGCTTGATACGGCATCCAGAGGCGCAGCGTGTAACGCAGGTTTGGGCGCCTTGCCCAAGACGCCCCTCTTGCGCTTGTCGATTGCGTCCTTGACCCAGTCTGCAACCTCCTTATCGACAACGTCGTCGCTTGGCTCAGCAGGGCCCTGGTCGCCAGCCGCCGCACCACCTTCTGCCGCCTCTGCTGCGGCAACTTCATCTTCGTCTTCCTCGGTAATTGTGTCCGGCTTTGTCATCGGCGCAAGCCAAACATGGTTGAGAAGCATGGCATAGGTTGGTCGCAGCTTGGGAATCTTGTTCAGACAGCCACGTACAAAGTTTCGGGCAGCTTCGCTGTAGCCTTCCTCGGGCAGATCCGGAGGCTCGCCATCAACAATCGCCTGCAGCCAGTTAGCACCCTCCTCAGCGCCACAAGATAGACGGAACTTACGCTAAGCTGACTGAAGATGTTGTTGTATGTCTCCGGTGGATACGGGTAGCGACCCAGCGCACACTCGATGATGGTAAGACCTAAGCTCCAGATATCACTCTGGACGCTGTAGGTGCCACCTCCAGGATTGGCGCCCGCCTGAGCAACGCCGCCTGATGAGATGCGCTCCGGGGCCATATAACTCTGACATCCAATATTGGTCTTGGCTATACTTGCAACCAGGTTACCACTGACACCAAAATCACAGATCTTGATCTGGCCCCTCGTGTTCATGAGAATGTTGGTGGGCTTGACATCGCGGTGAATGATGTTGTGCTCGTCCTTCAACGACTTCAGTCCCATTGTCGTCGCCAACGTGATCTTACGCAGAACGTTCTCGGGTACACCGTCGCCGTAGAGTTTGTCTATCGACCCACCATCCATAAACTCCATGCAAATATATACAGCACCCTCTTGGAAGAAGGCGCCGTAAAAATCAACAATGTAGGGCGATACGCAACGATGGAGGACGTCCAGCTCCATGATGATGGCAGCGAATTTCGAGTCGTCCAGCTCTAGCCTAACTTCCTTCATGGCCATTACGATGCCAGTGCCTCCTGAGGACTTGGCGGTCGTGGGACTGGCTTCTTCGCTGAAGTCTTTCCGCGATGGAGAGCCTGGCGCGGCCTTGTTTCCAGCCAGGCCTTGGCCGGGCTTCCTCATGCGCGGTCTTGCGTGCCGTACTTTGTACACCGTGCCGTAGTTGCCCTTTCCGAGCTCGTCAAGCGTATCGACCTCGTCAAGTGAGATGTTGAAGGATGTGCCATTTGCGAACTGAACACCGTCTGGATTCAGGACAGCCTTGCCTGCAAACTTAAGGCTACCGGTCTTGGTGTCGATGAAATCCGAGTACTTGTCCAACGCGGTTTCTTGCTTCTTGGGCTCTGCGTCCGGCGCGCCTCCGTTCATCTGTGAGAGGGTGAGGCCCGGTCGCTTCTTACCAGCAGGAGCACCGGCAGCAGGTGCCGCACCAGGCAGACCGCCTAGCTTGGGTGCGCCGCGTCTTTCGGCCATGGACAGCTTAGGTGCAGGTCCAGCACGGCCAGGGATGGCAGGCGCCGACTGGAAGCTGGGCATAGGGGGCTTCGCTCCAGGCATGCGGAAAGCAGCGGGCACACCGCTTGACATCATAGGACCGCCTCTCGGTGACAGGTTGCTCGGTGGGCCAGCAGACGGCCCTGGGCTTTGAGGCATGCCTGCCCCTCGTCCTGCTGCGCCCGCTGGTGGGGCACCTTGCCGGCCCAGATGCACCGCTTGTATCCTCGCCAAAATGTCCTGCGAGACGTTGAGGCCGCTGCCTCTGCTGGAGATGGTGGGGGCATTTCCACGGGGATTCCTGGCAGCATTGATGTTGCCTAGCGGGGTGGAAGAAGGCGTCATGTTGGCGGTGGCGCCGGTCGTCGAGGCGGAGCGCGCGGGGGGGCGCTCGGAGGGAACATTGAGCGAGGAGGGGGCAGTGGAGGTAGGGCTCGAGGGGGAGGCGGGAGAGGACGGCGACGGGCTGTCGAAGGGAGTGTCGCTGAGTTCGCCGTCGGGGGTGGATGCTGCGGAGTCGGCCATGGTGGCGGAGAGCGTGAGTGAGCGGCAGTGGCGGACTGTGGACTGGCGGCCTACTACTGCGGGGTCGAGAGAGGGCAGTAGTCTACGAGTGTCTCTCAGAGGACGGGGAAGGTGGGAGCAGTAGACAAGCGAGCGGACAGCGATCAGGTGATGAAGCCTCGACAAAGCAGCGCAGCCGGCGATCTAGCGATCTATGGGCGTCGATGAGGTCGAGAGGACGTTGCTGGCCCCACGCACGGGTAGCGGTTCTACCAGGATCGGGGAGAGTCAAAGGTGCCAGTGACGTATGCAGAGCTACGGAATAATTCCAGGAAGGTGCTGCAGCGCACGCAACGACCATGGCCAGGGGGCCAGTTGCGTTGCACGGCAGGATTTAGATGTCAAGGCCTGCGAAATTGCGAGGTGCTGGCGTGTCCAAGCAGGCGGCGAGTACTGTTATGCTGGGACAAGCCGGGCCTCCCTGATGACTACGCTGGGCAAACCAGTCCGGCCAGATGCAAGACAGCAGAGCAGCAGCAGCAGCAGCATGCGGTCATCGCTAGACACGGCCTCTGGGGCTGCTGTGGGCTCTGTGGACCTGTGGACTCTGTGGAGTGCAGCAAAGGCTACTACCACTGCTGGCAAAGGCTATTTATTACCACTGCTGGCAAAGGCTACTACCACTGCTGGCAAAGGCTATTTATTACCACTGCTGGCAAAGGCTACTGCTACTGGCAAAGGATACTGCTACTGGCAAAGGCTACTACTACTGGTGTCCATAGAGAAGGCCTGACGACCGATCTTTTTCATCATCGTGAAAGCTCATCGACTAGACAACATCCCATGCAGCTTCTGCTACAGCGATGACGGCACTGCACGATGCTGTTGCGCTTGGATTCAACTCTAGTATGTGCACTCGACGCAGACCCGCCCAGACCTGCAGCGCCAGGCCCGCAAGCTGGCCAGCTACCAGCTACCAGCATTCGCCATCGACTCGAGTTGTGCAAGTGTGGCTTGGCCTCAGCAACCAAGCCAGAGCTGCGCCTGCGTCCAACCTGTCCACGTCCATTGCGACGCGCCAGGCTTTGTCTCGCCGCCGCTCACCTGGTAGCGCGCTCTTAAAGTCGCGGTGTCTGTGTTAGCTGAACTGCTGCTCATCCGCGGTGCACTCCGCTCAATCGCGCTTCTGTGACGTCGATCGCCCATCCTCCCACCAAAGCAAGACGCAGCGTGCCTCAGTTGCTTCGACAAGCCTACCACCCCCAAACATCCTCATCCGCAACGCTCCTGCCAATTGCGCGCCAGACACCACACCACCGTTTGGCATGCCGTTCTTCACGAGCCCACAGGCCTTGCGCCTGCGCGACCTCGCTGCCACCCCCAACCACTTCGTCTCCATGGCCTCGCAATCGTTCGACTACAGCAACAATGGCTTCGTCGACGTCTTCAAGAAGAAGGCACACAGCTCGCACCCCGACTTCGCCAACCTCACCCTGCTGGTCTTCGAGGCCGTCATGGAGGTTGTGTGCGTCAGTCTGCCCGGCTACATCATCGCGAGAATGGGCCAGTTCGACGCAGAGAGCCAGAAGTTCCTGGCCAACCTCAACACGCAGCTCTTCACGCCCTGCCTTAGTAAGTGCCCTGAATCGACGCGTTGCCACTTTTGCAGTGCGACAGCTGCCACATGTGCAGGGCTAATCTCGTCGTCCAGTCTTTACCAAGCTGGCGTCGCAATTGACTGCTGACAAGCTGGGAGAGCTCGCCGTCATCCCCGTCATCTTCGTCGTCCAAACAATCATTTCCTATCTTGCTGCGCTCCTAGTCGCCAAGCTATGCGGCTTCAAGAAGCGACAATCCAACTTCGTCGTTGCCATGGCAGTACGGTCTTATCGTGAACACTGGGCCATCAGCGACTGACGCGTTTAGGTTTTCGGAAACTCGAATTCGCTGCCCATTTCTCTCGTTATATCGCTTTCGAAAACACTCTCAGGCCTGCACTGGGACAGGATACCTGGCGATAACGACAACGAAGTTGGCGCTCGTGGTATTCTCTATCTGCTCATCTTCCAGCAACTCGGCCAGCTCGTCCGATGGACCTGGGGCTTCAACGTCCTCCTGGCGCCTGCGGACACATACAAAGTAGAGGACGGCGGAACCATTGACTCACTCGAGAGCGGTGAATACAGCGAAGAGGAAGCACAGCGCTTGCTCGACGACTCACATTCCGACTATGAGTCCGGCAACGTCACCAGCTACGCCACCTCTACTGGCACCAGCGAGACAGACTCGATTGAAGATCGTGGAAATGTTCTGGCTTCCGCGGACTTCATCACGCCCACAAACGGCAATGTCGCAGTGCCAGGAGAAGGCGACCTCCACCGCAGAACCAACGGCAATACCAACGGCTATGCGAACGGAAATGATGCGTACAATGCTCTTTCATCACTCAAGAAAGATACCGTTCCCAAGGGTCCCAAGGGCTGGCCAAAGCGAGCCAAGCTCGCAGCGGGGCGCGCAGGGAGGTCCGTCTCAAACACATTCTCACGTGCTGGCCGTTCGGTCTTTGAATCGCTGCCCAAGTGGCTCCAACGCACACTATCCAAGATCTCTTCAGTACTGGGCACGTTTTTCAAGGGTGTCTGGGCCTTCATGAATCCTCCTCTGTGGGCTATGCTGGCGGCAATCATTGTTGCCTCTGTCCCTCAGCTGCAACACCTGTTCTTCGACCCTGGAACGTTCATCAGCACCTCTGTAACCCGAGCCGTTAACCAGAGTGGACAGGTCGCTGTTCCTCTCATCCTGGTCGTTCTAGGTGCCAATCTGGCTCGCAACACCTTGCCCAAGGAAGACCAACACTCCATGGAGGATCCAAAGGTCGAGAAGAAGCTCGTCATCGCATCGTTAGTCAGTCGCATGGTCATCCCGACGCTTGCCATGGCCCCAATTCTGGCACTTGTTGCCAAATACGTGCCCGTTAGCATCCTCGATGACCCCATCTTCATCATTGTCTGCTTCCTTCTCAGCGGTGCCCCTACCGCGCTGCAGCTAGCGCAAATCTGTCAGATCAACAATGTGTACATGGGCGCCATGTCGAGGATCCTATTCCAAAGTTACGTCGTATGGATTCTACCCAGCACGCTAGTGCTTGTAATGCTTGTGAGTCCTGAAATTACCCTCCAAATCTCAGTAATAACTAATGCGCTCGCAGGCTTTGGAAACGGTCGAATGGGCAGCGTGATGAGCGCGAGAGATTAGGATGGTAGCTATGTTCGTTCAATGCGTGTATAGTTTCCCGTGAAGCCATTCTGTGCACGTTGGACCAGGCAATCGTTGTTTAATATCACTCTTAGTATCATAGCGCGGCGTTTGGGTTTCCGGCTTGTGTAGGCACGAGTGAGCTGTTGAAAGCAAGCTTTAGTATATAGACCGGCTTTGAATGCACTGTAAGCTATGCAGATGGCAAAGGTCGTCTTCGCAAGCAACACCACAATCGTCGGATCAGAGGACTTGACCCGCAATGTCACCGCTCTGCCGCCATTCGCCCGAGGCTGTGCCATTGAGGTTCCCAGCCCTGACGTAGATCGTCAAGGGTCCCAACTTGAATGACCCTGGATCTCGTAAAGCCGCACGCGTACGCAAAAGCAAGCACATGCAAATCAGGTTGACGAATGCGCCACGTATCCACCGCAACTTACATTACAAGGCTCCACTACAGCTCAAATCCTTCGAGCATCCTGAAGTTGTCTGCTCTGCTCAGATTTTTCTCACGCCTGCCTCAAGAAGTGTTTGCAGCCCGAGCCCAACCAGACTTGGCACGTGGACCCCTCTAGCCTACAGCAATCGATTAGTGTCCTGCCACTCCAACACCAGTTCCAACCCACACACATCACGAGACGGCTGGTTCCCCATTTCACTCCTGCGTCTCGGTTCTGTAATCGTCGGAAGACCTTCCAAGTTACCATACTCGGCACCATTGGTGTAGACCGCGTTTAACAGCAATGGCATCGTCCAATGAGCAGGCAGACCCCACGGAGCTACCTCGCGGCAACACGATGGAGGGGAGCACGTCGCCCCGCGCGCCTACCAAAGGTGCGTCTTCTCCATACCAAGCCTGGTATCACCAGTCAAACCCATGCGCCTACCCGTGTTACTTGCACTGCTCCTTTGATTCTGTCTTCTGCTCGAATCGAATTACCTGTTTGTCACCGCGGCGCCGGCCGACGATGCGTCTCACACGTTCAATTCCAGCTTGGTTCTGCGTTGACTTCGTAATACGCTCTTGGGGCGACGAGCCATGCAATGCAGGCATGAAGAGCAGTGACTGTGTGCAAGAGCGTGAAGAACAAACAGCACGAACTGAGCCCTCAGCACCATGACCGCACCCACGCAACAACACGAACATTCGCTTATTCAATCTTTACAGTCGTGTCATTTCCTGATGAAGGCATCTCACCTCTCATGATTGCCAAGCACAAAGAGCTTGAGCAGAAAGATTACCTCGACCTTGACAGGCCATCAAGACACTACCCTGCAAGCATCAGCGGCAAGCGGCTATCTGGTAGACCTTCTATCGAGCAAATGGGCTCGTACAAGGCCCAAAGCCAAACTGGAGAAACCAACACATCAATCCCCTCTGTACTCTCGGACAGCTCCAACGATGCACATCATCACGCACACACGCACGAGCGACTAGCTAAGCACATTCACGGCTGGCTGCAGTCAGAGCGTTCGAGGCGGGCGTCACGCAAGGCCAAGCGTAAGGCTGCTAAAGACGCCAGACGTGGTGGGGAGCACAAAGATGCATCCAAAGATCACCTTGATGTACCTCAGAGCTCACGAGGCAGGAGTGACTCTGATTCGTCCGACGGATCGGTTGCTTTGGACCAGCTTGCAGGTATCTTGGAAAAAACGCTGAACATGACACCAGCCGATGCGAAAAGAAAGATCTCTCATGTGCGCCGAATGTCGACGGGCCTGAAGCGCCATTCTGCAATCTCAGTGGACTCGGACTACTTCGACTCCATAGACCAGCTCGTTCCTAGCTGTGACGTCGTCCTTGACAACTCAAAAACCATGGCTTACAGCGTTGACGAGACAGATTCTGTACCTGAAACCGAAGACTCTGAGAGGAGGAGGCGAAAGGAGAAGGAAGCCTGGACAAAATTTAGATACGAGATCCTTCGTCTTGCGCATACGCTGAAGCTGAAGGGTTGGCGACGAGTGACAATGGAGCAGCATGATGAGATCGACGTGCAGAGACTGAGCGGTGCTCTGACAAACGCGGTTTATGTGGTGTCTCCCCCGAAGAATGTCAAACCCACGCAGGAGCGCGCAGATGGGGTGCCTGTACCGAAGAACCCACCTCCGTAAGTGGCTTCGACATCGGAGTAAGCCTTCGCTAACAAGCATAACAGCAAGCTTCTTCTGCGTATCTACGGCCCGCAAGTGGAGCACCTTATCGACCGTGAATCTGAGCTGCAGATTCTACAACGTCTTGGACGCAAACGAATTGGTCCACGTATGCTCGGTACATTCAAAAATGGTCGTTTCGAGGAATTCTTCAACGCAAAGCCACTCAGTTTCAAGGAGTTGCGGGTTCCTGAGACATCTAAGCAGATCGCCAAGCGCATGCGAGAGCTCCATGAGGGTATCGAGCTTCTGAAAACAGAACGAGAAGCCGGTCCGTTTGTCTGGCAGAACTGGGACAAATGGGTAGACCGATGCGAGCAGGTTGTCACCTGGCTTGACCAACAGATCCTCGAGGGCGGCGATGCACCCATTACATCTGCCTCTGACCGATGGAAGAAGCGTGGCCTGGTCTGTGGTGTTGAGTGGCCGGTCTTCCGACTGATGATTGAGAAGTATAGGGGGTGGCTGGAAGAGCAGTACGGCGGCATTCAGAAGATCAATGATCGCATGGTGTTTGCTCACAACGATGCAAGTCATTCACCTTTCTGATTCACTAGCACGGACTAATGACTGTGACAGACTCAGTACGGCAACATACTCCGCATGATGCCGGAGGGTGACTCGCCACTTCTCCTCCCAGCCAACCAGCATAAGCAGTTGGTAGTCATCGACTTCGAATACGCAAACGCAAACGTTCCTGGTCTTGAGTTTGCGAACCACTTCGTAAGATACTTTCCATCGTCCCGACTTCACGGCTCAAGTATTCTTGTCTAACGTATAAAGACTGAATGGTGCTACAATTATCACGACGCCGACTACCCCTGGGCTTGCGCCAGCAAGTATTATCCGACTGCCGAAGAGCAACACCGTTTCATCCACGCGTATCTCAGGCACTCTCCAGGTCTGAAGACTCCTGGCAGCGCATCCTCGAACCCTCCCACTCCCCATCTTGGCCCTCTCCCTACCTCTGCGAGTACAACCGCCCTCGCCGCCACCGCCGCTCCCAGTACCATCTCTGCTTTCATGTTGGACTCACGTGCACCTCCAGGACAGTCTTACCAGGAACAGGAGGCACAAGTCGAGCGCAATACAGAGGAAGAAGCCCGCCGCCTTATGGCCGAAACCAAGCTCTGGCGTATCGCGAACTCTGCCATGTGGGTAGCCTGGGGCATTGTCCAAGCCCACGTTCCCGGCCTTCCAGACTTCGACGCCATAGAAGGCGCTGCAAACGGCACCACCGAAAACCCAACCGACACAGCGCTCGAAGGTGCCACTGCAGACGTTCGCGTAGAAGCAGGAGTAGGAAAGGAGCAGAATCCGGCCGTGAGTACTAAGGAGGTGGACACCAAGGACGAAACCAAACCCGTGCTGGACCAGGATACTGATCTCTTCAAATCACAGGACGATGAGGAGTTTGATTACCTCGCTTATGCACAGGACAGGGCGATGTTCGTGTGGGGAGATCTCGTGGGTATGGGTCTCGTGAAGAAGGAAGAGCTGCCGGAGCAGCTGACAAGGAGAATGAAGATTGTGGAGTATTAGACGGGTACTGAGAAGGCACCAATCGTCTTGCAACCAAGCGTATGTCGTCGAACCGTCATGATAGACTCAACGAAGAAAAAAACCAAGCTACCAAACCACCTCCAAATGAAAGTGATGTTTCTAGATCTGTCGTCTCCAAACCTGTGTTATATCCGCTCGCGATCGACATTTCCGCATACTCGTACCGCGCTCTCGTGCACTGTGAACCACTCACCCACCTATCTCTTCAAGGGAAAACAAGCGACTTTTCGCCACATCAACACCACCAACCTGTTTTGCGGCTCCAGACACACACACAATCCTCGCTATCGAAGCAATCGCATCTCCCCAAGCCTCGCCAATAGCGACACGGCGGCGCCTACAGGCCCCTCGTCCCGCACTGGCCAACCACCCACTTCCCTCACCTCTTCCTCCTCATTGGCCGAACAAGCTGTAGGAATATGAATAAGGCCCAGCCCAAGCTGGATCATTTGCCGTCTTATCCAGAACGCGTAAATTAATCTACTAAATAAAGAGAAATTAAGGGCATTGCCAACCCTGCCTGCCGAGGTACCGTTCAGGTTTGCAAGGAAGGGTCGAAGAGTATAGGTTCGCGCAGAGAACTTGGTTGTGCGACGCTGGTTCGCCGGTGGGACGGGCGGCTCTGCGGGACGGTGGGGGAGAGGGAAGCGTGGACGTGTGTGTACGTGTATGTGTGTGGAGCTTGGAAGCTCGAGTGCTGAGGGCGGTTGCCAGGCTTGTCGTTTCTCTGCGGTTTCCTTGGGGTAAGCATTTTCCTTGGGTGTGTTGTTGGCGGAGGGATAGATGGCGCGCGCTCGCCTGCTCGCTTGCTCGTTGTGTGGTTTCGAGAGGTCGTGCAAATGGCAAGGCCGGCCTTGGGCAATGCAATGAATGGGGCTGCGCATGATTAACAAGCCTTCTCGAGAATACATATTACGCACGCCCGCTTGAGGCTCACCAGCTTCAGAACTATCACACGGACAAATACCACCAGCCCCCCGGAAACAACGTTGCCGGCCTCGCCCTCGCATCAGCACTCCATCACCCACGATGCCAAACGCCCCAAAATAGCCCAATCAGACGCTGCAGTGGGTCCCTCTCCAGCGGGAGCCATGCCGGTTCAGGACGGTTCGCCAATCTAGCGAGCCGCTGCGATATGGTCGAGCAGGGTCTATTCATAGTCGGTTCGACTGATTGGATGTAAGCGTTCGAAAAGGACAGCACCCCTGCTGCTTCTCCAGCGCAGGCGAGTGGGACAGGCGGCTGTAGGAAACGTCGAGAGGAGGCGTCTACGCGCTGGGGACTAGTCGTGTGCGTGGCAGTCGAAAAGCTGGACTTGTATATAGAGATGCGGCGGGTCGTGGATGGGGTGACTTTGCTATTCATTCACTCTTCTACACATTGCACGCAAAACATCTGTTCTGTCCGACTGTTATTCTCGTCTTTTGCTTACCGTTCTTGCTCACTTGCTTGCGGCTTTGGCATTCTTACTGCAGCGCCTCACGGGTCCAAAGCAAGCCGAAACATCCAGGATTACTTTGCTGTTATATTCTGAGAAAAGTCTTCATCAGCATCTAGACGCCGTCAGCTTGCAATATAATACCGCTGCACCTTCTGCCAGCAGTCGACTCATCGCCGCCTAACAACTCCACACGTTCGACAATGATCTTCACAAACGCCCTCGCTCTCGTCCTGACTCTTGCGCCTGCCACTCTCTTCGCAGCACCTACAAAGGCTATCGACTCGATAGCGCTCATCTTTCCAAGGAATGGAGTGTCTCCTCGCATGATCGACCAAGTCGACAACGCTAGTGCCAAATGCGATCTCTCCAATGCTGCTCTTCCTTTAGGTAAGCTCTTGGCAGCCTGGTGACAGCAAACTTCAACTAACAATCTTTCAGAAGCATCGGGTCTTCCAGCCGTTGGCTCCAATCTCAAACTATCCCACATCGCTGTCGGCCGTGGCGTTCAAAACTACACCTGCGCAACAGCAGCCGCAACAGAGACACCCAAGGCAGTTGGTGCAGTAGCTTCACTTTTCAATGCAACATGCGATGGAGTTCGGGCGCCTGCCGTGCTCGCCAGCGTGACAAAGATCGCTCTTGGTTACGCCATCCCCACTAACAAGCTTGCTGAGGGCAGACTGTCCGGTCACCACGAGTTCACCGAGAAGGGCATACCGTTCTTCAAGCTGCAGACCGACAAGGTCGACTTTGGCTCTGTCCATGTCAATGTAACGTCGAAGATGGTCGCGCCAAAGGATGCTAGCACCGGGTCCAATGGGCTCGGTAGCGTTCCGTGGCTGAAGTTAGTCCACCTCGACGGTGACTACCAAGAAGTGTACCGCATAAACACAGCTGGAGGTGTGGCACCCAAGACGTGCGAGGGCGTCCAAGGTAGCTTCAGCGTCGAGTACGCAGCCGAGTACTGGTTCTACGCATGATTGTCGACGAGTCGTAGCCCACAGTAGTGGCTGGAGCTGTCTGTACAGAGCATTTGTCGGTGTTGGAAGGCGTTCCTGGTGTCTAATCCTTTCATTTGGTGCATACTTCGTAGATAGTAACTCTGCGCTATACACATCCTTTAACGGTAATCGAAGCAGCAATAAAGAGCTTCTTCTCCAAAAGCTCGTCGTGTCGTTGTTCACGTGCTGGTGAGGCCTATGCCCTTTGGATGTCATCCTGCCCATCTATTCTCTCGCGGCGATACCGACTGCTTCTTTTCCTCATAAGAGTGCTGTCGTCTCTGGAGGCATCGAGCTCTATATCCCTGGTATCCCCGTTGACCTTCTTGGGCCAATCTTTGCATATGTCGATTTGGGATCTTGGTGCAAAGAGCTCCAGAAGAACGTAAAGCAGATAGTCAACGATAACACACAAGCAGAAGAGCTTGCCAGCCCAGATACCGCAGCCGTAGTATCTCTTTAGGCGTTCGATAAGTGCGAAGCTCTGCACACCGGACCGACCTCGCGTGGCGCTCCATACTCCAGTAGCAACCGTACCCTGATAGAATTGGTCATGCCGTATGACGCCGCTAATGCCATCATAGACCCTTTCCGTCCGTTGCGCAACGTCGGTCCACGAGTACATCTGCTTTACCTGGTTGTGGAACAAATCTGTTCTGACCTTGCCTCCTCGTAACTTTGCAATTGCACGTCCAGTAGCGGCAACAATATCGTCTTCTTCAGGGGCTGCAAACTCCGTCATGTGCGTAGGGAGCACCTCAGGTGTTCCTCCAACCCGTGTACACACCACATACAGACCACATGACGCGGCTTCCACGATGACTGTGCCGAACGCTTCCATCAACGACGGGTTAAGGTAGATGTGACCTTTCACCATGACATCCCGGACCTCTTCGTGACGCACGGGACCCAACATTAAAACCTTCTCCTGCAGTACGTTTCGTTCGATCATCTGCTCTAGATCGATAGCCTTGGGCCCGTTACCGGCAATGATGAAGTGAACGTTGGGATTTGCTGCAATAATGCGAGGTATGGACGCAACAAGCAAGTCTGTTCCCTTGTTGTAATAGAGTCGAGATATGACGACTATGGTAATGATATCATCAGGCCCAAAAGTCTGTCGAGGGCCTGGTGCTGCTCGATGCTTTGTATCGTGAGTGTCCTGCGACAGTGGACGAAAGTTTTCGGCAACGACTGCGTTCGGTATGACCGAAACCATTGACGGGTCTAGTGACGCCCTGAGGACGGTGTTTTCTTTACTAACATCCATCAGTACGAGCTGCTAGCCGAGTAGACACTTCTAAATACCACGTATGGCTGACACCAATGACGTGGTCGACGTCGCTCAGTGTAAACTTTAGGAGCTTATTGGTGAGTATGGTTCCAGCATCAGCAAAGCCAAAGAGACTATGATCTGTGAAGACAGTTCTCAGCCCCATAGTCCGTGCATGGAGGATGGCTTCATGGCACAGACTGCTGAGACTGGCATGCCCATGTACAATCTCAATCCGTTCGCGTATGACAATATTGCGAAATATGGGGAAGAAGGAGAAGACGGTGGGGAAGGCAGTCTCGCGGTAGATGATGAAGAAGGGCACATAGTAGACCTTGAGTCCGTTTGTGAGGTAGCGCACACCTGTTCGACCGGCATATGCGTGTGTGATGACTATGACTTTATGGCCGCGATCGATAAGTTTCTGGAAACGATCAGAATGCAGAGCTGGGTTTACTGGCGGCGCTCTTACCGTGGCTAGCTGGTACATGTGACTCTCAACGCCCCCTAAGATCCATTAGAATAAAATCCGCGAGCTCTTAGTAACGTGCATACCGGGTTGAGGGTAGAAGTTGTCGCTGACCATACTGTTACTTATTAGCCATGTTGCATGCACGACGAAGATTGCCGATGTGGCCTACGCAATGTTGTATGGCATGTTGACGATACGCGAGGATAGTCTCCTCTACATGAACTGGATGCGGCAGACATAACAAGCTCAGAGCTGTGGACTGGCAATGACCTCTCAAATGGGGCAGTCGCAAGTCGCGGTTCACGAGAGCATGTGCAAGCGCGTCATTGGTGATCGGCGTTTGGCGCTGAAAGCTCCGCGGTCTTTTTGTCTTAGCCCAGAATTTCTGCGGCAGAGGACCGCAGACAGCGACTCTCCGTTCAGCACATTCCCGTACAATGCCGGGCCCGTTATTCAAGCGCTTTGCTCCGCCTGTGCAGGCGACCCAGAAGGAATCATCGCCGCCCGCTTCATCACCAGCGCCAGTACAAGAGCGCACCATAGACAAGCCGCTCTCTCCCGAAGCTGCCTCGCCTACGAAGGAGAGGAAAGAGAAGAAAAGGAAGAAAAGCGATATCGCAGCGCCAGTCGCAGCGCCAGTGCAAGTCCAGGGCCATGGCGAAGATGTTGTCATGGAGGACGTGCCTGGCGAAGCATCACAGTCGAGCAAGAGATCCAAGAAGCGGAAGAGCGAGGTAGTTGAAAGGCAAGATGAAGAGGTTTCCAAGAAGCACAAGGCTGTACTCTCCAAGTTCGAGAAAGCTTCAAAGCTGGCAGAAGCGCGCAGGGATCAAGGCGAGGCAGACGACGACGCCCATCAGCCAGAGGAGGAGCTTCACGGTAAGCTACACTCGGAGAATATTCGAGCGTAGCGAGGACTGACAGTGTGTAGATTTACAGCCTATGCCCCAGCCTGCGCCAGTACCAGAGCCTGATTTTGCGCCGACCTTCTCGACCCTGCCCTCGTGGCTCGCCCAGCCCGTCACTGTCGAAGCCGCAAAGACAACACCTTTCGCCGAGCTTGGTACACAACCTTACTATATCAAGAAGCTTGAGAAGCTAGGATTCACAAACGCTCTAGCTGTTCAGACTGCATTGCTGCCGATGCTGCACAATGGTTTCGAGCAGCATCTGGGTGACATTTGCGTGTCTGCGAAGACTGGATCAGGCAAGACGATGGCATATCTTCTGCCAATAATCGAGGCACTGAAAGACCAAGCAGCTCCAATGCTGTCCGCAGTCGTTGTGGTACCTAGTCGACAGCTAGTGAACCAGGCTCTGCAGGTCGCTGAGGAGCTGTGCGCAGGCACCAAGATCAAAGTAGGAACAGCGCTTGGCAACGTGCCTCTGGCTACTGAGCAGAAAGAGCTGATCAAGTTGAGGGCTCAATATAACCCGAACAAGGCGAAACAGCTGCATGCGCAGGCTTCCCGTCAATTGGAGATTGGAAATGTCGAAAGAAGCGGCATACTCGAGGGTCTGCTGAGCATGCCGCAAGATCATATCCCTTGCTACGATTCTGGCGTGGATGTCCTTATCTGTACCCCGGGACGACTCGTAGAGCACATCGAACACACAACTGGCTTCCTCCTGAAATCCGTACGCTGGCTTGTTATCGATGAAGCGGACCAACTGCTGAACCAGAACTTTCAAGGATGGGCAAGCGTGTTGATGAATGCACTGCACAGCGATACACCGCCAGAGTTTATGAACGTCCAGGAACGTCTCAGAGAGCGTGAAAATGGCTCGATCTGGTCTGTTGCCCTACCTACTCGCAGGCAACTCACCAAAATTGTCCTGAGCGCTACTATGGAGAAAGATCTGACCAAGCTCGGTACCCTGAAGCTAAGACGTCCAAAGCTTGTAGTCGTCCAAGACGAAAGCATAGAGGACCAGCCACTTCAGAGCGAGGAGAATGTGTTCGAACTCCCTTCGACACTCGACGAGTATGCAGCTCCTGTCAACGACGGTGCGAACAAGCCCTTGCACTTGCTGCATGCTCTGCTCAGCTACGTGTTCACTGGGATCAAACCCTCTGCCAATCAAAATTCTACAGACTCTGAC
Organism: Ascochyta rabiei; assembly: GCF_004011695.2. Lineage (NCBI taxonomy): Eukaryota > Fungi > Ascomycota > Dothideomycetes > Pleosporales > Didymellaceae > Ascochyta > Ascochyta rabiei. The sequence goes on from NC_082415.1 coordinate 1,238,137, forward strand.
TCCTCGGATTCCGACTTGTCTTCCGAGGAAGATTCCGAGACGGAAGGAAGCATTTCGATTGCGAGCCACATCAGCCGAGTCTTGATCTTTACGAAAAGCACTGAGAGCGCATCACGTCTATCACATCTTCTATCTGAGCTGGAGCCGTCTTTCCGGAAGTACATGAAGACTATGACTCGCGCATCCACGGCTGATGCTGCTCGCAAGCTCCTGATCTCCTTCAATACTGGGGATGTCAAGATACTGATCGCATCTGATGCAGCCTCTCGAGGACTTGACATACCAAGCATCACGCACGTCATCAACTATGACATGCCGACAAGCATTACCAGCTATGTGCACCGCGTAGGGCGAACAGCGCGTGCAGGCAAGCCCGGTCAGGCTCTGACGCTATTCTCGAAAACCGAAGCTGCGTGGTTCTGGAAGCAGATCGCCACAGGTGACAACGTTAGGAGAGGTGACAAGAAGGTCATACGTATGGACTGGAAGGAGAAAGATGTCACAGGCGACGGCAGGAAAAAGGCTTATCGCGCCGCTCTGAAGCAGCTCGAGGGCGCTGTGAAGGGCAGTACGGATACAGCCAAGTAGCTTGCACATCCCTCTGCGTAGAGCCTATCGTTTGGCCGTCGGCCCTTCCGACAAGATTCTGCGTGCAAATCACTGTGTAGACCATCTCGACTTAGCTCACCGTCGAGAAGGTAAGCTAGGCTAGGCATTGTAAAGGGAAGTCGATCTGCACGCATTGCGGCAGGATCCCCGAAGCTTTCGACTTTGGAAGATAAGCACATCAGATTCTGAACCACCACCATCATAGCCCCGACAATACCGCTGCACGATGCAGACCAAGCTTCTGAGAAAGCTTGACACCATTGCTTGATACCCTCCTCTTTGAGAGTGCGCGCCGCTGCAAATACCGGTGTCTGGGGCGGAAGCGGGGTCTGCATTGAAGCTACGACCTGAAGAGGCAGGTCGCAAGTACGACGGCGCCTGATTAAATAAGCTTTTGAGCTCATTCAGGGAACATGATTGGATCGTGGAGGTCAGCATGGACCTGTTCATTAAACAACTGTGGCCAAGCTCAAGCCGATGATCCCGACATCTCGGCTCTCATGATCTCCTCAACCCTATAGACATCGGAGACAAAGCTTCCACGCCTTTGCCACCTCCCTTAAACAGTTACGTCCGCGCCCGTGTTAAGAGCTGGGACCAACTGATGCGTACAACCGCTCAGAGGGGGCACGCTGTACTCAACGCCGTGTCTAAGTCGCAACCAGTCAATTTACATGACTTCGCTTGCTGTCGGGTCTGTTTTACTCGCGCGGGCCGCGTCGAAACCAAATGAAACAGATTTCACCCAGTCCACTGCCGTCTCCGCGGTTCTAATACCGATCGATCCTGGCCGTCAGCGGCTGTAACGGTTGGATGCCGAGGTGCATTTCGCCAAGTGTGCAGACGAAGGCTTGACTACCGGATATTGATGCTTGACTGGTTGGCATAGCTTATCTCCTGCAACACCATGTCTCTACTGAGTCGGATATGGCCTCTTCCATCACGTCAACAGCCATGTTCACGCGCCCCTTCATCTGGCAACGCGCCAATGGAAGGTCGACAGTTCAACACCTTCCCGTCTTGGCTTGTACCTTTCAGTACAGAGAAGGAGCAGCCGGCCAACACCGACTACGCCATTTGCGAGGACCGTCACGACTATCCTTTTGCTCAGCAGCCAGCGCCTAAACGAGACCTTCAGTCATTTACCATCGGGCCTACAGTTACGCAAGACGTTCAATTGCTGTCGCAAAGCCGTCTTCCAAGGGTAGAGGCCATGTTCTAGCATCATGTGCTACGCTTGGGCGTGCAGTGGTATGAGCGGAGCGTGGCCCAGAACAGAAGGTTGTGTCGAAACGTCGATCACTCAAACCCCAGATACCAAGGTACCTGCCAAGCTGGGAGTGGTTGCTTAATTTAATTGTGGAAGTGTATGGCTCCACCTAGTATTGGCTCATCGTGTTGAGTGTAGATGAGATTTGTGCACATCGCTACCACACCATTGCCTCCTGCCACGCTTACTGCAATGCTTGTTATAAAGCCAAGTCGGTTTCCTCGTCTTGGATCTCATCCTCCAGCAGGCTTCATCGGCATTACTTCGATCAACCATCCTTTCGCTTTAGATTATCGCTTCCGTTCATCCACCGGTTATCGAACATGCCTTCCTTCACCTACCTCACCGCGGTTCTCGCCCTGACCAGCGCAGTGGCTGCCACTCCCCTCCAGAAGCGCGACACCTTCTCTGTTGAGCAGGTCAAGCACAAGCTCCAGCTGAAGAACGGTCCCGCTCAGATCGCAAAGGCTCTGCGCAAACACAACAAAGCCGTTCCTGCGCACATCCAGTCTGCTGCTGATGCTCGTGCCAACGTACGTCGAACACGTGATTTGTACACTGCCGTTCTGATATTGCTAGACCGCCTCTGCTGTCATAAGTGGCTCAGAGCCCGCCAACCCCAACAGCGACTACGACGAGTCCTACCTCAGCCCGGTCACCGTTGGAACCACCAATGTCAACCTTGACTTTGACACTGGATCTTCTGATCTGTGAGTAGAAGCACGTATGCTCTAGCCGTGGGATGGTACTGACAATGGGACAGCTGGGTCTTCTCGTCCCTGCAGGCCTCTTCACAGCTTTCGGGTCACGACTACTACAAGGTCGATCCCTCCAAGCTCAAGAGCGGCTACTCATGGAAAATCAGCTACGGTGACGGGTAAGTGAAGTGTTACCTTGTAAATCTGCGAACAAGAATGCTGATCACCTGCAGTTCCGGAGCGTCTGGTAAGGTCTACGCTGATACGGTCACCGTTGCCGGCGTCACAGCCACCTCCCAGGCTGTAGAGGCTGCTTCATCTGTCTCCACAGAATTCGCCCAGGACGTGGACACCGACGGTCTCCTCGGTCTCGCTTTCAGCAGCCTCAACAGGGTCACGCCCGTTGCTCAGAAGACCTTCTTCGACACGGTCAAGTCTTCGCTCGCCAAGGAGCTGTTCGCTGTGAACCTCAAGTACCATGCCGCCGGTACCTACGACTTCGGTTTCATCGACACGGCCAAGTACACCGGTCCCATCACGTACGTCAACGTCGACAACAGCCAAGGTTTCTGGGGCTTCACCGCATCCGGCTACTCGGTCGGCTCCGGCGCAACCGTTAGGTCCAGCATCGACGGCATTGTCGACACTGGCACAACCCTGATCGTGATTGACTCGGGCATCGTGGATGCGTACTACGCCAAGGTCAGCAGCGCCACGTTTGACAACAGCCAGGGCGGTTACGTGTTCCCTTGCTCGACCGTTCTGCCCAACTTCTCCATCATCGTCGGTGGCGTCGCCCAGGTTGTGCCCGGAAAGTTCATCAACTACGCCCCCATCTCTTCGGGCTCCGAGACTTGCTTCGGTGGCATCCAGTCCAACGACGGTCTCGACACGAACATCTTCGGCGACATCTTCCTCAAGAGCAAGTACGTTGTCCACGACGTCTCCACGGGCACTCCCCGCCTCGGTTTCGCGCAGCAGGCTGGTGTATCCGCCTAAGAAGGCACATGGCTCGCCCTATTAACCATTGGATCCGGGCATTATGGCCGACAAGCATATGCGTGTCATAAGTCGAAGCACGAGCACGAGCACGAGCAGACACGTGACGGCACACAAGGCAACGTCTCATGCAGCTGTGGGATTGGGCGCGAAGGATTCGCACCTGCAAGTCATAATGACATTGACGGTGAAGAAGGGCCGATTGCGAGGCACTCTAATTCTTACTATATTTCTCTCTTACATTTTGCTCGGCATGCCGAACCCAGCTCATGTCTTCCCGTAGTCTCTACTTCTAGCCCGCAACACGATGATGATGAATCTTACCCCTTTTTGGTCCAAATGCTTCTGCCGTCTGCATTGCACCGTGAAGTGACAGAGCGACTTGCCGGATAGGATCTGGAAAGATGCAGTGAGCGCTCGGCTAAAAGGTTATCTAGAACGTGCTGTTTGCATACTGCTCCTGCCGTGCGACAACGCCATGCGTTGCTGACGTGCATACACTGCGCGGAGTTGCAGCCGTGGGGCCATCGTTGGAAGATGCAGATGCAGATGCAGATGCGCAGCATTGGTTCTGCAGTATCAGACTACGGCCTGCCGCTGCGGCAGACGGCATGGTCGTAAGTAGCATAGCCTCTCGTTGGGTTCGCGAGCCTCTGTTTGTGCAGACTATGCTCGGCTTTGGCTGTGCAATTTTGGGCTGCACGAGCACGGAGTTCAAAGCTGAATGCCAAAGAAAGAAGAGAAAAAGAAAAGTGTGGCGAGGGAGGCCTTTGGCTTGCTCCAGAACGTACGTCGCCGTTGGGTTTGCAGTGATCCTGGTCGTTTTTGCCGCCATGTGGACATCTCACGTAGACCGCTAGAACCTGCCTTCTTTGGCGGGTAATGGCGACACCCGCTCGCCACCTTGGATAACAAGGCTTTGTGGATCAAGGCTGTGGTGAGAGATATGCATCATGGAGGTGTGTATCCTGTGAGAAGTCGCTTCTTGCAATGTTGGTGCGATGCGTAGTTTGGCGCCCTCTGCTCACTGCTCCTATCTGAGTGAGTGCACCCTTCAGCTGGGATGCTTGGCAGGTACACCGCCGAAACTGACCTCCGTCACGCGGAAGCATCGTTTCGGGCTTCTCGAGGTCAGCTCTTCACGGTGCAAGCGAAATTCAGATACAGGGTTAACTCTGCACGACCCGCGGTGGCGGACACAAACCACCTTGTGCTCGTGCTCGTAGGGGGTAAACCTCCCTTGCTTCCAGTGCTGACTGACCCCACCCAAGCATCATGCGGAATTTGCGTTTGAAGAACGTGCCTTGCTAGAGGCGTAAGCACCCCTTGCCCAGTGCATGCATGCAGCTTCTCCCAGACACAGTGGTGGAGACAAAGATTTGGAGAAAAATGACCGCTCAATCAGAGGCCGGGTATCAGTTTCAGTCGAAAAAGTGACCGTCAAATCAGGTTCCATGCCGAGCGAACCCCTCGCTTAGCGGCAGGCAGGGTAGTTGTCTTGACGGCCGTGGGCCGCAAGTCCTGAGACTCGGGCCGGACAAGAGGATGTTATCGATGAATTGACTCGCAGACCCAAGTCCTCAAATTTGTGAGTGCGGGGAGCCGGAAAGAGACGCTAGTGCCACGTGTAGTAGGTATTCTGCATACCTGCAAGTGGCGAGTACATGCGGCGCGTGATTAGTATTGGTGGCTTGCAGGCAACCAGGCGCGATAGACGCGCAAGGTGACGTGCGAACCGATACCTCGGGAAGCCAGTCGAAGCTGGATGAGTGGAACGATATGTTGCCTTGTCGGCCTCGAATAACCAGATTGTTTGATTGGAACGTTGGTTTTGCTGGTACGCTGTAAGCTGCCGCTGTATTTCCAAGTGAAGCCTTCATGTGATGTGCTGCAACTTGAGATTCCAGAAGCGGCCACAAACGTTTTAACATATCACGAGCGGTCACATAAGACAAGCAGATGGATCGAAACAGCACTTGCAAAAAACTGGGGTGGAGGTTTGTGTTGGCTTTGTTTGGTACGTGTGTCTCTGTAGTCTCGTCGCTCCTGCGGCGGCACTATTGCCTGATATGTTTTATAATCAGCGACTGATCCCGTATCAGGTTGGACCGTGCTGTGCGCTGGGTTTCTCAGTCATGCCTCGGCGACAACAGGACCAGATCGTGCTGGTCCGCTATTGGTTGGTAGTGGGTCACTTCTGCCGTGCGACTGTTCACTTCTTCTTTTTGTCCTTCTTCTTCTTGCTTTCTGTACCGCTGCTTGCGCCGCTCTCGCCTCCTCCAATCTGGCCTTGCATCTCTGCCATCATATCCTGTAGGAAGTTCTCCGAGACACCGCCTCCTGTGATGGCGGGTGAGTGGAGCGGCAGAATCTTGTTCAGCTTCCATCCGTGGGGGACTGCAGGCTCTGGCATCTCCTTCGGTATGGGCATACCGTGGATAGGTAGCCTGAAGGGCGTGTTTCGCTGTGTAGGGTGTTGCTTAAGGTATTGCGCAATGAGGATGTAGAGATGGTGCTTGTTGTTGACGTCCTTGTCGATCAGCTGGCCGTCCTTCTTCAGCAAGACTCGGACTCGTCCAGGGTTTGCCCAGTCCTTGGGGTGTGTCTTATCAGGCTCAAAGACGGTGCTCAGTCCCAGGTTTGCAGCAGCGTCGGCCATTTCGCGGGCCAAGGGGTTCTCTACTGCAAGCTCCTGGCCAACACGTCGCCCCTCTGCCCTTGACTTCGACTTGTCAAAGTACACCGGATACAGGCACTGGTAGTGCTTGGACTTTTCGCGGTCTGTCGAAGTTTTGACGTTGGGCCCTTGGGGCTGCAGCATCTCCTGGCGGTCCTGGTGGAGGGCGGACGCAGGGACATTTCTCGCCGTAATGATCTCGTCGACCTTTCGTGCAGCCAGTAGCTCGTTCATGTCGTCAATGTCCATCTCGGAGGGGTCGCTGTCAGACTCGCTGACTTCCTCTATGCGGGGGTTCATCGTGTGCAATGTGTCCTGGCGGTGTCAGCGACGTGCCTGCAGGTCAATTGCCTCGCGCAAAAAGCACCCACTCGGTGTTCGGCCACGGTTGGCTCGGATTGTGCGCGTCGTTGGACGTGGCAGATGCTGGCGGCGCTGCTAGCTTGTCGATGTGGGGAAGTCCGTCCAGATGCTTGGCGGGGAAGTTGCGACGTGGGACTGTGGAAAGAAGTTTGGATGTCGGCACGGAGTGCCAAGCCGGGCCGAGCGATCGCCCTTCGGAACGGCATCATCTTCGTCGACCACAGTCCCTCGCTCCGGCCGCGACTTCCAATCATTGCCCTCTCCTGCAGCGCGGCTATTTCAACGTCCTCGACCATGATCCATGCAGCCACATCGCGCCATCAAGCCGTGCATTCAACCTGACCCGTGTCCACGGCGACTCTCGACTCCGCCTATTGGCCCTTGACTTGGCGGCCATATCTAACCGTGTAGACCGGTGTCCATGAGTCTTGCATGTTGACCGATAACCACGCAGCAAATCATGCTGTTACACCACCAAACATGCCTCTTAGACGATTACCGGCTGTTCGGTGCTTGGCCTGACGCCACGATTGTGCCATCCCTGCAAGTGATCAGAGGCTCAAGCAAGTGACACAAGGCCGCCAGAAACCAGTATTCCTAGAACGACTGCATCCCGTTTTCGTCCCCCCGCCCTAGTGGTTCTTTGTCCACTTGAGCAGCATTAGTGAGTGCGGGTACGCTGCTAAGCAGAAGGGGGCCGTAGCATACTCAAGGCCCTATCTCACGGATGCCAACGCAAGCACCACTAGCTGCTCACGGTCGACTCGGTGCCACGGCGACTCGGTCGTCTACGGGTCGGACTAAGAAGCGGTCAGTTTGCGTTACATCCACACGAAGTCATGTGCGCATTGTTGCCGGGCGTTCAAATGTGCGCCTTGAAGGGCCATGCCTCGCCGACTACAAGGCTTCAGCCTTCAGTACGTTTGTCACACAAGTACCTCGGCTGCAATTGACACTGTCTTGTCAGGAACATATGCAAGCGACCGGAAGTTTCAACAACGGCTATGTTCGACATCTCTCGCACCCATGTTGCAAGCTATGCAGCAAACCCCCGCTTGCTGGGGCCAGCTCTTGGCCATTGGCCAACTCCCTCCAGTACGATCTGCAATGAAGGAATTTGGCAAAGTTTCCGAACGTCCAGATATACTCCGATCAATCCCAGTCAACCACGGCATGCAGCTGTTTGCCGCTAACTGCAAGTAACCTGGCATGCATGAATCCGCGTGGTGGCTTACCTTCCGTGGCTCCGGTATCTGTGCCGCTCCGTTTGATTTGAAGTATTCTCGTCGAACGAGTTGACAGTCGTGTACCAAGCAGCATCGAATGGGGAAAGCCCAACGCAGATATTAATCCGATTGGACTTTCTCACAATCCTTTGATAGCTATCATCGTTACGCTTATTGTCATCCGGCTGGCCTCACTTCTACACCGCAATTGTGCCTACGCATGAGTGCAACTGCGTGTCAGAATCGTAGCCTAGAGCAGCAAGGCTTCAGAGTTGCATGTCTGCAGGGTCCGGACGGCCCGATCAGGAAAGTTCGGTGTGCCGAGAGTAATAGTTTGGTAGTGATGGCATTTCTGAGAGGGGTCTTTCTACAGGGCACCTGCTCGATCACATTGGTTCCCGCTGTTGCTGCTAGGCACGGCGCGGTAAGTATAAAGATGACAGTAAGCGCAACTATTTTGACAACTCACTCTTTCATTTTAACTCCATCCTAGGCAGGCCTCAGCTACGTCTGCACAACAGCTGCCAGTCACTTCGATATTCATCCCGTCTAGAAGTCAACATGCCATCTGCAATCATGGTGCCTTCCAGCACACGAAAACCGCAACGAGTCATGCCTCGCCGTAGTTCGAGGCCAACCACAATGGCGGGCAGATCGCATCTCTTCAATCGTAGTGTCAGAAGCACACCATATCGCATCAAGCGTGCCTCGGCGCAGACACTTCATTTCGAAAATGGCTGGAACGTGCTAGATGCGTCTGGAGGTGCTGCAGTGACAGGCATTGGGCATCTCAGTACGAGGGTCGAGCAGGTCATGATGAAGACTCTCAAGAGGGGCATTTCCTACGTTTCGTCGACGGTGTTCGATACAGACGTCGCAGAAGACCTTGCACGGTTTCTGATTACTTCGACAGATGGCAGAATGAGCAAAGCTGTCTTCTACTGCTCGGGTATGTGTGGGAGTAGTGCTTAGCAACATGTGCTGACCATTCCTCCAGGGTCTGAAGCCAATGAGGCAGCCTACAAGCTCGCTCTGCAGTACCACGCCAAGGAGAAAGCGAACCCTGAGCCAACTCGTACTCTGTTCATTGCCCGAGACCGTTCGTATCATGGAGCCACTCTCGGTGCTCTTGACATCAGCGGCCACAAAGGACGACGGGAGTTGTACGAGCCTGCCTTGCCACGCAATGCACACCACATCTCGCCATGTTATTCTTACCGTGGTCTTCAGTCGGGGGAAACAGCTGCCGAGTACGTGACACGCCTGAAGAACGAGCTGGAACAGAAGATCAAGGATCTGGGCTCCGAGAACGTGGCTGCTTTCATATGCGAGCCTGTGGTCGGTGCTGTGAGTTTGTGATTTCTTGAGCCCTTTGTTTTGAGGTTATAGGGACAGAGGGCACTGGATACATGCGACCCTGAGTCTGCCCAGGCGCCTCTAGATGGAAGTAATGTGACGCTATTCAAGAGCCACTATTACTGACTGCACTCGTAGGCACTTGGCTGCGTTCCTGCCGAAGATGGCTATCTCACAGCCGTGAGAGACGTTTGCGATAAATACGGAGTGCTGCTCATCTTCGACGAAGTCATGTGTGGGATGGGTCGAACGGGTTATCTGCATGCCTGGCAGAAGGAAGGAGTTGCACCAGACATCCAACTCGTCGGCAAAGGCCTTGCGGGTGGATTCCAGCCATTATCTGCAATGCTCGTTGGCCCCAAAGTGAGCGATGCTTTTCAGTATGGTCCAGGGTCTGGCGCTTTCAGTCACGGTCACACCTTCCAAAACTTTCCCCTGGCATGTGCCGCCGGCCTCGAAGTCCAAAACATTGTCCAGGAGGAGAGGCTGCTGCAGAATGTCAGAGATAAGGGGTCTAGGCTGTCGAAAATGCTGAAGAAGCGCCTCAGCAACCACCAACATGTTGGCGATATTCGCGGTGTAGGATTATTCTGGGGTGTAAGTGCCTAAGGAATGACAGTCCGAAGAAAGCACAGAGCTAACACGGTGCAGATTGAGTTCGTCAAGGACAAGCAGACCAAGGAGCCGTTTCCTGCTAGTATGAAAGTGAACTGGGAAGTATATCTTAAAGGTAGACTACGCACTCACTCTTGCGCGAAGTGTTATTGACAAGTCGACAGGTCTTGCTCCTCCATACGAGGTCCACGTCTACCCGGGGACGGGTACTGTGGATGGCACAGACGGCGACCACATCCTCATTTCTCCGTCGTACAACATCACTGACGCCGAAGTTGATGCCATTGTCGACCGTGTAGGTCGACTGGTGGAAGACTATTTTGAGGCGCTCAACATGCCACGCACTCCCTAGCGCACACGTGATTCTTACTATGCGGCTTACACTGCAAATGACTCGCAACGAATTGCGACTTACGACACACGTCTTGCTTCCGGTTCTGTCGTTGCTAGTCAGCATGGAATCACGGCAAGGGAAAAGGGGGGAAAATGGGCTGGCTATCTGAATTCGCTGTTTGCGTACTCGGGTCATGGTAATTTTTGTATCCTACACAAGTACGGCCAGGACAGTAAGCCGTTTGTGCAAATGTCACGCTGGCGCGGCGTGTGAGAGCCGACAATGACGTTATTGGTGGAGAGGTGTGTGATGTGCATCGAGAACTCTGCGGTGCAGAAATGACACCGTTTTGGTACGTTTGCAAAACATGTGTGCTGCAACACTTTTCTACCAGGGCCTAGCAGGGGGGGGGGGGGTAATTGATTGGGGGGAATCGATGTCGAGGGCCTGCCTCGGCAGATGGAAAGTATCGAACTATTAGCATCGTGTGATTTTGTGGCTTGGAACGGGCGTCGTAGGTCAGTAAGTTATCTCTGTGTTGACGTGCCACCCCTTTTCTCACTCATGAACCTTGTGCGTGTGAAGGACTCGGTTTAGATTGATCTGCGACAGGAGGAGATGGAGCTGAGGGAAGGTGGTGGCCCATGCGTGCGTGCAGTGCACCGTGTGTGGAATCGAGGGACGACCGAATCAAGCCAAGCCCCGGCTGGGCTCTGGGAATCTACCATACCCAATAGTGGACGTTGGGGTAGTTGTATGGGTCTCCTGGGGACAGCGACTGTTTGATGCATGGGGATGAGGTTATGGAAGAGTAGAGTTGGATTTGTTTCTATTGTGGAGTGGGCTCGCGACCTTGACGTATTCACGTGAGACGTAGGCCCACGGAGGGGAGGAGGAAGGAGAAGAAGGAGAAGGAGAAGAGGAGGAAGAAGAGGTTGCTGCATGCTGCAGCCTGCTAGTGGTGGGGTGCACAGTCGGCCGTGTGTGAGATGGTGTGAATGTGTGAATAACCGGCGGAAAGGGCAGGAGGGGCGTAGTCCTGCCTCTCTCGCCCAGGCCGATATTACTGAGAAGCAACGAGCGCAGTCCTCGCGGGCAAGGAGCACTGAAAGGTTGTGTTTGTTCAAAGCAGCATCATCATCATCATCATCATCATCATCATCATCATCATCATTAGTATTAGTGTTATTAGTGTTGTTAGTGTTGTTCGTGTTATTATTATTAGTATCATTATTATTATCATTCAACACATCCTCGGTCCTTCCGTGCGGAGTGAGCGGGTAACAGAGATTGAAGCGGCGGGCGCTGTGTTCGGCGCGCTGCTCTCTCGTTGCTACGCGGACTGGAGTGCGTCAGTGCGGACGAACTAAGACCGCACTGACCCGCCCGATTGATCACCTTGCGGAGTCTGTGGAAACCTCGCCTGCGCTGCCAACGACGTGCTCACCCGCTCTGGCATGAGAACAGCGCGCGATTCCTCTTCGTGTGCGAGAGCCCTGCTGCCCCCACCACCTTGACCATCACCACCAGCACCACCACCAGCACCACCACGGCCACCTGCCTCTGCCTGCCCCGCCGCCTGACGACTCGCGGCCGCTTCCCTTGCTCTGCACGCACGACGCACGCACGCACGCTGGAGGGCTGGCGACTGACTGCGTGCGACGACACGGGCAGCACCACGCACACATACACACGCCGGTCGGTCTACGCATAGGCATAGACACCCTCGGCGCTCGCTGCACGGCGGTGCGTCCTCTCTTCCGCCGACGCCCCAGCGTGCGAGCGACGTTCTGCACCCTCGCCCGGCGAGAGCAGTAGCGCCTCGACGCCAGGCGCGCACCTCGACCGCCGAGCAGCACCGCCGCCATGTCGACGCCCTCGACGGCCACGGCCACGCTGCCGCCCCATCATCAATTCTATCCTCACCACCAGCCCTACCAGTCGGGCCTGCCCAATGCCACCCAGCTCGCCAACGGCTCTGCGCGAATAGCAAACTCCATGTACAGCGGCTACGCTGGCGCCGCCTCCAACTCGAACCCGGGCCCTGATCTCCGCCGCACCGCCAGCACCCACAGCAGACACCCCCAGCAGCTGCCGCCCCTCGCCCACCCCGACATGGCTGCCCCCGCCGCCGCCAGCGACCATCGCCGGCGGCACCCCGACTGGGCCGACTTCTACAAGAACGGCCTGCCCAAGGAGGTCATTGTCATCGACGACGACGACGAAGACCACGACCACGGCCACGACCACGGCCACGACCACGACCACGACCACGCCGACCAGGATCCTGCCGCCCCGCGACAGCCTGCACTGCACCGCAACGCCACCAACCCCGCCGCACGCCACACTGACAAGAAGCGCAAGACCACGGCCGCCGGCTCCACGGCCTACGACCCCGTCTACAACCAGCACACGTCGTACTCGACCACCCAGACGCCCTACTACGACTCGCCCAACCACTCCATATCCACAGACAGGACCACGTCCGCCCTCAACACCACCGCCGCCACCTCGCTGGGCTCGCAGGCCAGCAACACCCACCACATCTCGCCGCTCGAGAACACGGCGGTCGGCCAGAAGAGGAAGCGAACACGTGCTGCCGCCCAGGACGAGGCCAAGCAGGCAAAGAGACGCGACCTCGACCACGACGACCCCTTCAGCCTGTACCAGCCACCGCCCAACCCCGTCGTCAAGGCCAAGGACGTCTATGTCCAGGTCGTTGCAGACGTAAGCACCCCGTGCTCCACCCGACTTCTCACCCACACACTGACTCGGCTTAGAAATCAAACTACAAGGACCAGAAGGTCGACGACGAGGATGGCCACTACATAGTCGTGCCCGAGGCCGATCTCACAGAGCGATGTATGCAATCCACTCACCACGTCCCGTCCCCCTCGCAGTGCTGACGCATGTACAGACCAGATCTTGAAGCTGCTAGGCCAAGGAACCTTTGGCAAGGTGGTGGAGGCCTGGGACAAGAGAAAAGGCACAAAGTGCGCCATCAAGGTCATCCGCTCCGTGCCAAAATACCGTGACGCCAGCCGCATCGAACTGCGGGTGCTGTCGACTCTGGCGTCGAATGACAAGCACAACGTCAACCGCTGCATCCACCTACGGGACTGCTTCGACTTCCGCAATCACATCTGCATCGTCACGGACCTCTACGGGCAAAGCGTCTTCGACTTCCTCAAGAGCAATAGCTTCGTGCCCTTCCCAAGCTCGCACATCCAGAAGTTCGCAAAACAGCTCTTCACCAGCGTCGCCTTCCTGCACGACCTGAACCTCATCCACACCGACCTGAAGCCCGAGAACATTCTCTTGGTCCAGAACGCCTACCAGACCTTCACATACAATCGCACCGTGCCTTCATCCTCGACCACGGTCAACCGCACAGCAAGACACCGCAAGGTCCTCCTCGACCCAGAGATACGGCTCATCGATTTTGGGTCGGCTACCTTCAACGACGAGTATCACTCTTCGGTCGTCTCGACAAGACACTACCGTGCGCCAGAAATCATCCTCAACTTGGGATGGAGCTTCCCCTGCGACATCTGGAGCATAGGGTGCATTCTGGTCGAGTTCTTCACCGGCGATGCCCTCTTCCAGACGCACGACAACCTCGAGCACCTGGCTATGATGGAGGCGGTGTGCGGTGGCAAGATTGACCGAGACATTGTCAGAGCAGTCTACAAGCAAGACCGCACAAACTCTCGCAGCTCTGCCAATTCGTAAGTTTGCGTTTGCAAGAACAACGACAGCGTTACTGACGGGTGTAGTGCCGCACGATACTTCAAGAACTACAAGCTTGACTATCCCAACAACGATATCAACAAGGCTTCGAAGAAGTATGTCAAGGCGATGAAGAAGCTCCATGTACGTCTCCTCTTGCACTGCTCGCTGAGTGCCTCGACTGACATGTGCAGGAAACAATACCAGGGCACACGGACTTTAACAAGCAGTTCCTCGACCTCTTGAGACGAATATTCGTGTACGATCCCAAGAAGCGCATCACGGCCAAGGAGGCGCTGCAGCATCCCTGGTTCAAAGAGTCGCTCATGGACGACGGCACAGAAGCCCATAAGATCCGGCTGGAACGGGAAAAGAAGGCGAGGCGGCAGGAAGAAGAGCGCCGATACCAGCGAGAACAGCGGGACCGACAAGAGGATGCGCGAGCCCGACAGGAGAACGCACGAGCGTACTAGTAGGCCTCGTGGCGGCGTCTCCTGTGCGGACGTCTTTGGACAACTTCGAGAAGGTGTCGTGCGGGCAGCGTGCCTTGCGATAGGCAGCCCAGGTCTCCCTTCCCATATACTGCATTTACGACAGCGACATGACGCATCACTGGGCTTCTGCCTTTTGTGGCTCGAGGGCGTTTGCGTCTGCGTTATTTTTGATTCTGGGCACATCCGTTATTCTCACTTGGCCCTGTGGATGGGACGGCAGAGCAGTGGATACAGAGCTCTATTCTGGCGTTGAACTGGTTTTGTTTGAGTCCCACTGAGGCTGAAAAGATATACCACTACCTGTGCACGGTACTGCTTAAGAGTGTGACGCAAGGAGGAGATTGGAGTGAAGAAGAGTGCTAGAAGCTACGATGCTCGCACTGTGACGAGGACGGCGATGGCGATGGGGATGGGGATGGTGGATGGCGAGCCATTGGTAGTTTGGTTGTATGTTCCGTCTCGCAGCACAATGTTATATTTGATGCTTGGAGCGTATAGCAACGGCAGCCGATATCAGGCATGAAGATGGCGTGTTCCAGTCTTCTCACATGCAACTTGATGTATCCCAGCTGTGCATCCTTCAGTTGGATGCAGGGCAGGACTTGGCAGCGCTGCGGGCCGCGCTAGCACCATCATCCAGCACGGCAACAGCGGGGCCTCTGTAAACAAGTGTCGCGCGTCGCAAACAACAACAACAGCAGCCACCATGGCCAACGCACAGCAGCAGGAGAACATGCTGCTCACAGAGCACTTCTCCTGGCCTCCCATCGCACGTCGCCCCCGCCTTTCCGCAAGAACCGCCCGAGTGAAGGCTAACACCCCGCCAGTCCCTCATCGACGACATAATCAACGCCATAAACGAGGTCCTCTACCGCTGCACCGACACCTTTGAGACGGGCATATCATCCGCACCCCCGCACCTGCTTGGATTCGCCGACCGCTATGCAGCCGAAAGGCGGACCCCAGAAAAAGACGAGGACGGCAATGACGCCTACCCGGACGCCGCGCTGGAGATTGAGGAAGGCGTGCTCAAGCTGGAAACGCTGATGGAGAATGCCGTGGACAAGAACTTCGACAAGCTCGAGATCTGGACCCTGCGCAACGTCCTGTGTCTGCCGCGCGGCGAGGAGGAGCTGGCGCGGTGGGTGCGCTTGGGGCATTACGCCGGCATCGCAGACACAGCTGGGAAGGGCGCAGGCGAGTGGACGCCGGAGAAGCTGTATGCGCTGCGCCGGAAACTCGTCGAGACGCAGAAACTGCACGCCGCGCTGCTGGCCGAGAAGACGCGCAACGAGGCGCAGATTGCGCTGCTGAAAGCGCTGCTGCAACCGCCGCACCCTCAACACACGAAGAGGGAGAGCGCGAGTCCATCCCGCGCCGAATCAACTCCAAACGACAGCGGCGCCTTTGCCTTCCTGACACACACGCCCGCTGCACAGTCCCTCGGCCTGCAACCTCTACCGCAAACCACCTCCTCTTCCACATCCACAACAACACCGCTAGCCACACACACCTCCTTCACCACCTCGCAACTCCCCTACCTACGCCAACTGCTCTCCAATCTAAAACCCCATCTCGCATCCACCGCTCTGCCCCCCAGCACAAGTACAGGTACAAGTTCAAGTACCGGCGCCAGAAACACCTCAGACACGGACGACGCATCGCGAGAGAGGAAACTGTACCTCGAGAGCCAGAGCAAGCGCATACTAGAAAAGCGAGGCATCGACACGAGAGAAGGTGTCGAGGGCGCTGTTGAAGGCGTTAGGGTCAGGGCTGATGAGGTGAGAGGGCTGGAGGGCATCGTCGAGGCGCTTGGGAAAAGCAATGGGTCGGCCAGGGAGCATGGCGAGGCCATGGACACGAGCTAACCTTTTTTTTTTTCGTGTTGGAGAAGCGCAGCTGGAGCGATGGTCTGGTCTGGTTTGGGGGGTTTGGGTGTTTTGAATAGCGGTTGTTGAATTGTGACGATACCAGGTTCTATTGGAGTTGGAGTACGGCGTAACTCTGCATTGTATCTAATACCCATGCCTTATCATCTACAATGTTCCACCTACCGGCAGGAAGACCCGTCACTACAGCTCGTCCATGCACCAGGCAGTAGTCTTCGATTCGCATAGCCGGCATCGTGTCAATCGAGTCCCGGCGGATATCTACCGCTAAAACACTACTACTACTACTACTACTACTACTACTACTACTACTACTACTACTACTACTACTACTACTACTACTACTACTACTACTACTAACAATAATAATAATAATAACAATAATAAAAATAAAAATAATCTTTCCTACTTCTACCCTTGTACAAACCCTTCTTCCCCTTCAGAATCTCCTTCTAAAACATCACAATCCTTATCCCTATTCTTCCCACCACCTCAGCTCTAGCCTGACCTTTACCTGTGACTAGCAACAAGACATGATATAATATAACACGACATAGTCAATACAATACAATACAACACAACACAACACAATACAATATAAAACAGCAGCAGAGTAAAGAAGGTAGCAGTACAGAGTAGAAGGTGTAGAAGTAGAAAGGATGGTAGGGATGTGCTAGTCCGGGGCTTTGGGTTGTCACGGTAGGGTAGATGCAAAGTTGGGCAGGGAGGGAGGGAGGTGGATGCGAAAGTGCTGCAGGTGAGACGGCAGGCTAGGTTGGTAGGAGCGAAGCAGGCCATTATTTGCGTGAGGGCTTGAGTCGAAAGGAAGAAGCATGGGTATTTTTTTTTCTTTTTTTTTCTTTTAATTTCTTGGGCTCTTCTGCTCTACGTCGCTGTGGATGACGGTTGGCATGCAGCAGTGGTGGTGAAGGGGGTGGAGATCATACCTCCTCTTTTCCTTTGACTTCGTCGGCTCCGACGCTAAGCGTCTCCTTCTCCTTCTCCTTCTCCTTCTCCTTCTCCTTCTCCTTCTCCTTCTCCTTCTCCTTCTCCTTCTCCTTCTCCTTCTCCTTCTCCTTCTCCTTCTCCTTCTCCTTCTCCTTCTCCTTCTCCTTCTCCTTCTCCTTCTCCTTCTCCTTCTCCGCACCCTCACGCTCCCTCCTCACCGCCTCCTCCTCTTCGCTCTTCTTCCGCCGCAGATACTGGCAGAACGTGGAGCGCTCTCTCATCCTGCCGCCGAACCTCAAAAACGCAAACGGCACGACACACAGCGCGACGGCCAGAAAGCCCAGCAAGCTGGTCGCCCACGCCACGCCCAGGGCTCTGTACATGGGCCGCGTGGCGAAGGGCAGCACGGCGCCAAACGACGACCGCGACAGCGACGCTGCCGCCATGGCGCTCGCGGCGAAGACTTCGTACGCGTCGACGAGGTAGTTCAGCAGCGCCATGAAGAGACACAGGTAGCCCATGCCGAACAGCACGCCCGCGCACGTAGGCACCATCCAGTGGATGTCCTCCCGCGCCGTCCATCCGAGCCAGAAGCTCGACACGACGAAAAAGGGTCCCGCGATGCAGGCTAGTGGCAGCCGGACCATTTCTTCGTTGCGAGACCAGCGCTTGTTGGCGTGTTGGGCGCGCGTTAGATACCAGTCCCACGTGAGGTAGAAGCAGGCGGAGATGAGTGCGCCGACGCCGATGGGGAGGAATGCGAGGCCTTGCTCGCCGGCGTTGAAGCCGTAGATGCCCGTGAAGATTATGGGATACGATTGTAGGTAGATATAGAATATGGCATCTGGGAAAGGAGATCAGTGGGTTGCTCGCAGGAACAGTGTATGTGTGTGTGGCTTGGACCGGCTTACATGCGTAACTCAAGTACAAGCAGGTGAACAACACCAGCGGTTCGAAACACAGCATCCGCAGAGGTCTCGTCAAGATGACAGTCACAATGTGATGCAAGTCAGTCTTCTCCAGCTCGATAGGCGCAATGATATTCTCACCGCCCGTCTCCCTGCGCAGCCTCTGCGCACGCTGCTTCAGGATCACCGGTCCGTACGTCTCGGGCAAGAAGATGAACAGCGGCCAGGTGACGCCCGCCAGGATCGCTCCGACCCAAAACCCCCAGGCCCAGGACACGACGGAGATGTAGCCTGAGATGGGCGGGCCAAGGATCGGCCCAAACGTCGTCGCAGCCATGAAGATGGCCATGCTCCTCCCTCGGCTCTTGGGGTCGTGGTAGATGTCTGCGCAGATGCCTCCTACTACGCTAATGGCGCAGCTTCCTCCAACACCGACGAACAGTCGGAACACGACAAGCGCAGCAAAGTTTGGCGCCACGGCTGACGCGATGGAGAAGACGGTGAATAGGGCGAAAGAGATGATCATGACTAGTTTGCGGCCATAGGATTCAGACAGAGGCCCGAAGATCAAGGGGCCAAAAACGTATCCCACAAGATACATCGAGGTGGGTAGGATGAGCTTGTACTCGTTGGTTTGGTGGAAGTGCTGGGATATGGGTCCTGTTGCTCCAGCGGGAAGACTACGTGCGTGTCAGTATATCGCCGAGGAACGGCATGTCGGACGATGAAGCCTACGAGGAGCCAATTGTGCTGTTCATTACTATACGGGGGGTTCAGCAAGGGGAGCCAAGCGTGGATGCAATACTCACCACTCACGATAGCCACAAACAGCGCGTATATCTTTTTCGGCTCCCTTTCCGTCAGTGTACAGGAACCACAGAAACGGAAACTTACGTACCTGTCGCCAATTGTTTGGATTCTCAGGGTCACCATCCTGGAACCGAAGGATCTTTTTGGCAATCGGCTCTTCGAGCGATGCAACGGAGTCATTCGAATGCGAGCCCGCTCTAGATGTCACATCTGACGGCGGCGAGATGACCACTTCTTCAACCCGATCCTCCTTTTCTTTCTCCAGGTCAGACGAGGAGTCTACATCTTTCTCCAAGTCCTTCAACCGAGTAGCACAAGAGCCCTCTGCACCTATGTAGCGGAATCAGCAATGTGCTTGGTTGGACATGGCCGTGCCATTCGGACATGCTCACGACGACTTCTCGATCTCCCTTGACTTTGAGTACTCGCTACACTCCGCGAAGTTGTACTTCTCACCAGTGCCACCGGGGTTGTGACGTGAAAGCCATCGTTTAGCCGCTGTTGCTGTTGATCGCGGGAATAAGTCCGCTCCAGATCCGCAGACTCCATGACGTTCAAGCTGGGCGACGGTGGGATGTCAGCAAGAGGAAGCAAGCTACCATGACAAGAAACATGCAAAATGAGATGTGAAGAAATCGGGAAAGAGGAGAAGCTCGACCCCGCGAATCCAGTCAGTATGTCCGAGGTGCATAAACTGTAGTGTAAACTGGATTGTTATTAAGGCAACGCCAGAACTAGCTGCATAACGCGGGGATAATGCGACAGCATATCGATAACGGCGCAGACCCACTTGTTGCTGCGTTGCAAGAGCCTCAAAGATGACTGTAATTCGTCGAGAGCTTATCAGATTCATGTGGTGACTCAAACTGCATGCAGGTGGTCGTGAATGCAATTTTTTTTTTCATTCCAAGTCCGAGATCAATTCCGAATTGAGCAGTCAATCCAACCCGTCAAATAACGAGGCAATGGGGTGCGAACTATTGAGTTGATAATCGTACCGTTTGCTGTTGAACGTTGTGATGCCATTGCTACTCTGTCGTCGTGGGCTATGTTTCGAGGTTGATACTTCGTCCGAAGCGACCGTATAGCGCCTTCTTCAACTCTCCCATCTCTTCCTGCACAGACTCTAGCTTTGACTTGAGCGCGTCTACGTCCTCGTCAATGGTCTGTGTGGAGCTCTCCAGGAGTTCGAGGACCTGCGGTTGGGGTAATGAGACGAAGCAGTCACCAACTTTGTAGCTTGGAGTGCGTCAGAACTGTTTGCTGGCCACTGACATATGTGCAGTAGGACGAAGATTTCGACTTACGGTACCTTGTCCTCCTCATCCACAAGCTCAAGTTCTGTTGAAATCTCCTCAAGGTCTTCCTTCTCCTTCTGTTGGGAATTAACGTTGCTCTTAAATCAACATGAATAAGGACAAAAAGAGAGAGAGCAGCAGGGCGGGGCTGTACCTACAATCTTCGCTCTAAGCTCCTCTTCTAACGTCGTCTCTTTCTGATGCAGGGAACTGAACTTATTGATCTTCTCCTGGTCTTCGCGGCGCACTTCCATATCCTCGCCTCCAGCCGAGGCTTCCTCCTCCTTGGTGAGCTTGTTCGTTTCTTAGCGGCTGATCTTACAAGTGGGGCGTTTTGGTTCAAACTCACCATGCGACGCTGCATCTTGTGGCCAGGCAGAGCTGGGCGGAGTGGTTGCTTTACTAGCGTGGGGCGCGTAAGAGGAGTGTTGAGTTGTGTGTAGTCTTGGCGGCAGTGATGAAGTTTCGGGACGGCGGGTCGAGTTCTCGCTTGGTGTTTACAGAGCGCCAAGACCATGTCTGAACAGCGACCACGACTTTGACCGTAAAGTACACGTGGAAGTATTTAAGAGCGTAGCGAGTCTTTCATCACGATGGTGGTTTCAGAGTGATAGACGGGGCGAGAGACGCACTGGTATCAACGGTCGCTTGCTAATGCAGAACGCTTGCGGTAAGAAACGTGCGTACAACTATAGAACCTATGCGGTGCCCTCATCAACTGGGTCCTTGTGCCAGAGATCACCAGGTCCCACGTCAATGGGCCCAGCTACGGAAGCGGTAGCTCCCATGGCGCTGCCCGTATGCGCCCCGGCCGTCGAAACCATCATCCAAAACACCAGGAAATGCAGACCCATCAAATACGCCGCGAAGATATTGCGACTCGTCCTTGTCTGCAACACGAGCTTTGTCACTCGCAGAATCATGCGTTCGAAGATGTGCATGCGCTTCATCGCGCGTGCTGATTCTCGACCCCTAAAGGCAGCAAAGGGCGAAAGATTCGACTCATAAGCGGAGCGGTACCGGTCGGTGGCATTGTCGCTAATTTGGACAGTGGAAGGGTTTGGGTTGGCACCATAGGATGACGCGGAGGACGCAGGTGCTCTGCTGTGTGCGTTGTAAGATGATACGTAGCGTGTCTTCTCGTATAGGTCGAGGTTGTCCTTCTGGAGCGAGCCAATCTCGGAGCGCAACGAAGAAACAATCTGGTGCGATTTCTGAAGCTCGGCCTCAAGCTCCGAGTTGCGCTTCTTGAAACGGTCACGTTGTGCCGTGACCATGGGCAAGATGCCCGAGCCTCCACCCACTTGCTCACCGGCGCGAAGTGAGGCGAGGGTGTTTTGCGAAGAGTTGTCGAATCCGGAGATGATGGATGATGTAGGTGATGTTGCCCTGCCGCGTCGTGTGCCTGCGAACGACGACTGTGGGTATCGAGACACGTAGGTTCCTGCTACTGACACGCCAGAGGGGTCAAATGCGTTGGATGCCTCCTGTTGCACCTTCTCCAGATCAGCCTCCAGCGTCTCATTGAGCGCTCTCGACTTCTCCAGGTCCATGTTTGCTTGCGAAAGCTCTTCTTGCAGAGCCTCGAGTCTGCCCTGCAAGTCCTGATGGGAGACACGCAAGACTGTCAACTCGTTGCTGAGTTTCTTGTTGCGTGCCAGTAGCAGCTGCTCTAATGTTTCGCCCTTTCCTTTGCTGGCAGCGTCGTTCTGCGACAGAGCCATTTCAGTCGCCTCGTCGTCATCATCGCCTGTCGCGAACTCAATCGACTGGATGGGTCAGTACAAGCCTGGCTCTTGACTCTGTATTTGCCTTACCTTGAGCACCTCCAGCTCCTGCTTCACATTGTCGTAGTCGCTCCACTTTTGCACTTTTTCGCGCAGAGCCTCCTTCTCGCTCTTCAGAGACTTGATCTCTCTTTCCAGGTTGCGAGAGCCAGTCTCCAGGCGCGTGCGCTCAGCGTCCTTGTCAAATCGCACATTCTCGAGCTTGCGCAACAACGACGAGTTCTCCGAGCGTAGACGAAGGAAGGCAGGATCGTCTTCTACCGCGACGTGCTGGGCGTGTGCCGATGCTGTCTGGGCGAGATCCAGACGCAGTTGCTCGTTGCGTGCCTCGACTTGGGCCAGGCGATGGCTCGTTCTCTCCAGCTCGGAGCTCACCATCTCGAGCTCTGCGGCGGTGGCACCTCCACTGCCCCCCGCTGCAGCCTCTTCTCCATTGCTCAGTCTCTGGGAGACCTCGTAGTTGGCCTTGAGCTCTTTCAGCAGTCGGTCCTGGCTCTCCACCTTCTCTTCCAAGCTCTTCTCCTTTGCCTCCCAGTTGTCCTTCTTCTCGTCGAGGACGGCAGACCATGAGGCCTCGACCTCCTTGATCTTGCTGTCTCGAGTGTCCTCGAGGGTCTTGCGGGCAGTTCGTTCCTCCTCTAGCTTCTTCTCGGACTCGTCCAGCTGTGAAGTCAAAGTTGCGACTGTGTTCTGCAGGCGCTCGTTCTCGGATGTGAGCTTCGGTACCAGCTCGTCGGCGACTACCAGGGAGTCGACGGACGCTTCGAGGAGAGGGTACGGGTCGGGCGCTTCAGACAGCGGGGAGTAGAGCTGGAAGAACGAGGCCTGGACGGTCTTGGACTGGTTCGATATCAGATCAATAAAGTTCTGGTATGCTGCGGGCTGTCAGGTTAGCGTGGCACGCAGGGTGTTGTAGGAGGAAGGACTTGCACTTCAACAGCGCCTTGAAGTCGTTGAGCTTGCTCTCGTCGTCCAGCTTCCTGAAGTCCTTTGTCTTCTGGGCCAACTCTTTCCTCTGCGTGAGCGTGTCCCTCTGGTGTGCGACGATGTCTGAGGCTACCGTGTCGAGTTGGGGGATGAGCGCGGTCAGATCGATGTCTGCAGTATGGTCAGCTCGCTGCTCGGTAGGCCCGGAGCTGCCAGGCCATACTCCTCCACGCGCCAATGGCTTTCTGGAACTTGTTGCCCTCGTCGGTCTCGGGCTGGGGTGCTGTGGCCGCTTGGCGGGGCTCTTCCGTGGCCTCTGCCAGCGCGGCGTGCGCCTCCACGTCCAGACCAGCGTCCATGGCAGCGTCGTGGGTCGCTCTCGCACGTGCGCGGTAGTGGGTGCGAGGGGGGTGCTACGGGGTGCTATGGGTGTGCTGTGGGTGTGCTGTGGGTGTGCTGTGGGTGTGCTGTGGGTGTGCTGTGGGTGTGCTGTGGGTGTGCTGTGGGTGTGCTGTGGGTGTGCTGTGGGTGTGCTGTGGGTGTGCTGTGGGTGTGCTATGGGTGTGCTACGGGGTGCTATGGGTGTGCTACGGGGTGCTATGGGTGTGCTGTGCTGGGTTCGCCAGAGCGCGGCTCTGTATGCGATGCGGCTCCGTATACGGCTAGTCCTGCTTTCTTGTGTCGTGGTGGAGCTCGCGTCGACACGGAGCTGGGGGGTGACGCGCGCGCGGGAGACTAGGCAGCCGATTGGCGCAGCTACGGTACCGGTACGCGCTCGAGCTTGTGCCTGGACATGATGCGACTGTGTGTGCCTGCCACCACCACTGCCACCACCACTGCCACCACCACTGCCACCGCCCAGAACATGGCCCCCCCTTCGCGCCCTTGGCCGGCGTGGCGCGTGTGATGCTCCCGCTCCGGCTCCTGCTCCTGCTCCTGCTCCGGCTCCTGAATAATGGCAGACGCAGCTCCTCCCCCGCCCCTGCAGGACGGCCCCTTTGTCCTCCGCAAGCTCGTCTCGGACCTGCCGCTGTCCGCGGACGGGCAACACAGCGATGCGCGCATCACCTGCGTCGAGATCTGGGGTACGTGCTTGGCCTCCCGTCCGCAGCCTCCACGCCCACGCCCCCCGCAGCTGACTGCCCCCCAGACGGCAACCTCTACGTGGGCACCTCGGCCGCCGAGCTCCTCCACTTCGTCCTGCTCCCCCCCGACGCCGACGACCCTTCGGCAGAGCCCACCGCCATCGTCGCCTCCAGGCTCGAGCCCCCGCACAACGACCCCACCGGCCCCGGCGTGCAGCAGATCCTCGTCCTCCCCCGCATCTGCAAGGCATGCGTCCTGTGCAACAACACCCTGTCCATGTACTCGCTGCCCGAGCTGAGCCCGGACTCGACCTTCAAGCCCATCTCTTGCCTGTGGGTCGGCGGCGTCGACCTGAACGAAGCAGAGGGCGACGACGAGGGCGTCGTCGTCGTCATTGGCCTGAAGAAGAGGCTGCGACTCGTCCAGATCACCGAGAGCTCGCCGCCCAAGGCAGTCAAGTCCATCGAGTATGGCGCATGTCTGCTCTCTGTCAGGCGCGACGCCTTCTCGTGCGCCGCTGACAGCCACTCGTATGCGCTGCTGGACGTGATGCACCAGCAGAAGATTGGCCTGTTCCCCATCTCGTCTTTGGATCCCAACGCTGGCCATGTCGGAGGCGCTGCCGAGACAATCGCTACCGTGCCTCACCCCCCGTCGAGAAGTCTGTCGTCCGCGAGCGCACAGCCATCCGCGAGCGAGCAGAGAGGCCACAACCGAAGCACGAGCCTCAATATCATGGGCATAGGCAGCGCTCCTTCTTCACGAACCGCAAGCCCACCACCCCCGCCACAACGCCATGGTTTTAATGTACCAGACTCACCATCACCGACCGTCTCGCCAGCACCGGCCCACCACCCCGCTCGCTCTCCCGCACGCCCTGCCGCAGGAGAAGCCACAGAGGGCACAGCTGCTGAGAAGCCTTTACCGCCCCCGCCAGGAGAGGCCATCCCGCAGCTGGAGCTACAGAAAGCTCCACAGCCCCCGCCCTTCGTTCCTCTAAGGCCCCACATTGCATCACCAACCCCAAACGAGTTCCTGCTCACCGTTGGCACCACCCCATCCGAACAGGGCGTCGGCATGTTCGTCAACCTGGACGGCGACATGTGCCGGGGAAGCATACAGTTCAGCAGTTACCCGGATGCACTGCTAGTCGACGGCTCGGGCATAGATTGGACAGCCTCCATGGGCCCTGACATGGACGCCGAGGAAGGCTACGTGCTGGCTGCGGTTCACCGAGGGGCTGGTGATGAGCTTGAGTACGGCGTTGAGATCCAAAGATGGGACGTGGATCCTGGTGCGGGCGAAGCAACCAAAGATTGGCTGAACCTCGGCGCACTAGGTCTCTCGACACCAGACGGTACCCACATCCCAACACCCCTGGGTATGCGTACCATAGTCCAGCCTTACGACCTTGTCCTTCCTCAAATCGGGGCCAAGCTTACTGTGCAGCGGCTGCAGCTTCCCTCCAAGACGGGTGTAGACACGCCAGAGAGAGCAGCGCCAGTCCACACAGCGCAAGAAAAGGCAGACCTCGAGTTTACAGAGCGGCTGTCCAAGCTGAAGTCTCGGAATGTGATATGGGCCGGCAACCAGATTTGGTGGATTGTCCGCAACCCCCTCGTCACACGCTTGGACTCGCGTTTGGAGCAAGCTACGTTCGCAACCGTCGACGGTGAATGGAGATTACACCCGCATCGCAACCCGGTGGAGAGAGTACTTGGCGACATACGAGGGCAAGATCCCCGCAACGAGTCCGAGTATCTCAGCCTCATCTACATACGTCAAAAGGCATCCGTACTCCTTTTCATGGACGTCGTCCTTCGCACAAGGATCAACATCATCATCTTCGAAAACGAGAAACGCATCACCGAACAAGCTCTCATCGAAGGTGAGGTGGATCCACGTATCGTGTTATCGTTGCTACCGGTCTTGAACAAAGAAGTGGTCCAGGG
This sequence comes from Ascochyta rabiei, assembly GCF_004011695.2. Taxonomy (NCBI): domain Eukaryota; kingdom Fungi; phylum Ascomycota; class Dothideomycetes; order Pleosporales; family Didymellaceae; genus Ascochyta; species Ascochyta rabiei. The sequence continues at coordinate 1,264,112 of NC_082415.1, forward strand.
ACCGGAAGGCATCCAGGTCTCTGGTGGTATAACATCAATCATCGAGCAGTTCTTGCGGCAGAATGACCTGTCGACAATGCCGACAGACGTCAACGGGCCTTTTGGTGATAACCTGCTCCATTTCGTTAAGAGGTATCTGCAGTTCTGGAGAAGGAGGAAGGGCATGGCAAGCGTTACGAGTGATCCGTTCGTCTTCAGCACGGTTGACGCTGCACTGTTGCATATCTTATTATTACTGGATCAAGGCAGCCCCAATGGCACGTCAAGCACAGGAATGTATCGTGCCGAGCTTAATGAGCTCGTCGACCGGGAGGTCGAGTGTTTTGACCGAGCTGTGGAACTACTCGAACAGTTCAATCGGCTCTACGTGCTTAGTAGGCTGTATCAAAGCAACTGCAAGGCGTCAGCCAAGGCTTCAAAGGTGCTAGCCACATGGAAACGCATCCTTGATGGCGAGGAAGATGCGGGTGGCGCCTTTGTCGACGGCGAGAACGAGCTGCGCAAGTATCTTGCACGCATTCGGGATCAGTCGCTAGTGGAGGAGTACGGCGCATGGCTCGCGAATCGCAACCCCAAGCTCGGTGTACAGATCTTTGCCGACGATCACAGTAGAGTCAAGTTCGAGCCCACAAGCGCTGTTGAGCTGCTGAAGGAAAAGGCTCCCGGTGCTGTCAAAGAGTACCTGGAGTACCTCGTCTTTGGCAAAAAGGTACATGTCTCACATAGTAGTCACACTTGCCAGATTACTAACCTTGGATAGCACACACGCTATGTGAACGAGTTGATTGCGTTCTATCTAGACACAGTCATTCACGAGCTCGAGACCAATTCCGAGTCCCGTGACACATTATCCCAGACCTACGAGACCTACCGCATCCTCGAGCCCCCAAAACCCACCTACCACCAATTCATAACCGACAACGCCATCCCAGCAGAATGGTGGCAAGCACGCCTACGCCTCCTCCAACTCCTCGGCTCCAACCAGCCTACTACCTCCTCCTACCATGTCAGCACCATCCTCGCACGCCTCGAGCCGTACGAGGAAGAACTGGTGCCCGAGATGATCATCCTGCACGGCCGCCAGGAACAGCATCAAGAAGCGCTACGCCTGTTGACGCACGGTCTTGGCGACTTCGACACAGCGATAAGCTACTGTCTGTATGGATACAGTTCCATCTTCCGCCCCACCACCAGCGGCACGCTACCGATCCCACAATCCGAGCTCCCGTCGCGCCTCGAGCAGTCGCGGCTCTTCAACTTTCTCCTACAAGAGTTCCTCAACATCGAGGACATGTCGCAGCGTGTCGACAGAACCGGCGAGTTGCTGGAACGCTTCGGCGGCTGGTTCGATATCGGCGACGTGCTTGCCATGCTGCCCAACGAGTGGAGTGTGGACATCTTCTCCGGCTTCCTGATCAACAGCCTGCGAAGGCTAGTGAGGGAGAAGGCAGAAAGCGACATTGTCAAGGCGCTCAGCGATGCGCAGAACAGCCAGACGAGCGTTGAGCTGGTCGAGAAGAGAGAGGCTGCTAAGCCGGTCGTCGAGAGGGTCGGTTGATGGACAGATGGCATCGGCGACAACGATGGGTGCCTCCAATGCTAGAACAGATTTCTTATTCCATTGCAACGCTCAGAGCCGGCGCCATGCATGCATACACGCATGTTCTCATTCGTCGCCGCGGGTATTCTACTCTTTGACTAGTATTCTTCCTATCCTTCTACTGACCTACATGCGGGCGAGAGACTGGGTGGTGCTGGAACGGGAGGATAAGATTCATCCTATCCCATCACATGGAGATGGTGAACAGGCGGTTTCGTAGCCATGCGTCCCTTTTGCTGGCGGACGCTGTACTTGTACGTGTGCAGCCAAGGCAGGAGGACGACAGTCACAAGGTCACATCACAGAAGAGTTCAAGAGTTGGGGTGAAGACGGGTGTTTTGTAGTTCGAGTGGGGAGAGAGAAAACCAGCACCATGATTGCTTTCTCAATTACACAACTAGTCGACACACCCGCAATACGCTCCGAGGACCACTGAAGCCAGCCAAGTGAGTCCTAACCACTTTGCAGTGACAAAACTCGCATGGTTGGGACGAAACTAGATACGAGACAAGGAAACACAAGAGAGCGCGGGAAAGACAGAAGACCGCGCCTAACGATGGAGTTGCTCGCAAGAGAACAGATAAGAGATAATCCAGATTTCGATCAGGTCGGACCGCCGGTAGAGATTCGATAAGAAGAGAAGCAAGAAAATAGGAAAGTGTCGAGCTGGAGCATTATGTCCTTCGCTTGGTTCCCCCCTGTCCATGCTTCCTCTTTCTCTAACTGGTTGTAAATGCTCGCTAAGACAGAAAAGGACAAATCCATCGTAACCAGAAAATGGAACTTGAGCTAACGGTCAACTCGTAAATGCTGTGTGCTCCAATTCCCAAGTGCTGAGGTTGGAAGGTATTCGCCAAGACGCCATGTCCAAGAAGTGGATGCATAATCATTAGAAGAAATGTGTGTGGGGTTTGGATGATTCATGAACTTCCATCTCCTGGCCAAAGTGTTAGCAAGAGTCGCATCAAGACTCCTACGGAGATGCATACCATTTTGAAGGAGTTGAGTTCCTCCTTGATTTGTTGCGCGAGCATAGGCGTGAGCCTGTTGCAGGTCGCGATGTCTCCTCGGCGGTCGTAATCGTGAGGTGACCATGCATCGTGGAATTGGATGCGCGGGCTGAAAGAGATATTCCTGGAAGCAGCCGGAGTGACTGGCAGGCTTCTTGTACTTCCGTTCGTAATTTTTGGAGGTTTCGTGAAGTAGTCGTCGCTGTTCGCCTTACCCTTGTCGTGGGTAGGGGTAATCGGCGCGTTGATAGCGAACGTGGGTTGTGGGCCGTCAAGAGGTCGAATGGTGGGCGACCCAGAGTCTGAGTTGGTTCCGTTACCTAGCAATGGTCAGCAAGGGCTCAGACGATGGAGATGCAGGCGGTGCAACTCACGCTTCAATATGCCCTTCTTCATGTTGGAAAGGATCTCAGCACGTTCGCGGTCTCCGCCGACAATGCTCTTCCTTGCCATTTCACTGGCAATCGAGCCATCGGCGTTGACAATCTCGGCAGTCCGACCAGCATCAATCGAGTTGCGCTCCAGCCTGGGATATCCGGTACCACCACGGACCTGATCCTGGGCTTTTGCGTTGACGTTGACCTTCTGGCGTTCTGCTTCAACAGAGACCATTGAGACCTGACCAACGCTGGGCCGAGAGATGGGCCCATCAGCAGCGGGTACGCCGATGACGGATTTCGGTCGGAATAGCCCCTTGATGGATCTGGTGCCCTTTTTCATCCCGCTACCCATCTTTCGAAGCATGATGGAGGCGGACGAAGCAGCCGACTGGATGGAGAGGTTGTCATTCGAGCCAATCCCCCCCTGGCCGGAGTAGATACCAGCGCCAATGCCAGCAGCTTCCTGCTTTGCAATGATGGCGGCCTGTTCCGCATCCTCATTAGTTTGGTACTTGTCTTTTCTCAGCCTCGCACGTTCGGCAGAGATGGCATTCTCGGCAGAAGCACGTCGCAGCTCGGCGGCGCTGCCGAAAGAGAAGGCTCTTCGTAGACGTGACTTCATGCCCTTGTCCTTCTCATTCACAGCTGCGAGATGCTTCATGGCTTCGCTGCCAATCTGCCCTCTCGCCGCATTCGATGGTTCTGGAGGGGAGACTGGTTGTGACAAAGGAGAGGGTGCAGTTCGTCGTGCAGGCTCTGCAGCTGCAGCAGTCGGTGGTTTGGGCGAGGTGCTTGACTGGATGCTACTGGCGCTGCCTTGTCTTTGGTGGCTGTGACTCGAGGCTGGTCGGCTGCCGGGCCGTCCTGAGTTGGACGTAGGCCGCCCAGTGCCGGTTACCGCTGTTTTCACTGGGACAGACCCAGCCAGAGTGGCACTAGGTGGTTGTTCATTGCCTTCCACTCCAGCGAAGCTACGACGCCTGTAGCGTTTCGCAGAGTCTTGGGTGCCAACTTGCACAAGGGTGTTGTCTGCGCTATTAGCCCGATTGTGTCCAGGTCTGCCGGTTGGTGTCAAGTCGTTGTCACCGACCGATGTGTCGTGGGTCGAGTTTGTGGGCGTGCTTGCTGTGGATGATCGTTGGGTCGCTGTTGGCGTAGAAGCACCTGTCGATATGCTGGCCGAGGAGTCTGTTCTCGCAGCGGCTCGCCTGTAGCGTCCCGGCGACGCCTTGACGGGAGCGTCGTCGAGCGAGAGCGACAGGTCAGGGATGGCGGTCGACAGTGTGATGGCAGTGAAGTCACCAATGGGCTTGATGTCGTTGTCATCTTTCGAGATGTGCGCGAGCGAGCGACTGGAAGAGCCCGATGTCGACACGGTGGAGTCGGACGAGGAGGAGGGATGAGAGGGGTGGCCAAGGCGAGCTTGCTGTCTATGGGCGGGAGGCTGCTGTTGTGGAGGCTGAGTGTTTTGCACGGCGGCAGGCTTGTTGTCCTGGCGTAGCTGGGGCGTGCTCGCAAAGGCATAGGGGGCTATGGGAGTCGAAGTGCCTCTGTAGCCTGTGCCCCCAGCCTGCCCGCTGTAGTTTCGCTGCATGTGCTGGCGTTGCTGGTGGGGTTGCGACGGCGCGGTTGGGTAGGCATCGGGAGAATATGGCATTGTAATGGGCGAGGTGGTCTGGGAGATTGGCGCAAGTACCTGAGCCATGTGGACCTCGTTACCACACGACTGTCGAGGCTGGGTGGTGGGTGGTAAGTGCTGTCGACGGGGACAGCGCCTGGAGCAGAGAGGACGGGACCTAGACGGAGCGGCAGTGTTAGCAGCGGTGCTCTGAGCGTGGGTGGGTCCGTCTGATGGACGATGGGACGAGGTGCTAGTGGCGGGCCATGCGGCCACTGGCGGCTGTGCAAGGACGTGGGGAGTGGAGGGAGGAGGGAGGAGGCGGCGTGGGCGGGAGGGCGACAGGGCGACAGGGCGACAGGGCAACACGCCCATGTGCGAGTGTGGACAGACGGACAGGACGGAGAGCAGTACCTGAGACAAAGGAAAGCAGAAAAGCTATTAAAACAGAGAAGAGAAGGCGGCGGCAGGCGGGCGCGGAGAGGCTGTCGTGGGTGCGACGGAGATGGCAGCAGTGTACCAAGCCTCCCGAGACGGTGTTCAAGCGTGCATTGGACGGTCACTCGAGTCGTGGGCGCGGCGGACGGCAGACGACGAACGGCAGACGGTGGACGATGGACGGGTCGACAGTCGAGCAGAAAAGGAAACGGGAAAGAATAGGGAGAGAGACAGCGAGACAGAGAGACAGAGAGACGAAGACGGAGACGGAGAGGGTGGGCGGTCAGCGGCGGCGGGTGAAGGGTTGCTGAGGTTGCTGCTCTCTCTCCGAAAGAAGGGGGTAGAGTTAGCGTCGTCGACTGCGCGTCCGTGCCATGGGCCGCAGGGTGCCCATCCAGTTCAATACGTTCACTCACGCCAGCCATTCACAGCACGGCCTGCCCATCCCAGCGCCGCTGCACCAAGCTGTCGTCGTCGTCGCGCTGTCCTGGGGGGTGCGTGAGCCGCGACGAGCCCACGGCCGTCGCGGTGTTCCCTGCGCGCTGACAGCCCCTCGACGTCTTCGCTGCCATTCTCCTGCAGCCTGGAGGGAGGGGGGCAAGGCTGCAGGGCGCGTACTATGGACTGTGGACTGTGGACTGTGGACTGTGGACTACCAACCGTGGACTGTCGATTGTGGACTGTCGATGGTGGACTGTCGACTGACTACACAGTATCGACTATGGACTGGACTATGGACTATGGCCTCTGGACTATGGCCTAGCACGCCGTAGTACGCACACCACCACACCACCACACCTGCCATTGCGCCGATCGCCCAGGCTGTCTAGCTATCTACATGCTGTTGTCTTTCAGCACTCACTCTATAACGCACACAATACCTCGAGTGGAGCGTCTCTGGCTCATAGCGTGCTCGAGCTTGCCTGACGTTTTGACGTCCTGACTCCTGACGCCTGACGTTGACGTTGAGCAGCGCGAGCACCACCACCCCGTACATCTCCCTACCCTTCCTCACACCCCGTCTGCCTGGTAACGGTGAGGTGCAGCAGAGCAGCCAGGGTTGGTCACGGCGGCCAGGGTCACCCACGCCAGAACCTCGTCTGCTGGCTGCCGTGCGGGGCGCGATCCGGCGCAGAGCAGCACAACACAGGCTCACGCTCGTCTTCACCAGCCGCCATGTTCTCGCGCATTCCAAACGTGCATTTGCGTCGCCTGGAAATTTTGGTTTGCCCGGAAGCGGCCTTGGCCCAGGGTCCATGTACGCACTGTGCACGACGCACAAGGCCCAGGAGCGCTCGACTCTTGACATCAGCCACGAATCTGAATGTTTGTGCACTGGATGCGTTTGTCAGATTGGTTTGATCCTCTGTGCGCGATTGCTGTGCGCAATTGCCTGCCATTACCGTGCGATTGCCTGCCATTACCGTGCAATTGCATGCCATTACCATGCCATTACCATGCCATTGCCTGCATTGCCTGACATTGCCGTGTCATGGCTGTGCCATTGCTATGCCATTGGCTCTTTTGGAGCTCGCCAAAAATACACTGCTCGACGCCTTTAGCGTCGGTCAATACGAGAGGGATCCAATTTACTGTGAACAGTTACGAGACCGGCCGTTAATGAGAGCGAGCAAACGAATTGGCCAACTGCAGACGGCGTTGCGGGAGCCCACACGCAGCAGCATCCACGCGGCTGAGCGTTTGCAGCAGAGGATGAACGCAGGCGGTGGGGGGCAGACCTGCAGACGAGACGGCGCGAGGCCTCACGCATCTCCAACCGTGGCCTAACGAATGTTGACAGGGGTCCCGTCGCTGCCGTGCATACTAATAGTCCATAGTCCCATATGATAAGGACGCTGGACGGTCAAAGTCCGTGAATTAAGACCTCACCGACATGTTTGTACCCCGCTCCATTGACAGGGCAGCAGCTCTGCTGCTCTCGTCCATGGACCATGGTTCCATTCGAGCACGAGATAACCTCATCGCGGCTCGCTCTCCCGGCATGCATCTATCCATGCATGCATGCAGCCAGCTATCGAGAGCAGCCATCATGACACGGCATAATCAGGGTCCTCCACCGAGATCGCTGCACACTGCACGCCTCACGCCTCACGCCTCACGCCTCACGCCAGCACGCCTGCAGGTTCGTCGACTGAGGGCAGTCAAAATAAATATTCCGCGTCTGGCGGGGATAGACAAGGCGGCGCTCGCTAAAGCGTGGGGAACCCACCCGCACCCAGCGAGATGAGATCGATTTCATGTGAATTTGCCGTCATCTTGTTAGATTGTGAGGCTCGCCTGCTCATACAACGCCTACCAAAGTCTCTGCCCTCGTCTCAACCCTCGATCCTTACCATCACAGCTTGCACTCGGACGGGCGTTCTGTCGCGGTTGCACCATGCCAACCGACTCCACTGTTTCATGCAGAACAGACCGGGATGATGCCACTCACACGGCTAATTTTGGCCAACTCGCCACTACCGCCAGCTTCCTCCTGCCGCTTTTGGTAGCATCGAGCCCCACCACAAGACCCAGGTATTTCGCCTCATCTTTCAGGAGACGGCGAAATTGGGACGCTGGGCTTTGCAGCATTCTTGTATCACAGACACCGCCATCGTGAGCCGCAACCGTTCTACTCTCGCTACCAGCTGGGGCCTTGTTCACTCACAGCTCGAAATTACCTTCTCGCGTACCCAGACTGGTGGGATTGCACCGAGGGGGCATCCGTGCTGGACCGGCTGTCTGGTCTCCTCGAACAAACTCGATGGTCGACGCTCCCAGCTGACGAGTCTTCACTTCAGTCCTCTCTTACGTCTGCGTCCAACGCCAGGGCCGATTGGACGCAATTGCACCAGTAGGCCCGTCACACCGCGTGCAGATGCACAAACAACGCACGCTTTACAACAAGTCGTAGGTTTCGAACCACAATGCTCAAGGACTCTTTTACCAGCGGCTGCCCTGTATCCGCTCAGTCTCACCGAGCTGACTAGCCCATTACGGTCCTTGGCCTCTCCAGCCGCGGAGACAAGCTAGCCAGCTGGGTCAGACAACAGCTATTCTCCACCATCGAGCCGGATAACTTGACCAACAGTAACAGAGAGCCCGCCGCGCTGACCATACACTATCATGAAGGCTGGACGCACGCGTACCTCCACCGTTCGCCTGTGACCACAGGAGAGTGATGGTGCCGGGTCAAGGTGATCCCCACATGCCTTCCTCGCAGAGCTCGATATGTCCGGATTGGGTAGTGCGCGATACTATGACCTCAGCAACATCATACACCCCGCTTCCTGTTGACCACATTCCTCCACACGTTGTACAGCTTTCTTTGTACCAGCGCTATTTTCTGCTCTGTGGGGCGTTCGCTTGTGCTTTCGAGTCTCCATCGCGATCTCTTACTCAACATATTTCAAAACTAAAAGGTCTATCCGGACGCTTGCTCTCAGGCTGTGACTTCGCCAGCATGTTGGCCCCGCGGGGCACCAATCGCTGCATTGCCTGCACCCAGGCCACGTAACGAACAGTTCGGCGAGTCCGGTTCAACGTTGCGCAGAGCTTGCGGCTGTCGAATGGCGTGTCAGCACTTGCTCAGAATGCGACCAATCCTAGGGTCGAACAGGTGCAAAACTCGCTGCTGAGGCTCTAGGCCTGATCGACACGCCCTCCGTTTAGCAGCCGCCACCTGCGGGATCTCAGAGAGCTGGGTGCCGTGGGCCTGGGTTGACTGCATACACGGAACCTCTTCGTACAACAAATGTTGTTCAATTGCCTTTGCACTTCCGCGACTACTGCACCTGATTTGTTCTAGGGCGTTTCAAACTTCCCAACGTCGGAAGGAAGTCTCAGAACCGGATGAGTGGAGATTTTGTGCAGTCCTTGCTTCCAAACGGCAGACCCTAGTCGAGCTGACGCTTTGGAGCTCCACGAGCCACTGTTCGTGGGAGGAACCGGTCCCGGACTCAGGAAAAGTAGATTTCAAAAAACAGATTGCAACTTGGAAGTCAACAAATCAGCAGCTAGGGTTTATCTGATTTACACACCATGATTTATCTCATTGGTGCAGCCTTACTCCTTACTATGGCACTGAGCGTGCTTCGAAACTCGCGCATCCACGGTGATTCAACACTGAAATTCCCCCACCAAACCCCGCCAAATAGACTGAGGATGGAGATCAGGGCAGAATCCGGGGGACCTCGTCCCTGACGGTCATTCTCGGCTGCAGCACAACATTCAGCACACACAATGACAGCATGTTACCAGTCGCACATCCCAATCTCCTTCTCTCCTACCAACTTGCAATCTTCCTTCAATCCGCTTCAAGCACGCGCTGACGTCAGTCCTTGAACACGTAAGCCGCGTAAGCTGTTAGTCCGGCTCAGCCTGAGAGCTGGGACACGGCTGTCATGACGGTACACACAGGTACCCGGACCCACAAATTCCACTTACTTGACTTTAGCACGACCGTTTCATGTCGACAACGGCCACGGATCGACGAGGTTTGTAAACGAAAACGGCTGTCGACTCGCAATTTCCTGTCCGCCCATCGTCGATGAAACGTCGTGTAGCCGTTCAACCGTCTTCTCAGGGAAGGAATGGGGTCTGGGGTGACGACATTTCGTCGATTGTCATTTGGGGTCGCGTGCTGAGGTTGTCAGATCGTTGGATTACCGCGTAAGCGATGCAAAAACTCAATCGTGTACGACAACGTTCGTGTCGGGACGTGTCGTGCTGTCATCACATAATGCTGTGTACTTTCATTTGTTGGCTTCAAGCAGTCACATCGAAAAAAAAGAAAAAATGCGCTGTGCGCTCCTCCAGTACAGAGCAGGGACAGAAAAAGCGATGTCCGCAGGGCTCGAACCTACAACCTTTGGCGAGTTTCAGCGTAAACCGAAAACCAACGCGCTACCATTGCGCCAGGACACCTTAAGTAACCGATTCCAGGTCATCTGATAGAGGATCGCCGATTTGTATCGTACATATCTCAGCTACTGAACCGAGCTAACAATCACCTCTTCACCCAATTCACATCACCGAGCACGTGACGCATACGCGCCCACTGCAAATTCCACCGGGCTCACCACCAACCACGCGATCCCGTCCTCCCAAAAAAAAAAAACGTAAACGCAACACCACCTCGCGAAGACGACCAATTAGGCAAAATGCATCGGCCGGGAATCGAACCCGGGGCTAGCCGAAACTGACCTGTTATTGCAAGGCTTGGCAACGGCTAATTTTACCACTAAACCACCGATGCTGATGATTTATTTGATGAAGAATCAACTTTTGCTATAATATTTATTGCTAGATAAATGTTTTCCTCTCATGTTTTTTTGTTCAGACGGGACCCAAAGACTACGGCTCGAGGGGGTTGGTGGTGGAGAGATTTGATGGTTCGGCAGCTAAGTCTGTGGGAGGTGAGGATTCGGGACTGGCTTTGGGCTTGCTGAAGGAAATGGGTGTGTATGGATTAGATGTGGATGAATACTATGGCATTGCGTTAGTTTGTTTGCTTGTCTTTGGACAAGAAGCTCACTTGACGAGAAGTACACTCTGATTAGTGGAACTGTTGAAGTGATGAGTACTCGATATTGCTACAACGAAGTTGGCTCAAGACTTTACAGCTTCCCTTCCTTTGAAACCCGCACTACTGAAGTGCGCTTCTTTCCTGAAAACCATCTGCACCACAACGCAGCTGTTGTATTGTTTTCGGAAACCAGAGAGCGGTTTGCGCTCCCAAGGAAGAAGCCTTTCGTTCCGCAGCTAGGGTGGGGGTAGGGTTGGTTCGACATCTCGCGCGCCGTCCGCACAGCCAGGGAACGCCCAAACCACGGCCTCGGAGATGATTGTGGGAATAAAAAAAAGCCCGAATGTTCAAAATATCGCAGAAGAGAATGCAGCGGGGGCGACTGCACCTACCCTGTCCCGGATCGTGTACGTGCTTTAGCTTGGTGGACTGTAGTAGCTCAGCTTGGAGCTCCCCTAGACGGTGATTAACACCCTCCAAGCACGAGACTATACGGTGGTTTGTCCAAGTACACAGAGATGTGCAATGGGCCCGGAATTACCTTGTTACCCATTGCACCACCGATGCCCATCGCAACTCTTAGTAGTGCTTGTAGTAGAAGGCCAGATGCCGCTGGCAGCGAGGCAAAGTGGATGCTTGAAAACGCGGTTTACGGTGGACAAAAAACCTTTTTTTTTGGACTTGGAGTAATGGGAGATTCGTCCAGTGGTTGGGCAGGATGTTGATTGCTATGGGTAGAAACAATTGGGAGTGGCCGCACTGTATTGACATACCACGAGCGCATTTGTTGTGTTGGGAATGATGCCCTTCACGTTCAATGGTGTAGATGGAGGAGAGGATCCAGTGATTATGCGTCTTGTGTCTTTCGTGAAAACCTCGAGATCCTATGGTTCACTGATCAGCATCCCCAAAGTGCGATATGGTCGCAATGTAGTGTCGGTGTCACGGCAATAGTACTCTCGTCTTCTAACCGTCGGTTGCCTACCATGACATCAAACAGGTCGCCCATTGTCTGGTTCGCCGCGACGCCAAGCGGAGCAAAAGTAGGAATCTTTCCGTTTTCACTAGTAATTGACGCAGGTAACGTCGCAGCACTGAGGTCTGATCTGGTTTCCCTGCGGATGGGGGTTATGTTTGGGTATCCATGGCGTGGAGCCAATGGTCGGTGGGGATGATCTTGATAGTAGGGTCTTTCATGACTGTCGTCTTGCAGATCATTATGTCTTTCTCGTAGGTGACTACAAGACACTGCGAGGAGATGGCGGTATCGCCAGCATCCTTTGGATAATGAGGGATAATATCTAGCCTCTTGCCATTTCGTCCCAACCTATGACCACGATGCCATACTAGCGACGACCATGAAGGAAACGGTGTGAACCATGCTGGTAGAGGTCCCATCTTATCCTCTTCCCCCATTTTATAGTAGACAAACCGCTCGAAACGAGACGATGGGCTGAAGAATGTCATCTCGGGTAGAGCGCCTGAATGGTATGCGGCACATAGGGCTTCGACTGATACGCTTGATTAGAGCGTCTGACCCGTCAGACCGATGCCCGGCCCGGCCAGGGATAAACCCGACCGGGTGCCAATGTCAGGTATCTGAGGTTCTTTTAATGTGGTTTGTCCTACTCTTCACGGATTCTCCGCATTTTCCTTCGCGGCTTCACGCAGGCTGTTTATGAGGGCCTTCATCGTTAGATGGAGGTCGTGGAGCCGGGCAAGACTGTCCTTGGCGGCGATTCGGTAGCGTCAACTGCTATGTGGGCGGCGGCTTCGGCGGCGAGGGCGCGGTACTCCCAGTCGTCCCCGAGCTCAAACCACGTGAGCCAGTAGTCCACCCACACGACAGCAGCACACAAGGCCCAACGGCATTTAGACAGGGCTGACACCCCTTCTCGACAGACCGGGACCGGGACCGGGACCAGCGGGCCAGGTAGACCCAGACGGCAGCTAGGCGGGCGGGGACGGGGGTTATGCAGAGCGGGCACAGGACGGCAACACCCACCCCGAAAGAGGGGAGAGGTGGCTTGACGTTGCTGGCAATGGTGTCCAGCTTCAGTAGCAAGCTATCGATGCGTTCGAGGACGGCGTTCGACAGCACAACATTGTGAGAGGGGGCGTTCGCCCCAGCGAGAAGGAGAAAGAAAACAAAGTAAAGCAGCATCATCTTCGTTGTCGTCGTCTTTTCTTCCTCTTGATCGTCATCTTCTTCGTCGCTGAAGAGCGATTGCCAGGTCTGTTTACTTCAGACTCCTGGATTCCTGCCATTCTACGCCCACTCCTCAAACTCCAGGCACTCGCTCTTCGCACAAAGCTACTTCGACCCAGAGCTGCTCAAATACGCAGCCGCGCTGCCTGCTGATCCCGGAAGCTGTATTGAGCTGAGCTCTTCTGGCAAATTGGGACGCATTGAGCCTCTTGGAGTCTTTTGGGATAAGGTATTATCTCGAGTTTCGTCCACCTGGGCAATACGCGTGGAGTGTTCCCGAGAAGGAGTAGGCGATGCAGATGATTCGGCAATCCCGGCCAGTACTGGTGACAGGCTGCAAGGAAATTCGTTGTTCGAACCATCTTAATGGGTGAGTATCGAGCAGTGTCTGCCGCAGGATCTGGCGTGATAGGGTTGACGGTGAGTAAAGAAAGCTGTGTAGCATTTCTACCTCCAATGGCAAGTCACTTCTCATAACAATTTTGGAACTTGACATGGATTGTGATGTTGAGATTGCTGGGGATGTTGACTCTGAACCTAGCAAGCTGTGGTGGTGGTGGCGCCTTGAACAATTGCCATGGAAGTTCAGGTTCCAGCGACTAGGCGGTAATGGGAAGTATGCATCGCTAGTATGCGACAAAGACGAACCATCGTAAAATAACTGGAATAGAGAGCTGGCTGCCTCCACTGGGACCAGAAGGTGGCAGAACTGCCTCTGAAGCGGCCATGATGACACTCAGATGCCCACGATTGGTGGCTATGCTGGACGCCGTTAGCTAAGATGGAATTGTCCTGGTCTACGCCTGAACGAGGTAGTTAATCGAACCGGTCAAGGGCTGACTGTCAGAATGAGATCCTAGGGGTCGTAGCGGGAATATACGCCACACCAGGCTGGGAGGGCTTCTAAGGCGGAGGGCTTCCAAGGCAACAACACCAGCCTTCAGATATAAAGAGGCATATGCAGCTTCTTGCCCTAATTTCGATATACAATCTGCCTCGCTGTAACCATTGTTTTAGTCGAAACGTAGTTACTGTAAATCAAGGTGTTGGGGAGGGACTGTGGCCTCAACACACCCAAGCGGTGATGATGGGACCTGGTAATCGAGAAAACGAAGCATGAGCTGCATGCATACTAAGGAGATGATTGCTCAACATTCTGGACACAACCCTCTCATACCAATCAACGTACTCGCTTTTAGCTTCTGCCTTGAATCATTGGTGCAATGAAGGCAAGTCGGAGATAAGTACGTACGGTCTCACCTCGACACAACGTATGTGAACAGCTATGCAACAAGAGACCACAGAGCGCAGTTGCGATCATGGATGTGTCACATAGATTTTTAACAAATGGAAGCGAGAATTGAAAGTATCGATGTTTTTCACAGGTCACTGCAAAGGTGGACAGAGTCGCATGATGTCTGAGCGATGGGTTCGCACGCTCAAATACGGACCGCGCCTTTCCCCTTCTGGCGTATTCACAGAAAGCACGTGTTGTGTAGAAGAGTCATTTACGTTCTTTACGTTTGTGATGCTTAGATTTGAATTATCAAGACAGTGCTATTGCGAATACGCAAGGTACAATTTGACCAACATATGCCCAGGGCTTGCTCTAACCGTACAGCCGGCGTGCAATCTGGATGCGAGAGACATCAAACAACACGTTTACGACTCCCAAAAGTCACCAGACAACCACCTGTTGACCATCTCGAGGGAAGCCTCGGGCTGGTCGTATGGGACCATGTGGCCACCAGCATGCAGCCTCATGAAGGTGAAGTTGCCACTCGACTTGACCTCACCGACCTTCTTGCCATCGCCATCGATCTTGAAGTCTTTCATCTCGGCCTTCTTGTACTCTTTCTGACCAGGCCACTCAAGAGCCTCGGTCCAGGCCTTGTTGCCCAGCCAGTTGCAGATGTAATCAGCGTCACCTGCGTAAACGAGCACAGGGATCTCCTTGAGGATACTGGGAACGACGCGGTGGAAAGGCTTCATCCAGTCACCACCGAGGAGGAAGTTGCGGTTGATGTCGAAGTTGCAAGACTCGTAGTTGCTGACCTCAGCACCGACGGCCTTCATGACTTCCTTCTTGTTGAGGAAACCCTGGATCCAGTCGAGCTCGTCGTAGCAAAGGCTGTTGCTGCCGCAGGGCTTGCGGACATCGTAAACGTTCTGGCCAGTGCGCTGGTAAGGGCCGATCATAGCGTTGTTGCAGTAAATGGAGGCGGGCACACAGCTCCAGACAGACTCGGAGTTGTAGCAGTTCTCGATCAAGCTGGTGCAACGGGGCAGAGCATTGTCCATGGACTTGCATGTGCTCTCGTCCAAAACAGCAGGCCAGCCGCCCTCACCACAAGCCATGGGGCGATAGTAGGGGTACTGGGTAAGGCCATCGGTGAGACCGTTGCCAATCAGGACCGACTGGAGGTTGATGTTGCGGTTCTTGTGAGAGAGAATCTCAGAGGCAAATACCGGAATGTAGTGGCCAGCGTACGACTCGCCAGAGATGTGGAAGCTCTGCTTCGAGTACTCGGGGAACTGCTTGAAGAAGAGAGTGAGCAGGGCGTAGACATCCTTTCCAGCGGCAACGGTGTTGCTAACAGAGCCGCCGGAGTATGAGTAACCGACGTTGACGGGCTGGTCAAGGAAGATGACGGAAGCATTGCTGTTCCACGAGTAGTCGTTGTGCTTGATCTTCTGGTCCTTGGTAATGGAGGCGGGTCCAAGTTCCATGAACAGACCTGTCAGCGAGGAGCAGCCAGGCCCACCGTTGAGCCAGAGCACCACGGGGTCGTTCTTGGGGTCGTTGCGAGACTCGAAGAACCCTGGAGATGATTAACGTCTTTGGCAAATGGGCGGCCATCAAGGTGCTAACTTACAGTAGAACAAGTGCTTGTCCTCCTCATCGTCGTCAAGGTAGCCGCTGTATTGCTTGACCTTGTCGACGCCGAGAACACTAGGGTCGACGTGCTTTGCACGCAGGCTGTAGTTCTCAAGCTTGCCATCGACCTCGCGCTCCTTCTCGCCGTTCTCGTTCTCGACCCAGACGCTTTGCACGTCGGCGCCCTTGACGATGTAGTCCCACTCGGAGTCGTGCTTGCGCGTGTGTGGCTTGGGGTTAGAGAAGAAGGCAGCCTTCTCCATCTGCTCAGGGAACATCATGGCGACTTCATCCCAGATGGCGCGTGCTTCGCCTGTGAGCGACTTGAGGTTCTCCTCCAGGTTCTGGAGGGGCTTCGTCCATGCACTGGTGTCGAAGCCCTTGAAAGACTCAGGAGCTTTGAGGACCTGCTGCTGCGGGATGGCAGCGGACGCTGCTCCAAAGAGCAGGGCCGAGGTAGCTACCTTCATGGCTTTGCACGATAGAGCTTCCGGAGCTCAAGGGTAGCTGTGTGATAGGTAACGAAGAACCCAATGAAGTGAATCAAAGGGTATGAGTGTATGGAGAAGAGAGTATGGGTCAAGACAGATGTGGAGAGGATGGGGTATGAGAGATGGAGCGTGTTGGAGTGCTGGAGCTCAGTGACCAGGCAACGACCAGCCACCTCGATGACGAAGCTAGCTTATCAGCTGGCGATGCTAGTCCGAGCGCGGGCAGCTCACGGGGCCAAACCATTAGCGTTTCAAGATGGGCCGGCGGTTATGGCTCTCTCAACCGACGCCTCACTGAGGGATCGAGGCATCATCGCCCTGAAGCATGTGATGCCAAAGCTTGGATCTTGCATTCCTGCTGCAGCGCCCCGTCCCTTGTCTCGTGAAGCTTGGGCTGTTCCTGCATGGCAGCTATATTGGGCCTAGCGCGCCTTCTGTCAAGATGAGCCGAAACGATGTCATCCATCCCCGCCGAATCTTTTATGTCTGCGCCGCAACACGTTCTGCGTACCACCACACGACGTGAACCTGAGCTTTCCCATACAACACAGGATGCCTATCAACCAACCGTCAAATCAGATTAAACTCACCAACGTTTCGTTGGTGCGCATCAAGAAGGGTGCGCAAATCCCCCGCCAAGATATTGTCGCCAGTCGCTAGAACAGTCACTAACTCTGCGCAGGCAAGAAGCGTTTCGAAATCGCATGCTACAAGAACAAGGTCCTGGAATGGCGTAATAAAATCGAAAAGGATCTCTCAAACGTCCTCCAGATTGAAAATGTCTTCCTCAACGTCAGCAAAGGACAGGCGGCACCGAAGGCCGACCTCGATAAGGCGTTTGGCAAGAAACCCATGGAAGAAATCATTCTCGAAATCTTGGACCACGGCGAATTGCAGGTTGGAGAGAAGGAGCGTGGCGCCGAACTCGAGCGTACAAAGAACGAAGTGATCGATATCGTTGCAGGCAAGCTGGTCGACCCTAGAACAAAACGCGTCTACACCACAGGCATGATCGAGAAGGCGCTAGACCAGTTGAGCTCGCAAACGCAGGCGCAACAACAAGAACACAAGGCCGGAACGGAGACGCCAGATGGTGAAGAAAAGGGAAAGGCTGCAGCGCTACCCAAGTGGAGTGGTATTGTCACAACAAAGTCTGCCAAGTCACAAGCTCTTTTCGCAATGAAGGCTCTTATCGCGCACCAGCCGATCCCTGTTGCGCGTATGCAGATGAAGCTGCGAGTCAGCTGCCCGACCTCGGTACTCAAGCAGGCCGTCAAGACGGCGCCAAAAGCCCTGGCAGATGGTGAAGAGAAGACAGCCACTGGCACAGTCAAAGACACAATATTGGCATTCATGGAGAAGATCGAGAGCCAAGACACGATGGGTGCCGAGTGGGAGGCTGTCGGACTTGTTGAGCCAGGCGCGTTCAAGGGCCTCAATGAGTTTATCGAGAGCCAGACCAAGGGCCGTGGAAATGTCGAAGTTATGGAGATGGCTGTTGGCGCCGACGATTGAGTGGTGACACGTTGAGGAGCGAGTTGTACGCAGCAGCCTCTACCTCATGTGCATGCTGTCGGTCGCCTCATCTGCACCGTGCCTGGATGCCTCCTCACACCCTTTGCGCCAGACGAGATCGAAGGCGTCAAGGCATGTGTACCTGTCCCCGCCCAGGCCCGATCCACCCACAAAGATACCCAACGAAGATACCCGGCATTTGAGACAAGGATCTTCGGCAGTACTGGGCAGAGGTGCTGTTCATCAGGCCTTGAGGTACATCTGGACACCCAGATCTTGCAGATAGCCGTCGTTGAAATAAATCAGGCATCTATCTGATTACAATGAAGTATGCAGTCCAACAATACACGTTTCTTCACTCCATTGAAAACTTCTTTTCCATCTACTTCCCTTTTTCCTTTATGTACTATCGTGCACTTCTACTCTGAGTAAGTATATCTCACTCTACAAAACAGTTTGGGTTGTCGTTGTGCATCCTTCGTGCGTTGGCGCCAGTGTAGCTGTTGATTGGTGATTTTAATCGAGGCTGCATGCACGACCATACCCTGCTCACCACGTCACTCCAGCAACGTCGCGTCTTCCATCGGGTATCTCGAAATCGCCTGACTTCCCGAATCTTCTACAGTGCGGGCATCTTCGCCAGGACATCTCACACTGGTCGACAAAATTGTCCTCCAGTATCCTCCTGAGGCGACAAGCTGCCCCATCTCTAATTCTTGCCTTCTTTGATTAGTTTACTTTCTCTATTGGAGAGCACTCGATACCAAACTGTTCTGCTTTGATCAACTCTTACGATGTCCGTCTCTATGCGCTGAAGCGCCTGACCTATCCCATCCAATGCAGAGTCCAATGCGAAGTGCGTTGTCCCCCTAACGCACTGCATCTCATCTATTGTCCATCCACTGGTATCCTACCCCCTTCCCCGCACTCCGCACATACGGCCTTTAGCGCCCTGCTAAGCGCCTTATCGGGAGCGTGGGTGCGTGGCGTGGTTGCATGCTGCTCTGCAGGGCCAGCGAAACGGCCGCACGAGTGCCCTATGGCAAGTGATGGAAGGACATCGCGAGAAGGGGAGAGCTCATATAAGCCTCACTAGCGGTAGCGGTGAAGAGTAGGCTTAGGCCTTTCTTTCCACACCCACGGCCTTTCATAGCATTGCAACTTTCACAATCACATTACACCACAGCAGAACCTGCTTTGCTTCACTCACTTATTCACCATGGCAGCTTTGCTCGCAGCGCCACCACGGACACCGAGCCCAAAGGTCCGCATACGCTCACAGTCATTTTCCTTCGACTCACCGTCATCAATCACCAGACTCAATGCATCAACTCCCATCGACGACTCACCATATTCAAAATCAACCGGTAGCATCAACATCACGAAGGCAATACCCCAACACCACGTCCTACTACCACTCAAGACCAAAATGAGCTACGAGTCCATGTCAGACTCTTCCAGCGCCATGTCGATATCCCCCGCAAGCTCCCCAACCAAATCTGAATATGAAACGCGTCTGCAGGATTTACCAGAGGGAAACCTTCTCGGCCTATTCGAGAATACACGTGCACCCCGTCCCTCAGACGCACTGTACTCGCATCCACCAACCAGCAAGAGAATTCGCCTGTCCCCGCCACACATCACCTTGCCCCCTCCGTCGGAAGATATGTCTGACGTTGGACCTATTTCGCCGTTCGCTTTCCAGGATACTAGTTTCCCCATGACGGACCCTTGGCTTGTTCGCGTGGTTCTGGACTTGAATGATGTTCGTGGCGTGAGCTGGATGGACATCAGTGGTGTGATTGGGAGGGTGTACAAAGTGCAAACGGGAAGTGCAGAGGTGCTTGAGATTCTGAGTGGGAATGGAAGGGTGAGGAGAATGTGGTGGGATTGAGTCGGTGAGGAGAGGAGATGGCTGAGATGCAGGCATCCAGAAGAGAGAAGAGGTAAGGAGCTGGTGTTGAGGAAAGTAGCGGGTTCCTTTCCGTGATGGGTCTGGATTTCTTTGGTGTTTCTTTCCATTTTTGTTCTTTCTGCGTCTTGGGATCTCGCATTTGCATTTTATGGCGCAACGAACTAACGACTTCACGACTCACGACACGACGAGATCAGGGGATAGGCACTGTCTCTGCTAAGGACGGATTATAATCATGACTGACGATTACGACTTGACGATTATATGGCTCTGTTGTACCATGTAGAGTACTCGAGATTCAAATGCATTCTATGTTCCTTCCTGCGTTGACCATTGAACGATCCATATCTGTGAACAACTAGCGTTGAGAATCGATATTGACATGGTAGCTCATGGTAACATCGATAAGAGAAGCTGCAGTGTGATCATGCATGAAACCACGCGCAGGATGCACCTTGACAACAGTTGTCAGGTCGTGAGTGGCTGCGAATGCGATATGCAACGACCACTTCCGAAGGACTCCGCAGTAGCGTCGAAGCTTTGACAAGACTCAATAGGCTTGCGGTGCCACTCGGAGACTTCGAGCTGCAAAGTCAGATCTGTCGGACAAGGGGAGGTCGTGTGAGCAGGCATAGAGTATTGGAATCGTTGGTGTAATTTTTTGGTACAGGCTGTATTTTTCAACCCTATGACCTGTTCTTCATCGCCATCCATCATTGAAAGCCGTATGAGGTGTACGTGAAAGCCAATGAATGCCACTGATAAACACCATAAGTGCACCACCCATTTCGTAAAGCCTTGATGCACCACGCAAAGCCCATGCTGCCCCAGCCGAGAGCGAAAACGTTTACTTCTTCTTGGAGACACCGACAGTTCGGCCACGGCGACCAGTGGTCTTGGAGTGCTGACCACGGACACGGAGGCCCCAGTAGTGACGGAGACCACGGTGAGCACGGATCTTCTTGAGGCGCTCAAGGTCGTCACGGAGCTTGGAGTCGACACCGTTGGCGAGGGTCTGAGAGTCCTTGCCGTCGACAATGTCGCGCTGCCTGTTGAGGAACCAGGTGGGGATCTTGTCTACGAGGTGTTAGAATAGCAACTGGCGGAGTGGCAATAGTCAAACATACACTGCAGGGGGTTCTGAATGATGGTGACAATACGCTCAAGCTCCTCAGAGGTGAGGTCACCAGCGCGCTTGCTCAGATCAACATCGGCCTTCTTGCAGACCAAGTTGGAGTAGCGGCGACCGACACCCTTGATCTTGGTCAAGGCGTACATGACCTTCTGCTTTCCATCGACGTTCGTGTTCAACAAACGGATGATGTACTGGAAGCTGTGGCAAGTCAGCATTGCTGTTCGAGCACACGCATTATAGTCAAGATGTGCAATGGTCGTGCCCTTCGTGCGCAAGCGCCCGAAAAGTCCGCCACGCCGTTGCAAGCATCTCTCCCGTTTCCAGACGTATGCTAGTCCTCCCACTATGTGTGCTTTGTGCGTTGCCCGCGGCACTCGATACCCATATCCTCCTCTTCTAGCATGCTGTCGAAGATCGAGGAAAGATTTGCGTCGAGTGGCGGACTCCGATGGACGCAGGCGGGAGACGAGTGTGCGCGGCGAAGGCGACGTAGTGGGTCTTGGGTTATGCGTAGCTGGGGTCGTACTTAGACTTCTCTCCGGAGACGAGCGCTATACAATTGTCAGCATGTCTATTCGGTGCGCGCTGCCTGCGATCTGTGTTTTCGCGGTCTCCATTTTGCTGGCCAGTCGAAGAGAACACGGCGCACAAAAGGTTCGAGACGCGGTAGGAGATGCGCAAGGTATGACAGGGTGTGTACTCACACATGATGGGCGGCTTGTCGAGGGCTGTGGTTAGTCTGTTGCTCTGTCTTATGAATTCGATGGGGAAACGCCGTGTTGTGTGCGAAGCGAGATGCTTTAGCGTCCCACGTGACTGATCGGCTGGACCCTCTAGCCCCACACAACCGATCCCTCACGCAACTGCACTGCAAACGCATCCGTTACTGAGAACATCACAGTTGCGAAGGCTGTTTCGTGTTCGCCCTGCAATTTTGTTCTCAAAATCAGCATGGCTTGTCCGTGTTGTCACGACCAATAGTGCACGCTGAGATGCTCTCGGTTTAACATTTCCTATCGACACGTCACTGAATTACGAATGGAGATGACATTCCAACATGCGCTGTTTAAAACAATGACATCTTGATAGCAAGAAGGCAATTGATGATGCGGCTGTCTTTCTTGAGATTTTAATGATGTAGATGATCGTATAACGCTGATTCTAGCTTGGCAGCTGGCCATAAACCCTTCAACCCTTAAAGCGCAACTCAGGTTGATCAGCATGGCACCACTAGGCGGCTACGATAAGCGCTTGTCTGTGCAATTCTTGCGGGCCTTTCAAAACTAGGCCGACCCGACCTAGGGCTTTTTACGTCTACGGCAGCTACCCCTGTCCTTGAGGGCAGAGAGACACAGACGAAGATATTGACGAGTGCAGTGCAAAGAAGGCTGCATGTGAGCTATGACCGTGTAAGCCGGGAAAGTCAACTCAACTACTGATGGCAGTGTAATCAATAAACGACGCCCGCTTCCGGGCTGTGCTGAGCAAGCTGCACGCCTACGCTGCAGACAATCTGCGTTATGGACAGCCAGCACCGTACAATAAACAGCTTATCGGCACGTTACACCTCTAGTCCGCTGCCTACCTTCCCGGTACGTCGCTCGCTGACGTCTGCACGCGTTTTCGCCAACACTACGCTGTCATTGACCACGAGAGACAGTCTAACCCTGAGTATCTAACTGGCCTTGAGCTTGAGAAACTCAGTCTTAAGTACGGCTGGTGTCCCATCACTCATCTTTGGAGAAGAATCCCACATCCCCGCTCTGACTGCCTAACTTCACAAGTCTTTCCCTCATCCACGTCGCCCTTGCCCTCATCTCTGGCTCCAACTCCCCGAAATCATCCTCCTTCGCCCACTCTCCTACCCCGTGCTGCAGCACATTCCTCGCCCGCTCCCCACCCGCAGCCACCGTCCCAATACTTCCATGCAACGTCAACCTCTCCTTTTTGCTATCATATACACCCCTGTGTAGGATGTTGTTATTATAGAACGCAACCTGTCCAGCCTTCAAATGCACGGTTATCTGGCCCGGCATGTTGGGTTCATACGGCTCAGCGTCCCTCTCGGCATCAGTTCTCGCACGCTTATGGCTCCCAGGAACGAGAACAAGACTGCTGTCATCGTAGAGCGCCAGGTTCCACTGAGCGTGATAACCCGGTCTGCTGAGTCTTTGTAGTTCCTCTGCAGCAGTGGCGGAAGCGGGAATGTCGTCGCGGTGCCAGCGCAGTGCAAAGTCGGCATCTGGACGGACAAGCATATTGTACAATTCCATTGTCAGGTCGTCGTCAGCGCACCCGATCAGTGCGGCTGCGTACCTGAGTAGCTCCGGGTCGAAGTAGCTTTGTGCAAACAGCGAGTGCGAGGGATTCGAGGGGTGGAGTAGGTGCTGTACGCCCCATATCCCTTGAGACGGATCTTGTGGCCATGGTGGGAATTGTTTGGGTAGAGTGCGAATGTATGGCCACTTTCCTGAGCGGGCGGCAGTGGCCATGTGGGACGCTGCTGTTTGGAGGGCATCGAGATCGAAGGAGGGAAAGAGGGAGGCTGAGAGAATTACGAATCCATCACGGTCCAAAGCTTCCTTTGCAGCTTTATAGGGATTGGGTGTTGAGGCGCTTATGCTTGATGTTGTAGTTGTAGTTGTGATTACTTGAGTTACCATGGTGTCTGAACCGCAACTCGAGTTGTGACTGCGATGTGACCAAGATCTGCAAGAAGAGAATGTATACAGTAGGGGGGTTCGCAATAGAATGAATATCACGAACGACCAAGTTGTCGACCTAAGAGTATGTGTTAGTTGGAGCTTACCCCGCTCCGACCGACCGTGGACCCCACTTGCGGTCTTATCGTTCTCTGGATCTGGTTCCAGTTCTCCATGACAACCTCCAGAATCTCGACGGAAACCGCGCAAAAACTGGTATTTATAGGAAAATACAGTTTTCCAAACTGAACAGCGTTGTTAGATCAGCCCAGAAGATAGAAGCAGATGCTCTTAGTCTACCTAACAACCCACAACGTTGAGATAAGACCTTGAGGACCACAGAACATACAAACACTAGATGCTATCAGGCTTCGCAGCAATCACGTCTTGAAGGAAGTTCAATTCATTTTTATAGGGCGTGTGTGGGTCTTTTCCTCACACCCTACAAAGAAGGTGTCGTTGTGCAACAACGGAACCAATCTTCCTCAACCATGGATAAGTAGAGAACATCCCAAGATCTCCACACATGCATTCAAGCTGTTTGGTATCATTTCACAGCAAAAAAAAACGAGTTTTTCGTATTGGGTCCTCTTTTACGCAATCAACTTCCATCGATACAACAGCTGCTGCATCGGTGGCTTCGTGTAACCACCGACGCACTACCTTGTATATGTTATGTCTTGTTCGTCATTTATTGCTTTTTCAGTTCTGCATTTTTCGTTTCGGTTTTTTGGTGCACGCTTAGCGTGGTCAAAAGAAGCATCAGGATTGAACCTCTAGGCAACGTCGGGCTGCAATGCCGGCGCGTGTGTTCCACAACGGCTATATTTCGACGGTCCCTGATTGTAAAGGAGATATTCTACTAGTCTGCACTTGAAAGGACACCACAAGACTTCAGCCATCTCTGTGCAAGCTGCTGAGTAATAACAATGGAGCTGAAGGGTCAATGTACACGTCACCTCCGATGAAGCCTTCCTTTATGGCACTGGGACCGTGAATCGAGGGCTTACTTATGGGAAGGGCAAACTTTCGTCGTGCAGCCGGAAGCGATCGCATGATCAAATGTGCGCCTAAGCTGCTCAATGACTCAAAACATTGCTGCATTGTTCGCTCACACACTCGAAAACTTCAACACCATGTGCACATTCGAGACAATGTTTGAGACAAAATCACAATGACTAGAAGAAGCTTGTGCATAAGTTCGCTTGCTAAGTTCCCATCCTGTGCTCATCAAAGCACTTCAAAAGCACATCGATGCCATCTATCACATTTGTGAATTTGCCTACCATCACTGACAGCATGGACGCAATCCGTAGAATCCTAAGACTCACCACCAAACACGAAGAGCCTCAAAGGAGTGAAGATGCGGTTGATGCTATGTCAAACAGCATGTTCAGCCACGCAATCATGCTCTTCAGCAAACGCTTATTTGGTCCTCTTGTGCCAAGCGATCTCAGTAGCGATCATCAAGCACTTCCCGACTACTTTGGCTCGACTCTTCCAGGAGAAGGAAATTTTTTGAAACCGGAAAATTTGGGTTTTAGGTATTTGATACCACGTACACGGGCTTGTGACTCTCCCGTACAACAGCAGTACCGCCCCGACGAGGTAGTCGTAGAGCTTCTCTGGGAAGCCGAAAATCACGAGGAACGCGACGGGGGGCAAGAGATCATCTTTATACCTGATAATGTTGTGCATCATTCAGTGGACGAATCGTGCCCAGAGGACATGGATTTCACAGAAGTCTTTGAGGTGTTGTACTGCGACAGCGTTCGGGCTGTTTCTTCCACAAACACGAAATTGGATCACAACAAGTATGATGACGATCACGAAAGCGTTATCGACGAACCGTGCTGCAAAAGCTTTCCTCTGGCCGTTGTGAGGAACCGTGCACACATCGAGTTCGAAGTCAGCACCGAGTTGAACGATGAGTTCTTTTCGCGACGGAACCCAGGTAAACGGGTCGATCATCTACCGATCGTTTACCTCAATCTGAGGAGGACAATGGAGGGCAGTTTGTGAGCTTCTTGAGTTTTTCATCGCACGCGTGATTGTTTCCATGTTTGCTGGTCTCCTGTCGATACAGGACACTCCTTCCTCCAAGCTCGTCCTCACATTCCATCTGGTACAATCTTTGCCTTTGTTTCTGTAGTCGCAAACAAATCCATAGGGTACAAAATGCTCTACTCCCATTCTCGTTCCTCACAACTAACAACATCGTCGACATGAGCAGCTCTCAGCCCCCACAAACTCTTCTCGAGAAGCGCAACAAAACTGTCAAAAGGCTAGAGAGTCATACTGAGGCTTCTCAGGGTCCCGAAACTGACGAAACTGACGGATCGACCCCACGCTTGTTACCACTTCCTAGACCAGGCCCTGTCGAGTCGAGCCCAGAGCCAAGCCCGGATACTCTACAGGAACATATTGCTACCCAATCCATCATCAGACCCTCTCGAAACGCATTCGCACGACCAGATGACCGTCCAGGCTTCGGAATCTACGCTGGAAGCTCAGAAAGCAGTGTCCTTCCCGTCTCCCATTCATCTTGTCCCGGTGCGTCTTCCGAACCACCCAAATATACGCCTCTGAGCCTCTCAGCGGATGAGCCAATCCCTCGTGTGGGAGATTCTACTCCTCGACTCTCAGATGTCATCACGCCGTCGCTATCTATCCCCGATAATGCCGCACTTCCTCCATATGCGTTCGCTCCAACAGAAGGGGGCTTCGACTTTGAATTACCTGCACAGAGCCCTAACGCGAACGAAACTACTGTAGTACAACCCACTTCTCACCCCAGCTCTACTGGAACTCCGTGCCTCCCATCAACGCCAGATCTCCATGTCCAGCCTTCCGTCTCATCACTCCGTGCCGCACTGTACCCGCGACCAACACCCACTATGGCAGCAAATCATACCATTCCGCGCCGACAGGTCCAACTTGGAGAGCATATTCCGGACGAGCTACCGACACGTGAGGAACCCCCTGCTCTGACAACCATCGCCCGCATCCAACGCAGCCTAGCCCGAACCTTGCAGATCCGCACTCCGCCCACTAATGTCGCAGCTGCAATCGAAATGAACGACTTTCCTTCATCAGCTGGTGTTCCTCGTCTAGCGCACGATGGAGAGGCCGTCGAGCAGCGGAGGCGTGTGGAGGAACGTCAACGTTTGGAGACTGAGATTACGGAAAGAGGGATTTCGAGGGGGGCGATAGAAGAGAGGAGGCAGCGAGCCTATAGAATCTGGACGCCTGTGTGTGTGATTGCGGGGGTTGTGCTTTTTGCGGTCATTTATGTTTCAGTGACGAAGGGGGAGTAGGATCAAGCGTGGGCAGTGAGTGCAGCGTGTGTCTCAAATCTGTCCTGTACCTTTCGACAAAGGTCGTTCGGCTTGGCTAGGTGTACTTCAGGGGTAGCTTTGTGCTTATGAATTGAGTCCTTTTTTCTTCTATCTTCTTTTGAGGACATCTGTGCTTCACACAACCAACTTGATCTTCAACTTGTCCCCATCCACAATCTCCTCTCTCTTGCTCTCCAAGACTCCAACGTCCCATGTGGCAGATACGTACCTATTGCTTGGTCAATTTCTTCTTGCACATGTACTCTAACAACCATGACATACCTTCCGTTCAACCACGCCCTCTCCTGAGAAGTTAACCAAACCACAAAGCCTCCACAAAGCTCCGCTGTATCAATCAAATCTATCTCTGTTAGCAAAGTGCCCTATTCACCACGACAACATCATTATAAGTGAAAACGTACAGGGCTTGATTTCCTCGACGCCACTCGACAGCTTGGTCTCCACACTACCCGGATGCAACCCCACAACATTGACCCCCCTCCCGCCATACTCAGCAGCCACAAACTCACTCATACGCTGCAGCGCCAACTTGCTAACGCCATACGCGCTCCCACCCGGCGAAACAATTACCGCGCCAACAGACGTAACATTGACCACATTAACGTGCGCAGCCTGCGCCGCCGCCGTAGCCGCGAGGAGCGGCAGAAACGCATGCAGCAACAGCAGCGGACCCTTGAGATTGACTTCCAACACAGTCCAGTACGCCTCCAGATCCGTATCAGCCAGGGGCGCCCAGGAACAGCTCATGCCAGCGTTGTTGACGAGGACGTCGAGCCTTCCCTCTTGGTCGCACACGCTCGCAGCGAGCTTCTTGATGGCCGGGCCATCGGTCACGCTCAACACTTCTTTACGCACGCGCACGCTGCTGTTGGTTTTCTGGATCGCGCTGCTTACCTCGTCTAGCTCGGATGAGGTGCGCGCGCATAGGATGATCGTGCTGGCCGAGGCGTGTGCGTACTGTAGTGCAATGGCTCGGCCGATGCCGCGGCCTGCTCCTGTGATGAGGACGACTTTTCCGGATTGTTTGAGTGTTGGATTCGATGTAGCGTCGATGGCTGGGTATATGTCGTTGTGCAGGTTGGCCATGCCGACAAAGTCGTATCCTGAGTCGGGTGGAAGGGGAGGTGCTTGTTCCGATGCCATGGTGAAAGGAGCTGTATCTCGTTGGTGATAGTGCTGGAGATTCGTTATCGTTCTGTGGACAATCGGGTTTTGTTTATTGTATGGTTGTGATTGTGACCTTGACTCTCAGATATACATTTGAGCATCAAGATGATACATGTAATACTCTACACGTTATGATATAGTCGATCCATTCAAATGGGTCGACTAGCGCAGATGCCCAACAGCCCAACGCTAGCTCAAATGGGAAGGATGTGGGAATGTCGGTAGATGCCAGGAAGTTATCCCCACCTTGATCCCATGCCTATACCATTCGATCTCAGGTCATCAATCTGCTCCCTGCACCTAAATCGTAAGCGGCTCGTACGAAGTACATTCATGCGCTCGGCCTGAGCCTCGGACATAAGCACAAGAACCCGGAAACCCGAATACCGCGTGGAGAACCGCTATGTTTGCCTTAGCAGTGAGCACTTCTACGGGCCGTTGGGCATGTGTGCTTCTCAAATCCAGCCATATCTGACAAGCGCGTTTAGTGCCGGTACGAGTGGCGCAGTTAACTCAAACAGCATCTCTTCAAGCCTTTTTTGACGGACGAAGCTGCTAGCTAGAAGGACACGGAGGGAACATTTTGGAAAACAGGGTTGAAAGCAGAGCAGACCCTGCATATGTATATACGTCATGCCATCTCTGGGATCCACAGCTCCCCACAAGGTTGCTTGGACGCCTTTCGGCAATTGGAACCACGTTGTACGTGCACAAACTTTGACGTGTGCGTGGCATTCATTAGTACAGTATCCAAATTCAACCACTCAATCCCTAGAAAATGTCTTCTAACCCGTGCTGATCCCAAGTCGACTCGCCCTTAGCAACGCTGTCTCTGACCTTCCAGTACTGGTGATTGAATTCCCAAAACTCTTCACCCGTGGTTGCATCCCGCGTCTTTGTGAACCACTTGGGAACGAATTCCTCGCCCTGCTCTTCCCTCTTCCTCCTCGTGGCCCTCTGTTTTTCTTCAACGCGGTTCTTCTCCGTCGCTGCAAAATCG
This sequence comes from Ascochyta rabiei, assembly GCF_004011695.2. Lineage (NCBI taxonomy): Eukaryota > Fungi > Ascomycota > Dothideomycetes > Pleosporales > Didymellaceae > Ascochyta > Ascochyta rabiei. The sequence continues at coordinate 1,293,056 of NC_082415.1, forward strand.
TAGGCTCCATCCTCCATCGCTCTCTGATCAGGTCGCAGTCGCGTATCAGTCGGCGCAACAACAGGGCGCAGTTTGTCGTTGATGTCGTTAAGCGTGACAACGAAAGGTGTAAGGTTGAATGGGATACCTGTGGGACGCTCGTGTGCCTGCCAGACGAGGAAAGCTTTGTTATCGTCGTGTTTGCTTGCTTTGCCGCCCTTGTCAATGTCTGCGTCCTCGAACCCGGGTGTGAAGCGCGCATAAATCTTGTCATTCCAGCGACCACCAATGGACCAGCGAACGCGACCATCGGCGCCGAGTACCTTGCCAACGACTTGGTATGCGGACGAGGCTTTCCAGCCACGGGCTTTGAAGTCGAGTTGGCAGACTTCGCCCGTGGTCCAGTTCTTGACTTCCATAGGACCGTAATTGTCGACGACAGGGTTACCCGTGATGATACCAATAACAGAGGATGTGACTTTCTTCCAGGTATACAGTTCCTCTTTCCCACCGTTCGCGGTGGGGCGGAGGCGTAGGAACCAGGTGCCAAGTGGGTTGATGTCGAACGACTTGCCGTAGAATTTGGACTTGACAGCAGACTCGCCGTAATAGTCCCATTTTGCCGCTTCTGCGTAGGCAGCGCCGACGGGTGGATGGTGGCTGACCTGTTCGATGAAAAAGCGGAAGCCTTTGTCCGGCCTAGCATACTCGAACGATTCGCCAAGGAGAGGGTTGAAGGGCTTAGCGACGCGGCCAATAGTCGAGGCATACTCGGAGGCAGCGAAGGCAGCAACGTAAAGCATCCGTTCGCTAGAGTCAGCGCGCTCAGCGGCAATGTCAAGGAGGTCAGTGTATTCCATGTCTTCAGCGCAACGTTGCAAAAGCGACGTGGGCTCGTTGAAGGACACAGGCAGTGTCATCTTCGTCATGTCTTTACCGATCATAGACTTGAGGATACCCTGCATATGGTCAGTCTTTGCAACTCTGAGTTGGCGGGTTTGCAACTTACCCAGAGGGAGATCTTGGGTCTGTCATCAGCATCCATGGCGAGCTTCTGTCGTGGCCCGTCTTCGTAACCCTTGAACCCTGTGGCAATCTCGGCAAGCTTCTGTTCAAAGACATCTCCGGAAGTGCCAACAGATGGTGCATCTGGTGTTTTTGTCTCTTCGCTTTGGTGCAGCCCAGGCATCTCTACAACCTCGACCTCGCCAGCGCCTACAGCATCGAAGAACTCCTCGTCATCTTCCGATTCAGAGTCGGAGATATCCGCTGCAAGGTCAGCAAGAGTAGCTTTCCTTTTGACTTGGCCAGAAAAGCTAGGCTTTGGTCGGGCCAGCTCTTGCTGCTGTGCGCCATCTTCAGGCGCCTCGACAAACTCGTCCACGTCCTTGTTGGCCGGTCCTGGTCCTTCGTAGTCCTCGAGAGCTTCTCGTAACGCCTTCTTCGTCTTGCGTCGCTTTTCCTCAGACTCGCCAATCTTCTGCTCGAGCTCTTCCTGCTCCCGAGCGACCTTCGCCATGCTGTCTTCCCACATGCGACGTACATTGGCCTCGCGGTCAAGGCGATACTGCCAGTAAGCGTCGCGGTCCCTCGATATACGTAGCAGGTCCCCAATCAGCCCTTTGAGGTTGCCGATGGCGGACTCATAGGAGACTAAGGCTTGCAGCATAGCAGGGTCAGCGATTTGCATGGTAGGATTTTTAGCCTTCTCGGCCTGTAACGCAGAAGAGACTGAAGTCAGCAGGTCGAGCTGGAGCTTCGCGGACTGAGCTGTGATATTGAACGCATCCTTGTTGTGCGGCTTCGCTTCACGACTACTGTCGTCGTCGTTGAAGTCATCGTCATCATCGTCATCAACCGTGGGAGCGCCGAGATGGCTGGAGTACCTGCCCAACTCATGAGCACCAAGACTAGGCTCGTATGCGCTTCCAGGGTCTTCTGTGTACGACACAGCGGTACGCGACGTGTCGATGCTGGTGAGCGGTATACCCAGGTTGTTGGGGGAGGGAGGAACCAAGTTCCTGGATCCTGCCATTCTCGAGCTGCTAAGGCTCGAAGAATCGCCCTCTTTGGAAAGTAGCTCCACTTTAGCTTGCTTCAACGCCTGTTGGTCTTGTGTCGCGCGCTTCTCTTCTTCGCGAGCCTCGTCCTTGGCCCACTGAATGGCGTTATTCAGAGCCCAGTACCAGCGCTTTGCCTCCACTTGATGATTCGCCTTCAAGTGATACTTGACTGAAGATTTGCCCTGGATCTCGAAGCGCTGTTTGTCTTGTGGATCCATATAAAGCGTGCCGATGCGCATGTTGATCGCGCCACGGCATGCAGAGCCAGTGTCATCTGCCTAGGTCAATACATGCACAACAGTCGATCTGTAAGTAGCTTACCCTGATGCTTGTAGTAGCTGAGCACACCATCTTCCAGCACAAACCATCGTAGCTTGTAGCCGCTCGTGTAGTTGGTCCACTTCTTAAGGTAGCCCTTCATTTCGCGCGATTCTTTGGAGCCCATGCCACTCTCAGACGAAGCTCCGGGCTGCGGTTGACCAGCAAGAATGGTCTTTTCTTGGATACCTCGCTGAGCGGCGGCGGCGGCGGGTGAGCGCTTCAAGATGGCACGCGTGCGGTCGTCTTTGGTGTAGTCTTGTGGAAGCTTGCCCTTACGGTCACGACGGAACGGGTCTGCGCCGTTCAGCAGCAACAATTGAGCCAGCTTCACGTCCTTGTTCTTGGCTGCCTGGTGTAGTAGCGTGCCACCAGCGTCGATGACAACAGGGTCGGTCGAGAGCTCCCCACCGTTGACGTCCAGTGTGCTCTGAATGCGCGCATCTTGCAGCACTGTCTCCAAGGTGTCCAGGTCGCCAGCGCCCACCAGCTGCTGTATCCTCTTTACGTTTGTGTCAATGAAGATGGAGCGGGCCAGCTGCAGCTGTTGGAAGATGTCTGGGGTGCGAGCGAGGTCTAGAGGGGTCTGGCCGCTGTAGTTTGTGATGGAGTCGTTGATGCCCGTTTGATCGAGCAAGATTCGCACTACGGGAGCGCGACCCAGGGTGGCTGCAAGGTGGAGGGGTGTGTTGCCGTCGCGGTCACGGCCATTAACATCGACGGGCGAGTCCGGCGTGGCTGTTGCGTTGGACAGGACGAACTCGATGACGGGCAGCTCGGCGCACTGAATGGCTAGGTGCAGAATTGAAGTGCCCTCGGTGCGCGTATTGGGCAGCTGCAGGGACGGCCTGCCGCCTTCGCTGTCGCCCGGCGCCGACTGCTCGCGGATAGCCTTTGAGATGGCGGCCGTGTCGCCGTTGCGCAGCGACTCGAAGACACGGAACAGCTTGACCGACTGCTCGATCGACCCACCTTTGATCGTAGGCGACGCTGGGGCTGCGGGGTGCTGCTGGGCGCTGCTGCCGTTGCCCTCACTGGAGCCGCCGGCCGTCGACATGGCGGCGGGCATATTTGCAGGCAGCTTCTTGGAGAGGCTGCGCTGGTGGCTCGTCACTGGAGAGCTCAGGGAAGCTTGCGACGAGTTGGGCGGCGAGTTGCCGGCCGTGTTGGTGGTGCTGCCTTCTGCAGACGGCGGCGCCGGGGGGCCTTCCGTTTTGGAGGTGACGCGCTTCAGCATGTGCTTGACGTTCTGCGACTTGGAGCGCTTGTGCCTGCGAGTGAAGGTCAGCGTCAGCCAGAGTCGGCCAGAGTCGACCGGGCTCTGACATGGGCTTGTCCCCGCCGTCGCACAGCACGTGAGCCTGTGGCATTGGAGGGCACTCACCCTTCCATGGTGCCGTGATTGGACGCAGCGGGCGCCCGTTGCCGGCCAAGAAGCGCCGCCTGGTTAAATGTGGAGGATAGAGGGGTAGTCGGGGTGGGGAATCAGGTATACAGGATGGAAGGCATAGGTGTGTATAGATGTTACTGATTCTCCGGTTGGGCCAGGTGCTGGACTTTTGTCTGCTTCACACCTCACCAGCTCGTACTCGTCCAGTAGTGGCGGGGCTTCGACTATGTACGTCAGGGGCCTCAACCCCCATGTCTCGGGCCTATCAGAAAACCGCTCTAGCAACCACTTGGATTTGGCGCACATGCGCCGGTGCTCTCAACTCGCACCACAGGGCCACAGCCTTGCACTCGGTCCTTCAGTGACAGCTCATTGAGATCCGGAGCCCTGGCCCTCGACCTACCAACTTGGCCGCCCATAGCTGCCCGTTCAAGTACAAAGAAAGCTGGCACGGGACTACGACACGTGTCGAGCACGTGCACGTGCTAAAGGGGACTTTCAATACGGACACCGAGTTCTGCTAAATTTGAAGCTTATTCCTATTACACCGAGCCGGCAATGTACAGACTTGGATAGTAGTCGTGTGCTGTCAGCATTGATTGAAAGCGTGGAGATGACATGACTACATAGATGCAGTCACTCCGCCAATAGCATATTTCACGCAGCATACACGCGTCATAGTAAACCACGTTTGGACTGTCATGAACTTTTGGTCATTCCTTCGTCTAGCATGGCCGTGATGGATACCTAGCCAAACAATTCTCTTGCCTAGCTAAGCCCGGGTATATGCATCCCTCTACATCGCGCAATCCAAAACTAGTCTAGTAGAAGAAACCGAGGATCTTGCCAGCAACGTGCTTGCGGCGAGCCTCCTCGTGGTCCATGATGCCGGCGGAGGTGGTCAGGACGATGTAACCGAATTGACGCGAGGGCAGGAGCTTGACAACCCACTTCTCCATGTCGCGGAGCTGGACGTTGTAGCGGGGGGAGATGACACCGGTCTTGTTGATGCGGCCGTTAAGCTGGATAACGATCTTGCCGTTGCGGTGGTCGTCGACCTCTTCGAACTCGCCAATGTAGCCTGACACAAACGTTAGGTCTGTGAAGAAGGGATATGTTGCGCAAAATTAAACATCGGACATCATGGAAGGGTTCCGAGGATGTGTAAGTTCTCCGCAGTTAATATACCGGACACTTAAAGCCCAAAGACCGTAGAGAAGACAGGATCATTGGGAAGTTATCAGCCCGGAGAGAGGGGCGAAGAACCAGATGTATGCGCAACAAAGAAGGAGATCGACGTACCGTGACGCTGCATGACGGTCAAGAACTTGACAATGACCTTGGAGGAAGGGCGGATCATGACCTGGCGCTTGCCGGCCTTCTCAGCGTTGTTGATGGCGTTGAGCGCATCGTTGAGGACGGAAGTCTTGACCATTTTGGCGATTTATCGAAGATTCTCAATGGCGAGGGGCGACTGAGGTATCTATGCAGAAATTGTGGTTAGTCTCCAGATGCCAGAGCATGGAGAGTGCCCTCAGCCAGCAGCTTTGGAGGGTTCTTCAGCTCTTGTCGCAGAGAGGAGCAGTGTCAGGCTCATCCTTGCGGACGAGCGCGATTGCTTCCCCTGGCTCTCTGAAGGGCACTCATCGGAACAGACACAACATACCTCGTGAGGGCGCGGGTGGGATAGCGAGAGACGTGCGTGTCCTGCGATGGAAAGTTCGACGTGGGTGCAATTTCGCGCTCGGCTAGCAAGTGGCCTTGGCGCGATGGCCTGTGCGCCCGGCTCCTGCCAAACCCCATCACGACCCTGAACCTTGGACTTTACCACCTCTGTGTGCAGCGAGCGTCAGATCCATGTAAACGGCGTGCGCACCCATGCACCGTGTATGCGACGCATCAGTAACATCCAATTCGATGTTCGCCACCATAGACACGCCCTCACGTGCCCTCGCGAGTCCCTGACACTCTTAGTCATGACGTGCTATCTCCCGCGTTTGCCTCCCAAGTCCCTCCACAAGTATCCTATCTCCTAGCGTCAAGTCTTTCCTTTGCATCACTTCAACATGTCTGAAGCTTGCTGCACCTGCGCTACGCTGCTATCGTCCATTCCACCGACCTACGATGAGAAGACCGAGAAGCCAACGCAGTTCGAGCGCCGGCTTGAGTGCTGCGGTCGTGCCATATGCGCCCGCTGCTTGACCGATAACCCACGATTTGCAAGCTATTGTCCCTTCTGCCAGATATCGACCGGTCCTTCCGCGTTGCCAGCACAAGGCCTACGCGACCCTCCTACATATTCGCCACACGCCGATGGTCAAGCGGATGATGAGTTGCCACCCTACACAGCACACAATGCGCTGCAACCGCCGTGCGAGAAGAAGACGAGCACAGAAAATGCACCCGATGTCCTACACTTTGTCGATCAGAACAACGATACAATAGCATCGCTATCGCTGGCCTATGGCGTACCTCCAGATGCATTGCGCCGTGCGAACAAGATGTTTGCAGATCATCTTCTAGCAGCGCGCAGAACCGTACTGATACCAGGGGAGTTTTACAAGGGCGGAGTTAGTCTCAGTCCTCGCCCACTGGAAGGCGAAGAGGAAGAGGTCAAGAAGACTAAACTGAGGAAGTTTATGGTAGGATGCAAGGTTGCCGAGTAGGTACCCTGGTGGATGTGCACAGCTAGCCAAGGTTTATAGAGAGCTGACCAGAGCGTAGATACGATGTCGCTGTCCTTTACCTCGAGCAAGCTGGATATAATCTCGAAAGCGCAATGACTGCCTTTAAAGCCGACGAAAAGTGGGAGAAGGACCATCCCCTGCAGGCCGCAAAGAAAGGAAAGCAGCCTGCGCCGCAAAGTTCTGGAAAGCGGAGATGGTTTGGCGGAAGTGGAGGCGGAATCACAGGCCAACTATAGATACACCAGCTGGTTATACTCCAATTGTTCAAGGGCGGCAATGCGGGCGTCCGGCTGAATTCTGGTCTCAGCATGATCACGCTGAGCACAGCAAGGCGTTACTGACTTGGAATGAACACTCGATACACAACTCTGGTTATAAGAAGGGACAACGATGGTCACACCATATTTACAACCTTTACTTCCAGAATTTCTATTGGAACATCTTCATGAAGATACACTCTTCCACTACTCCAGGCTTAATGTTACATTTGGTGCGACTCTTGTTCTCTGTACGCTCAGCCAATCACTACGCGGCAGCGCCAAAGGCCCACTCATCGCTAAGCGCCGAACCTCATACCCCTGTACACACCCCTCGAAGCGCTGCCCATGCATCGATTGGTTTCAGAAGCTGCACCATGCTCACAGACAGTCGTTGGGCGAAGTTCATTCGCCAGAAATTCGAATGCTTTTCATGCTTGCCACTAAATGCATCCTAGCTTGTGCTACATCCCGAGCGACACGACAGCCATTGTGCTTAACTGCACATCCAAACATGATCCAGTGGACGAATAGCAGGCTGTTCCTCTGGCCTTCAAGTGAAGACCATGCAAAATGTCCCCTTCCGGCAAAATCGGCTGCAGCCTGTAAGCTAAAGCATCCCTTTTTGGTGCCGACATGCGTCTACGCGCCGAGGAGTACCAACAGCATCGCCAGCCGCAGAGCCTAGGAAAGCGGCAAGACAGATGACCGTCAGTTCTGTTCCTCGAAGTGGTTATTTTGGGACTTTCAATACCCACATGGGGTATTGGTGGGCGTGAAACAACGACTGCGACCGTCGAGTTTTAAAGCATGGTCAACCCCCCTCAAATCACCATTATCCAGGCACACAAGGGCAACTGCTATTCTTCGTTGTTCATTTGTTTCAAGGGTCAGACACTCCTGTACAAACACACTTTATCCCTCAAAACTCCTATTGACTATACTGGTGCTCTCGCCATTGTCGTCTGCCACGAACCTCCGTCTTTACAAGAGAGAAACATAATCGCAAAATCGACACGATGAAGATCAACCCAGCACCCCTCCACCTTGCGCAAACTATCCTCACAGCCCTTATCATTGTGTTCAGCATTGCTATTCTCGGTACTAGCGCACATACTCTCGATGTTTTCAACAAACAACAGACCTCCAACCCGTGGTGGTATGTGTATCCTCACTGCCTATCTACCATATAGCAATACTGACATCAAAAGGCTACCCATGTGGCCACAGCACTTTGATGTTCACGGGACAAAAGCATTGCTCGCCTCGTCCATCGTAACTCTTGTCCTGACGTCTGCATTCCTCGTCGCCTCCTACATCCCCAGCGTACGCTCCACCCATTTCAACCTATCAGCCTCGCATGAAAGAAACTAATCACAAGCCACAGCTGAACCTCAAGCAAAAGCACACCCTCCGCGCCGCCCTCTCTCTGTGCTGTATCCTCCCCTCGCTCCTCCTGACCCTCATCTCCACAGTCTGGGGCCACATCCTCAACCGCCAAACGCCCGACATCGATACCATCCAGACCTGGTCGTGTAAATACCAACACAGCTCCCCGCTGCGCCAGGACCTGACCCTGCCCTCCAACATGGGTAACTCAAACTTCAGCGCCGTCTGCCGCGAATCGCGATTCGCCCTCTACGGTACTCTAATCACCTTCTTGTTGTTGGGGTTCAGCATGGTGTTGAGTTTCGTGTGCTGGGGCGCGGACAAGTACGCTGCGAGGCAGCAGAGGAAGAACGGCGAGACGGGCGAGGAGGGGAGCGTTGCGGAGCTAAGTTATGTCCCCAAGGCCTATGCGCCGTAAGTGCGTTCTTTGTGTTGGCGGATTGGATGTGAGAGTAGCGGGTAGATGGCTATTCTTGCTTTCGAGACGATTTGAGACATGGATGGCATTTTTGGAAAGGCGTTTTTGGCGTTGTAGATCCTGTACGCAGGATTTGGAGTAGTCGAGATATTACAATGTTTCAATGATTTGAGAACAACAGAGCTTTCATCAACAATTACTAGCCTCGCTGAAAACTGTTAGTTGTGTGATCGTATTGTTTAGTAATTACATCAGGGACAAGTGTGACCAAGTGCAATGCTGAATTAAGGCTCATTATATACAAAAGCCCAGTCAGAGACTTGAGCCGGGTTCAATTACCGCCATACAGGGCAAACCTTGGTGCAATCACTACAATTCCTTCCATTGTCTCAACTTCACAAAGCGCAGCAGGAAAAGACTTATGCGAGCTGGCCACGGACAGCACCAGGGAGAAACTGGCGGGTGTGAGAGTCGGTGAAGAAGCCAGCAGGGTTGGCAACAATTTGACGGACGTGGAAGGCAGCGCCAGTATCAGCGCCGTCTGTGCCGTTGATGCCAGTCTTGAAGGGCCCAGTTATGCAGCCAGTAGAGATGCGGCGCTCATCGGGGCCAGCAGGGTTGGGGAAGGCAATACGAGGAGGGCCTGAGCGGCCCTTGACTGCCTCGTGGATATGTGTGGATGTCAGAGCTGCAGACCGGTACTCGCCGGTAACGCCGGAGAGGGTGATGTTCTGTTCATGTTAGTCTGTGTACTGAGGTATTGTGCGGAGAAGAGAACGTACGTAGCAGATGGTGTTGTCGGCAATGTTGATGCCGTACTTGAAAAGACCCTTAGCGCCAGGCTGGCCAGGAGCGGGAATTTGGGTGGTGTTGATGACCTGTTCGGGTGTGGCCTTCACGACGTACTCGGCGTCGAAGTAGAAGAGCTTCTCGTTCTTCTTCCAGTCGTCGTTCTTCTGGTTCCACTTGTCGTCAAGGTCCTTCTTGCAGTCTTTGATATAGGTCTTCTTGTCGATGACCTTGTTGTGGGGCTCAGCGGTAGGAGCAGCAACGGCAAGAGCCGCTGTCAGGATGGTGATGAAAGCGGGTGCGGAGAAGTACATCTTGGTTGTGTGTGTTTTGTTGTGTAGTGAAGGTTATTTTCAGTGATCGAAAGAAATGAGAGTTGCAATGGCTGATGATGAGAATCCGGAGGTACTTTTTCTCTGCTTTATACAACAGCGGGCCCTCTCTACATGTTCCATGATCCCCACATACGCAGTCAGCATGAGTTCAACTACGTCGGTGTACCACGGCGTGACTTGGACGAACGTCGTAGGGTCTTGGTATCGTTGTTTAGTGCCTTTGTGAGATCTGAACAGCTCGGAAGCCAAGACATCTGCTGTGATTTGTATTGAGACTCACAGTAGTAGATCTTAGTGAGTATTTCAGCGCGATGATTGCCATCGGTAAGTGTCCAATGCGCGTAAGGCTGGTCTTGGGAGACCGCCCTGCCCGGACGGACGATCTCCATACCCACATGTGCAGCCAACGGGAGGATTACAGGGACTAAGTCTTGGAACCTCACCAAATCATAACAATGAATTGGGAACCAAAAATAATTTACCTTGGCCTTGGATGCAGACAACCCAGTCCTTCCAGGTGGGAAGCCTATTGAGCTTGTGTTATTCTAAGTCATGATCGCCTTCCAAGGTATCGCCTAGATGACTTGGTACGGATAGTAAGAGTTCCGTAGCGTCTGCTACCCAGAAGCGCGAAGCCCTGACTTTTATCGAGTCCCAGACGAGACAAGCGCTGAAGCTATGTTGCCGCCTTTGGCCTTAACATGAATTTTGAAGTGGCTGTGTATGGGTGGACATGAGGTGGAGAGCCAGTAGCCTTGCTCTGATCCTCTTGGCAGGCCCGCATCCAGAGGAACCCTGTCCTGGGCTTCTGTCATTAGAGACACCAAAGCTACAGGCGCGGGGAAGGCTTGGCTAGGCCTGGACTTCAACCCACACCACGGTTGAAAAGCAGACTTGCTGCAGGCGGCGCATACACCGTGGGAAAACGCGACAATGTTGAGATGATGTGTGCTGAGAGCCAAGTCTAACGAACAAAAAGCAGGCCGGCAGCTAGACAATCCTCATTTTCAATTCTCAAAGACTGGTGATCTAATGACATCACCAACGCCTTGTCGGCCAAGACTTTTACAGACGGGCTATTGTCCGCACGAAACCACGGCAATCGGCAGCATGGCAAAGATGTAGAGAGTTCGAATGCTGCTGCAAGGTGCAGCCTCATGATAGACGCTTGGTGAAGTAGGGATTTTGTGCTGTACCCAGGCAGGCCACCGTGACTGCACTTACGTACATAGACCGCCATGAGTAAGTGAGTGATTCTTTATACACCAGGCGGCCGCTGAATCGTACAGTTCTGGGTGCCATGGTAGTACACTATTGTCGAAAGGTGTCTGGACAATTGCGACGTTGTAAATGAAGGTACCCGCGATCATGCCGACTATGGTAGTGTCCTCTGACGCGAGCGACCGTTTGCCCCTGCCCAGCAGGAGGCTGGAAACGTAACGTTAATCTCGCACTACCTTTGTAAATATGTTGGTTCGGAATCTGGTCTGTGCGTTTCTAGGTTGCAATCTTATAATTCAGCTTTCCAGTCTATTGATCGCAAACGTCGATAGCTAGCAGGCCAGGGGATGGTTCCATTCCGTCCTGTCACGGCTACCACAAGGGTTGTATTGAGTGTATTGGGAAGACACCGACGATTCTTACAGCAATTCCACGTGTTCATTGGACTGAAGACGACGGACATGTTTTGCAAGATATGAGATGTGACAACTGACTGTCAGTACACCTGTCAGTTCTCATTCAATGAGAATTCAATCGTCAGCTTGTACATATTGAGAGCCTAACGACTGGTGACGAATAGCCCGCAGCACCAGCTCATCCTCTTACAGTACCTCCAAGTTGGCCTGGCTCACAAACCATGTGCCATTATTTGTATCAAGAGTGATGTTGTTCTGCACGACTTTTCCAAATTTAAGACTTCCACTTTCGACGACTCCTCCTGCCACAGGTCGTTGCAGCTTGTTCTCGCCAGCAAGGACGGTGAAATTCGCAATGGGGATCTCCCATCCGTTTCTGGTAACAACAGTCGGCAGACCAAAGAAGTTTGCATCGACCTTGTCGTGGGTAAAGTGGAGCTCAAAGTATCCACGATAGTACAGGTCCTGCCATTGGAGCTCATCGTTCGCGTTTTGGATCCACGAAGAGTAGTTGTTTGCAGTAGCGAGACTGATGTTTGCACCGTATGGGCATGGCGAAGTCACAGCACTACCGGCGAACTCGACACCAATGCTTCCGCTACCCGTGCTCTTGTTGTACTCCTTTTCGCCCAACCAGACAAGGTCGCTGACCCAGGAAGCGTGGCTGTCACCAGCAAGAAAGATGTTGTTGTTGATGTTGTTGCTGTATAGGTGATTCAGAGTGCGGTTCCTGTTCGCTTGATATCCGTCCCAGGCGTCGTAGTTCAAAGGGTTATCGTTGCCATAGGCCGCTGACTGGTTTACGCGTGAAAACACGATCTGCGAGCCTATCACTCGCCAGGTGGCACCGCGCTCAGCCGACTCTGAAAGACTTCTGTAGAACCAGTTCTCTTGGCGGGAGCCCATGAGTGATCGTCCTGCGTCGTTGGAAATTTCGTGCACGTAGTCGGTATTCCAGTAAAGATCAGTTATTGAGCGGTCGTACTGCCGAGTATCTAACATCGTTAAGTCGACTAGCTTGCCGATGGAGAACGAGCGCCAGATACGGAGATTGTCGTCCATGTCCACTTGCCTGATAGGCATCCACTCGAAGTATGCGCGGACGGCATTCATCTTACGTTGATCTACAGCAACGCCTACACCATCTTTAATGAAAGAGTCCTCTGTGTTGTTCAACTCAGCCTGAAGGCGTCAGTATCCCACTTGAAAACATGCTGAGAGCCTAATTGTACTTACCATACCGTCACGGTAGGTGTTGTCTGCTACTTCGTGGTCATCCCATACAGGGATCCAAGGAAACTTCTGATGACTCTCGACAAGATCCAAGTCGGTGCGATAGGTAGCCAGACGCTTGCGGTAGTCGTATAGACTGAAAATCTCGCGGTCGGGCAGAGGAATACGTCCCAGGCTGTTCCCCCAGCCATAGTAGCCGTTCTCGTATTCGTAGATATAATCACCGAGGAAAACTACGTAGTCCACTGAGTCCTGTAGGGTATAGTGTCAGCAGAAAGTACACACAAAATGCTGGCTAGGTGGCGAACCTTTCGGGCAACGTTGCCGTACGCATTGAAAAAGCCGAATGGGTAGTTCGCGCAACTGTAGACAGCGATTGAGACATTTGTGATGTCGTCGTCCGCGTTTGGTGTTGTTTTTGTTCGTCCGAGTGGACTCTTGTTGCTCGAGTTGCAGACGTTGAATTGGTAGTAATAAGTGTTGTACGGTTTCAGGTTTTTTGCTTCAACCTGGAATATTGTTAGTTCAATTTCCACCGGGCGATTGCTGTCTAGCTATGATCGTTGAGTATTCATCGTACCTTTACAGTAAAGTCGACGTCTGAGCTAGTGTAAACCTTGCCAGACTCCACCGTGCTGGTGAGATTCTGGTCTGACGCGACCTTGTACTCGACGCAGATTGGCGACTTTGATACGTGAACATATTTCTCGTTATCATGGTCGTAAAGTGAAGCATATCCAGAGACCGTCAAGTTCGACTGCGAGTTGTCACTCTGCGGCGCAACACGAGTCCACAATATGACGCTGTTCGGGTACGGGTCGCCAGACGCAACGCCGTGAGTAAAGTTCAAGGATGCGGTATCGTAGCTGGACTGTGGGTCGTTCCTCTTGACAACTCGATGGATGGAGATGCCGAGCCCGGGATGGTGCTCAGACGGGGAACGATAGTTCAGGTTCTTCGACCAGCTGGCAATGGCGGTCGACGCCAATGGCAGCAACGATAGAAGCTGAAGTTTCATGATGGAGCTCGACTTCTAGGACAGCAGATAGCAGAACCGTGGTCAACCCAACCTACAGAGTAGAGCTACCGGCACGCTGGGCCTTTTGTAATCCTTCCAGAACTACAGAGTTTCTAAGCTCCGCGATGCTCCATGAGCCGTTGCCCAGTCTGTTTTCCGCATCGACGCGTCATTTTTGCGGCAACGGGAGCATTATGAAGACTTCACGGATCACGATACCAATCAAATATCTCGGTTCTGGCACGGTGGGCCAGGTTGCTAGAGTTAAAGCCGGGGCGACAGCTGCGCAGACTGGAGACGAAAGCGTCCCGTCAATCCACCAGCGGAGATAACTCAATCCTGATTTGCTGTGGATCAAGACCTCTTCGGCTATGGCTCGAACGCGCATAGTCGTTGTGGGGGGGGGGTTCCTGGAATCAGCAAGAAACGTGGACCGAAGGCTCCAACTTCATTGGTAGATGACAACGCGGGACGAAGAGCTTGACAATGCTTCTGCCTGCATGAAAGAGGAAGGTGCGAAAAGTGTGCAATTAGGTAAACAAGAGTAGGCCGAGGGAGCCTTATTCACAAAGCTTTTGGCTCCTTGCTCGCAAAGTTTCGCGATGCCAGGTTCGTTATTGATATTCTTTGCCAAGCTTTACGTCATCCTTCATTTCAACAGTGAGCGAGAGCTCTAGTCTTTGCAGCAATGCCCATGATATCGACTCACCTCGCAACAACGGCAATTGCAGCCATATACAAATCGAAGCTGACCCTCCTGCTCTGTTGTGTTGATAGCTAGTCTCAGCATGTCTAGCGTCGCGATACAGTGCGTAAACCTGGTCCGTGTGCATGTCATACCCAGAGAGAGCGAATCAACGGCAGAACTGTGAGCCACAGGAGGCATTATGATCTGTCTGCATCGTTCGGATGATTGAGACAAAGAGTAAAAAATAATCTACCAAAGTCTTCAAGAAGCCTGCTTCAACAAAGTCAGAAAGCACGTTCCATCAGCTACATACTTCCGTCACCCGAAGATTCAGGCCCCCATATCCACTTCATCTCCTGGCCCGCTCACACGCCTTCCAAAACCCTTGGAAATCTTCAGGTCGCATCACACGAACACTAACGCTTCAGGTTCAAGACATCATGTCACATCCCAAAATCGCTATCATAGGCGCAGGGCCTGGAGGATGCATGCTCGCGCGCCTGCTGCACCAGTCCTCAATCTTATGTACTATCTTCGAAGGGGAGACCTCTATCAACTATCGCTCTCAAGGCGGAACCCTCGATCTTCGAAATACCACAGGCCTCGCAGCTGTCAAAGCTGCCGGACTCTGGGAGCAGTTTCAACAACACGCACGCTATGATGGCGAGAGTCTCTTAGTAACTGACAAGACCCTGACTACGTGGGTGCGTCGAAAGCCAGGCAGCAAAGACGATCATAGCAAGCTGCAAGAAGCGCCAGAGATCGATCGCGCAGTGCTAAGAAAGATGTTGATCGAGAGCGTGCCCGCTGAATGCGTGAGGTGGGGATGGAAGCTCGCCTCTGTAAGAGAGACAGCCTCTTCGGGTCTGGAATTGTGTTTCGCCAACGGTGAAGTGATATCTGGATTCGATTTAATCGTCGGGGCAGAAGGGGCATGGAGCAAGACACGAACCCTGCTCTCGCCCGACAAACCACATTATTCAGGTCTTGGGGGTTGGAGCATGCAGATCTCAGATGCGGAAGTGGTTGCACCGGAGGCGTATACCTTTGTGAACCGTGGCAGTATCTTTTCGTACAGTGACGGGAAAGGAGTGGTTAGCCAGCAACTTGGTGACGGAAGCATCAACGTCTCCTACTATGGACCATACCCTGAGGACTTTACCGAAAAATGCGGGTTTGATGCGGAAAACCTAAGCATTGCAAAGCGACACATGTTGAAAGAGCTGGAAGAGTGGGCACCTCAGCTGAGGAACCTAGTTGAATCTGCAAACGATCGACTCGTCTGGCGCAGTCTCTACGAACTACCCGTCGGTTGGACGTGGCCACACAAGAAAGGCATCACGCTTCTAGGTGATGCGGCACATGTTATGACGCCATTCAGCGGGATTGGAGTGAACGCTGCATTCCACGATGCGGTGGAACTTGCGAAGCAAATTCTCGCATTCACTACATCAGAGGAACCCATGGACCTAGATGGCTACATTGTACGCTACGAGAAGAAAATGCTTGAGCACGCACATCGAGCTCAAGCTCACACCGAGGGTTCAAAGACAGATATGCTCCTAACACCTGGCGCGCCACGAACTACCATTGAGTCATGGGTCCTGAGGCATATCAAGGAAAGTGCTCCAGCTTGGGCGCACCCACTTCTGACTGTCCTCGTGTACGCAGGCTATTGGGTGTATAAATGGTTCGTTTGAGTATGGATGTCAAGTTCACACAGGTGGTAGGGGTGGGGTTACTCTATGTCGATTCTTCATCTCCCATCTCGTTTATTTTCAAGTAGGTTCGAACTATTGCTGGTTCCAAGTGGTCAAGATCCTTACCCCTAATTAGATTTCGACTCTAGTTCAAGATCAATTTGTCTAAGGCACCGCATTTTGGAATATTAGCTAGTAGCAGCTAAATGTAGCGAAGGGTATAGCAACGTGGTCCCAACAGTTGTCTTCTCTAGTGTATCTTTGAACCCAGTGGCTTGGACTCCTCTCTCGATCTGATCTGAATGTTCCATAGGCGGAGTGAAAGCCTCGATAATGAGCCAATAGAAGCACCCCGGAGAACAATAGCAACGCTAGATCTTCGTACCCCACAATCCAGACATCCAGACCGCGGATCAAGACCTTGAAGTCGTAAGAATGGGGAGCTCTTTGATAGGCTCTAGACCTTGACAAATGCATCGCAGGAAATGGAATTGACAACATCGCGCTCGAGATGCGCAACCAATGCGCCTGCCTTTTCGGCCCCAGATCTGCAATCTATTGTGGGGTATAAACATATAAGTACACATTTCTACCCGAGGGCAGGCAAAGTACGAAGCACCTCACTGGAAACCGCAGGAACTGTTCTCATCTCAAATCACGTTATCACCCTGCCGACACTAAACATCACTATGTCTAAAAGCACCGGTTCATGCCTATGCGGCAAAGTAACCTACGAGGTCGAAGGCGGGCCCTTGAACAAGGCACGTACTACCATCCGCCTTTCTTCTCATCCCAGGCCAGCTGACTTACTCAACTTCCACAGGCGCTCTGTCACTGCAACCAATGCCAAAAGAACAGCGGTAGCGCCTACACTACGAACATTGTAGTTAGCAACGACTTCTTCAAGTCTACCGGCAAGACAAAGTCCTATTCGACAAAGGCAGAGTCTGGCCGCGTTGTCACATTCGTCTTCTGCCCGGAATGCGGCTCCCCCTTGTGGCGCGAGGGCGACATGGCGCCGGATGCGAAGGTGGTTAGAGCGGGTACCCTGGATGAGGCGAGTGCGAGGAACGACGCGAATCCGCTGGCCGAGGTGTACACGGAAAACAGGGCTGAGTGGTTGAAGGAGCAAGTGGACACTAAGCAGTTTCCTAAGATGTTCTGAATGGACGAAATGTTGGGGATCTGAGTTTAGCGATGGTTGCATGGTCACTGCGGGACATTGAGTAGTTGCGTGGCTGTGGAGTTGAGATTGTCAGTCGCTGTGTCGAGCAGATTGCTTGCGGATTAGTGCCGATTGTTTGTAGAGAAAGGCAAAGGAACTTCGTTAGTAAATGGAGCATGTTGCCAGAGAATCTAGCTCTACCTGCTGTGATCACGACTTTAGCAAAGTCCGAAGATTGAAGTTCAAACATAGCACTGTGGCCATAGAAGCTATCATTTCCAAGCGATCTTCACATACTCCTGAACATCAGCCCACAGAGTCTCTGGTCGCTCCAATGCGGCAAAGTGACCACCTTTATCATGGCTCTTAAAAAACACCAGATCTCCCGTCTTGGCCGCCCAAGCTTGTGGAGTGGGGCAGAGTTCGTAAGGAAAGTACGAGTATCCGATCGGTTTGTTCACATACTCCGTTTTCTTCTCCTGCCGATACATGTAGATTGATGTTGGGAAACAGTCCGTGAGCCAGTATAGCGTGATGTCGGAGAGGATAGTGTTCAGTGACGGGGTCGTCTGGGGGTCGCTCCAAGCGAGGAACTTCTCCTAATGTTGATCAGTAATATCTTTGGATACAAACAGCTTGTTTGACTTACTCCAATCCAAGCGAGCTGCGCGATAGGCGAGCTTGCTATTGCAAACCCAATTGTCGCGGGCTTCGTCCCGTGCTCCATCGCATACGCCATGCCCTTGGCGAAGAACTTCTCCATACGTTTCAATCCCTTTTCCTCCTGCTCAGTAAGCTTGTCGTCGTCACTAGCATTCTCTTGGATTCCGGTAATCAGCATGAGATTCAGATGCATGCCCTTACACTCGTCGTACGTTGCTGCTAACACACGGGACACCATGCTTCCAATGTCACCGCCCTGAACAAGGTACCCACTCGAACCAAACCCGAGAGAGAGCATAAGCTTGTGGATAACCCGTGCAATATCTATAGTGGACCAGTCTTTGTCGTGGGGCGGATCTGAGGACAGAGTAAATCCTGGGAGTGAAGGTACGATGATGTGGTACGGAAGGTCATCCGGCGTATGCCTCTGCTGCAAGAGTTCCATGAGAGGCACAAACTCGAGGAAAGACCCGGGCCATCCATGAAGGAAAGCAATGGGGACTGCGTCCGATCTGGATGAAAACAGTGCAGCGAAGTGGACTTCGTAGCTGTTGCCATCATCGTCTTTGATCACAGTCTTGTAGTTGGGCAGAGCGTTGATGCGATCTTCTTCTTTTCGCCTGCACAGGGTCAGATTTTTGGATCCTCGCATAGAACTGTGGCATACCAGTCGAAGTTTTCCTGCCAATACTTCTTCGAGTCTACCATCCATTTGCGTGTTACGCCAAACTCTCCGTCTTCTCGCTGGTTCTCATATGTCTCTTTCGCGATGGGGCTCAGATTCAGTAAAGTTTTGAAGTCTTGAAGCTTCCCATCCTCGATATGCAGCTCAAATGGTGTGGGCTTCTGGCTTGCGCCTGCTGGCACGTTGCTGAACAGCTTCGATGGCGTCATGTTCGCGTAGTGTAACACAGGTTGATGTGGCTTATGCGTGCGGGGTTCTTCATAGTTTACAGGTTTTATGTATATTTTTGAAAGGTTTATAGGGGAACGCGAAGATTACAAATGCACAAGAGACGTTGTGTGGTTGTGACAGTTTACACGCGTGTACTCTGCATGTGGCAAGCGCTGATTGGTGGCTGATATACTGCAAACGCACGACGGACCGACCGCCTCAATTGGTATTCAATAGCGGAGAGGTTCAAGAGAATTCGTCAACTTTTCTCTTGATACGACCGCTGGTAAGCATAAGATGCACAAAAGCGCGGTAGTATAAAATGCAGAAAATGAAGCCCTTGACACAAGGCAAAGTGCCATCGTGATGATATGCACACAACATGCGGTCAGAGTTGTCAACAGACAAAATTGATCGACGTTTTGATTCGTGAACAGACCAACCGCTGGGACTTGCACAGCTCCACGGACAGCGGTATGCAACGTGCACGCCCAAAATGGTATCAAACAGGCGATCAATTTTGTTTGTTGACAACTCTGCATGCGGTTGTCGACGTCCTATGAGGACAAACGCAATGTCTTTGCGGCGTCGTCGGTATTACGGGCTTCTGTGAGAATGCTCGGTTCTGTCTCTGTCTCCGCTTAGGCATCAGGAAGGTAGTCCACGCCATCATCAACGCTGACGTTGTTGTTGGAAACGTCGGGACCAGCACAAAGACAAATGAGTCGAGGCCAAGAGTTCCAAACGGGGTTTTCGGTGGAGACGTGTTTAATTTCACTGAACGACAGGTTGCTGCTATTGTTTGCGCCAAAACAGACAGCTTGCTGTACTGTTGCCAGTACATATGGCGAAGTAGACCCTCAAGAGGATCGGGACGGGCGTCTTGGCTGTCCCGATGACATCCTCTAGTCGTGGAGAATACGACACAACTGAACTGTATCTTCGAGTACTCCAGTCACCGCCGTTGCTGGCGTCGTCGTCGTCGTCGTCGTCGTCGTCGTCGTCGTCGTCGTCGTTGTGTGCACGTTTGCTCCGTTTCACTGCAGACATCGAGTAAGCGATCAACCAAGACCAATCAAGACCAGTCGATACCAGTCGACACCAATTGAGAGTAGGCTTACCAAACTGAACCGTGTATCGTATCCTCATGAGCGGCGCGTTATAAAATTTATTGATTGTCTCCTTGAATTGTGGGACGCGGTTGTCCCATTAGCGCGACGGGCCATTGTCTTCGGTGACCGCTGTCCACCAGACAATCGATGGACTGGAGTAATTAGAACGAGAGGTCGGATGAACGACGCCTCAGTCCGTTCCAAAAAATCTACACTATTAACGAGAATGAGTGCGTGCGACAAGCAAGCCCTCGTAGTTGGGGGGGATAGCACGACTTACTATGGTGTCTGGCGTAAATATTGTGAGTGGAGAAGGATGATAGGGGTTCTCAGCTGTATTATTCAGGTATGTTAGGCATAAGTTAGTTTTAATACTAGTTTCATACAGATCTTAGTACATTATATATCCTCCCTACGGGTCAATTACTGCCTAGCATCTATCCTTCATTGTCCCCACTAACTCCTTAAGAAGGTAAGGGGTAACTAAGTCCTAGGCCTCTTGTACGATACAACCTGTCTCTTAGTAATATTAAGAAGGTTAGCGATAGACTTGTATGTGAGGCCAGCCAGCCGTAGAGTCTGTACTTAGAGGCGTTAGTCCTGTAACAGGTGGTGCCTGTGGATAGGTGCTAAGGGCTTAGAGGGGTGAGTTAAAGACTCTGTAGGGGGGGTAGTTAGAGATAGGTTAGCACTGTATTATATACAAAATTAGGTGGGATTTAGTGTAACTTGGTTAATAGAGCTGTTCTGGCTTATCCAATAACCACCCCTGTCATCCTTCTCTACTCACAATATTTACGCCAGACATCATAGTAGACGTCCAAACGTGGGTTCGACGGACTCGTGTTAGTCAATGAGGCAAAGGCTAGTGACGACGATGACCGCAGCGGTGGAAATATCTTAGTTCTAGACTCGCCGCAGCCTCGGTGGACAGGAGGGCGCAGGTAGAAGCAGAACTTGAGAATTGAAGCAGAAACTCGGGTATATTAACAGAAATGTAGCGCCCTATGTAAGGATTCGCGAGCTTTCGCTCAAGCGCACCTTCCCAAACCAGACAAGACTCTCTCCACCAACGAGAAAGCCGCTTGTGTACAAATATCGTAGACGCCTGCCCAAAGACAGCGTTTATTTGCTGTGGGTGCTGACGAAGCTAGCCCTTCTTGCCTCAAGAACGGCATCCTCGTGTGTTGGAGGACCTTCGTAGTTGGCCTTGCCCCAGACAAAGTACCAGAGGGTAGAGACGAAGATGACGGCAGCGAGAACGACGGAAGCGTAGTTCATCGAGGTAGATGTGACGGGAAGGTAGGTAGGCATGCAGAAGAGAGGAGTTGCCAGCGCAGACCAAGCTTTGAAAGTGGTCAGCGTTTTGTATACAGCATGCACGTGCGTCGACTTACCAATGGCAACAATATTGCAGAACAGACCAAGTTTACCGAGGTAGAACTGGCCCTCAACCATCTGCTTGCGGCCACCAAGCATAGAGCATGCGATGGGCGCGGCGTAGCTAAGCGTCAAACAAATGACACCGACGCCAGAGAAGGCGTTGAAAGCGGCGGCAGCGCCGAAGTAGATGAGACCAAGCGCGAGCTGAACCACCATGCTCATCATCATAGCATTGACAGGAACGTCAAATTTAGTGTTGACAACTCTCCACATTTTGTAACCGGGAATACCACCATCACGCGCGAACGCGTAAATGGCGCGGGACGAAGCAGTGGTGCAGCCAATACCACAGAACAGGCCGAGAACCATGAGCGGGAAGAGGAGACCAATGGCACCGCCCGAAGAACCAATGGCGTCGACAAGAATAGCTGGGGTGGGCTGGCCTGACAGGAGTCCAGCGAGGTATTTCTGGTCGGGCAGTACGAAGACGAGGGGAATGAGGAAGACGAGACCGCAGATTGTGTTGAGGATGATGGTGCCGACCATAGCCTTGGGGACCTGGGTTGCGGGGTGACGAACCTCTTCGCACATACTATATTCTAGTCAGCAGGTGGACAATTGCGATTTGGAATTCACCATGTCTTGTTAAAGCATGTGTCGCAATGGGAAAGAGAAGCCGCTTGGGTAGCATGAGGAGGTTGCTGTGGGAAGGCTGCGTTGGAGAACTGCATGGGGTGAAGTGCTTGGGCAAAAACTGCGTGTCGCTCTGGAGAAGTAAAGGGCATGCTCACGAGACAATCATTCCGGTCGAAGAGGTTGCGTAGGCTGCTTGGAGAAGTCCGACCATGAATGACCATCCAGGGACCCATCCGGAGTTGGAGGTGTCGAGTTCGGTGAAAACGTAGCGGGCGCTGTGGCGACCGTTCTTCGCAATGGCAAGCACGCACACAACAATGGCGATGACACCGGCAAAAGTCCAAAATATGGCAAAGGTCTACGCTTGGTAAGTAACACGTCCATGCATGGTCAAGAGGGGATCTCACGTCGAGCCACGGAAGCCATTTGTTCGCGAAAACACAAACAACGTTACACAGGAGTGTAACGCCGAGGAAGAGCAAGTAGACCTGCCATGTTGTGCCCGCGAAGATGCCGTTCCCTGCTTCATCGGTGAAGACGTTGATACATGCCACATAGAAAAGAGCAGTAGCGAAGTTGACGGAAAGAGTAATCGTTATGTTGCCGACGACGAAGCACCAACCGCAAATCCATGAGGCGATCTTCCGGTACGAAGGAGCCGCCAACATGAAAGTTTGGTAGTAAACGCCGCCGCTGGTAGGATAGACACTGGTGATTTCTCCTAGCGATGCTGCGACGCAGAGGATAATGAGGGAAACGGCAAGCCAACCCCAGATAATGGTAACGGGACCTCCGTTGACTACGGGGTAGTACAGCGTGGTCGCCAGTCCGTAGGGGATGGAGGCCAGAACAAAGGACATGAAAGCGACCTGGAGAGTCGATCTTGAGCGTACGAGCTCGGACTTGTAGCCCATGGCGGCCAGAAGATCGTCGGAGTCGTTCAGAGCACCCTCGGAAGGAGCCTTGCCCAGGCTGACTTTCCTCCCCTTCTCGGAAGTGCGAGGAATAACATCGTTCTCAGCGGCATACGCATCTGACTGCGTGCCGTATGCATGGGCGGTACTGGCCATGGTGGGCGATGGTGTGGTGGTGAGGGAAGGGGGTCCTCTGGTGCTGTCGTGAAAAGCTGTGCGACCGAACGGGGCCCACGCGAACTTTGAAGGGCTGCAGATGGACGTCAGACCGCGCCTGGTCCAGCCCCCTGCTAGCCTGGTGCGGACGAGCTGCGCTAGCCGGCGCACGCGAATCTGAGTTGGGAGCCAGTGTCCGCTCTTGGTGTGTGTTGGTGATCGGATGAACCTGGCTGGTGCTGGGATGGCGCGCACTGGCGGCACCACAATCACCACTGGAAGGTCGGCCGCAGCTATCCAGTCGATTCGCCTCCCAGGGCTTCTAGAAGTGGGACAGAAGACGTCAAATTTTCCTGCTGTCAATGCCGGGATTCAAGTCCTGTCCAGGCGCCACCAGGCTCTCAATTTGCACTGCCCACGACTCGACGGAGCCGTGCACGGCAATGAAGATCTCGACGTCGAATCGGAGAAAGGTCCCAAGGCAAAGGTGGAGTGGTTGCTGGGTGGTCGCCGGGTGGTCGCCATCACCTTCGTATCACACCTGCAGCCAATGAACATGGCCGAGGCGGCTGACTCGGTTCAAATTGTCGCAAACGTCGCAAAGATCCTGCCCGGTGGTCGCGTCAGGGTCTACTGATAGCATGTGATAGGCTGTGATAGACGAGCCATCGTAGTAACGGCAGCTGAGCGAGAAAGGGACGTCGTTTGAAGATGAGCGGCAAGGTGTGCATTGTGGACGCCTTGTTCAATGTCGCTCAACGACTTTCTCGCTGGGGATGAGCTCGGAAAGCGGCGGACCTAGCTGCGCCCACAACTGTCGAAGGAAGTCTCGGCCAGCTGCAGAGGAGCCCCAACGCTATAGTTGATAGTGAACCAAAGCGCGCATTCGTGAATTGGAAGTCCAGTCCAGCTTAGCACTTGTGGTAGTCCTCTCAGTGACGTCACTGTCTGGGTTTATGATATTTTTGCGCTAGAGAAGCCACACAGCCTCTATTCTGCTACACCTGACCATCCCTCCCATACAACGTTTACGAATTGACCATGTCGCGCGACACAGTTGCGCATCCGCATCCTCTATGCGCCGCTATGCGTGTATTGTCGTTGTTGCGAAGACGAAGCTCGATGCTGAAACGCTGAGCCACCATGTCCCACCGCAATTACGTTACCGTTTCTTCGCCGCGACTGGGGTGGACCTGAGTCGACTTTTAGTCTTGCCAGCCTCGCAATCTGGTGTGCTGATTTTCAGGGGCGTATCTGAAGGTAGTGTCTGAGCTCGCGATGAGCCTCTGCTTGCTGCACGACGAGGGGCCTGTTTGCTAAATCAGGTCACACGTCGTCGCCCCGTGAATGGAAGCAGACCGGCAGTGTCAACACGAATCAATTCCCCAACGGTGGGCCTTTGTTGACGAGTGGAGACGATATTCTAGGAATTGTGGACTGTGGAGGACCTGGCGCGTGCTGCTGGGCGACGGAACGAGGGTTGACCGGACGCTTAGGGAAGTGTATCGTGGGCCTGCACTCTGGGAAAGAAGGCGCTCGTGGCTGCTTGTTGGCCGTCCTCAAGCCGCGCATGAGGAGACGCGCCTACAGCGCCCAAAGCGGGATGTGGTCGTGTGCCATGAGATGGCGCGTATTGTCACTGTCACGAAAAGCTAGAAGACGCATTCCCATGTAGTCTGTATCTACAGCGGAGGTGGCATCGACGGTGAGGTAGTTGTTTAACCAGCTTTGAATGAAAATTGCAACGCTGGCTATGCCATCGCTGTGTACCAAGTCGAGCTTGTGAAGGGCCACAGAACGCTTACCTTTTAACGATGATGCGAAAGAAGTGCCGCATTTAGCGTGGCGATCACAAAGGACTACCGATCGCTTCGGTCAAGTCCTGAAGGCCACCTTAGGGGCGACACCGAAGGACGATGGCATCAACACATCCGTTGAACGCACTACGATTAACGTTGATCTTGCATGGCATGTAATCACTCGCCAGAGACTCTGGAGGTGTATTCCGTGCACCCACGAGCACGTGTAGTCTCAAGGTCAACACTAAAACACTAGTTGCAATCGCACTGTCGGCTCCAGCGTGAGTGGGTCAACTCCGAGTGTTAGTGACTTAGACTAAGTCGCCGCGAGATACCACGTGCTCTGCTTCTCTCTTTCCTCAGGGCACAAGTTCAATTCTCTAACGACAATACAACTTTGAATCCTGAAATGCGCAGTTGCACATACCATACGACACTGTTTTCCTTTAAACCTCCATGACCGAGCTCATTCACGGTGTTTGAAATGACCTCCTCCACTTGACAGCAGCACCGCTTCATTTTTCAGTCTTCAGTGACATACACTCGGTAATACCCAGTAGCCCGGTCTGAATTCCAGCCAGACACGCCTCTGGCGATCTCCCATGGGCGGGTGCGGCACAGCCAAGGACCCCCACACTTACGAACTCGGTATGACGTATCGCCCAGCAAACAAGTCGTTATTTGAAGAGGTGAATCTGTATTCGAGACGCTGAACCCTTCTCAGCACTCGCTGCTTTGCCTTACAGTAATTGGTGTATGCTGCGTCCAATGGCTTGAGTTCATGGTTTTGGGTCGCAAGCAAAGCCAGACTATAACGCCGCCTGAGCAAGGATGTTGAAGGCGCGCCACTACATGAAATTCTTGTTTGGTTCGATGCTCATTCTTGCTTTGTCTCGTTGCTTAAAGCCGTGTTGGATGCGATGCTTTGTGGATAGACGCTTGACATGCACATGGAGTGCCATGGTCGTAACTTTGCATCTTTTTTAGTGAGCGCAAAGCGGGGAACTGGCATTTCATAGCTACATGGAGATAGATATGCTTTGAGTAGCTGGCTTGTGGTCGTATCTCATGCATTCTGCTCGGTGCGGCACGGTGGTCTTAGCTACGCTAGACATAAGGCCTTCTTTGGGGGGGGGGGGATGCAGTGAACGATTTTGACAGCACCTCTCCCTCTCCATGGCCTTTCCACTTATGCCGTGGCTTCTGTTAGTGTCTTCAACAGTCATTGTCTACAGTGTTACGAGAAAGAAATGAACGTAGCGAAGTTGAATGCCTTTCAACTTCGGACACAATCTCGATCTGTTTCAAATGCCAGTATACTGGCCGCTGCTGCTGCACATTTAGCCTTTTCTCCTCTATCCATAAATCTGAGCTTTGCATACCATGGCTTCTGCAGATCATGATGGAAATCCATCCAGATCGTCCACTTTGCACTTACACGCCGGCGTTGGTGTGGTCTCACATATTCCGTGCCTATATTATTCGATATGCTCATCCCGAGGAACAAAATCTCTCCAAATCGTAGAAGACGAGACGAGACGCAACAAGATGACTACATGAAGAAGATTATAATCCAGAGCGAAGGGAATAGCAAGAAGATGGACAGAACTGAGGGTGATAGGCGCAGTAATGCGGAACCACGACGGACACGTGATAAGACCTTGGTTTCTTTCTGACGTCGAGATGATACTTATTCCAGAGTCTGGTGATGATCTGATCGTGTACCTATTGTGTTGTGTTTTTCGAGTCACCATGACAATTCGCAAATGCAGCAGTTGTTTGTGGTCTGATGCCCTACACGTGCATTCTTTGGGCCGCAACCAGCTATCACGAGTGAAGTTAGATTGAGGTTCTTGAATGGTTTGGTGAGGTTTGTAGGCAACGGAAGTTGCTACAATATCGCTCCTTGGCTTTAGGTAGCCCCACTGTAGAGTGCCTGAAGAAGAGACAACACATCATTGCACAGGCTGAATTGAAGCCTCTACACAATCATGCGAAACGGTTGCACGTGGAGTGATGGCCGGTGCGAATGTGGGGCGGATTTCGGGCGGTCTTGGGGTGACTAACCGTACTTGGAATAGCAGGCATGACGTAGCGAACCCACCAGAAGCTTCCAAGCCGGGAGGCACCACAAGGTTCGAGACAAGGCACGAATACTCGTGATGCGGCTGGTTTTCACCAGACAGTTCTTGAAACAGGCACTTGCCAGTATATAACAATCAAGTACCTCCCAGTTTTTGTCTGCCCCCAGATTTCACAGTACAACCCAACCAAGCCTAGCTACACACGAGTGCCTGACTGCAGGTTCACACCACACGCTACCTCTGGCTTTCACGCCACACACACAAGGCTATAGTCGTATATAACTATGACTTCGTTCGACGCATACACTGATCGTGCCGCCAAGGCTCTTGCAGACAGCTTCGAGCTGGCCAAGGGCTATGCGCACTCTCAACTCACACCTCTACATCTGGCCGTGTCGCTGATCGACCCGCCCAAGGACCTAGCAAACCAGGTCGACATCCCCCCGCCGCCGCTGTTTAAGCAAGTCCTCGAACGCGCCAATGGCGACGCACAACTCTTCGAACGCGCTCTCAAGAAGGCCCTGGTACGGTTACCGAGCCAGGACCCTCCGCCAGAGCGCACGTCGCCTTCGCCCAAGATGGCAGAAATTCTTCGCAACGCAGAAGACCTCAGCCGCACGCAAAAGGACAGCTTCATCGCTGTAGACCACCTCATCCAGTCCCTCTGCAAAGACGCTCAGGTACAACGATGTCTCGCCGACGCAAACGTACCGAATGCGAAGCAGATCGATAACGCCATCCAAGCACTTCGAGGCACTAAGCGCGTAGACTCGAAGACGGCCGATGCTGAGGAGGACAACGAGAACCTGAAGAAGTTTACCATCGATATGACCTCAATGGCACGGGAAGGAAAGATCGACCCTGTCATTGGTCGCGAGGAGGAGATTCGACGTGTTATCCGCATTCTGACAAGACGAACGAAGAACAACCCTGTCTTGATTGGAGAGCCCGGTGTCGGTAAGACAACAGTCGTGGAGGGTCTTGCTCGCCGGATCGTCGACGCAGATGTCCCCGCCAACCTGGCAGCCTGCAAGTTGCTCTCCCTAGACGTCGGTGCTCTCGTTGCTGGCAGCAAGTACCGCGGAGAGTTTGAAGAGCGCATGAAGGGTGTTCTGAAGGAAATTGAGGATTCCAAGGAGATGATAGTATTGTTTGTGGACGAGATCCATTTGCTCATGGGCGCGGGTTCTTCTGGTGAGGGTGGCATGGACGCCGCCAATCTGCTCAAGCCCATGCTCGCCCGTGGACAGCTTCACTGTATTGGCGCAACCACCCTCGCCGAATACCGCAAGTACATTGAGAAGGATGCCGCTTTCGAGCGTCGTTTCCAGCAGGTTCTGGTCAAGGAGCCCTCCATTCCAGAAACCATATCCATTTTGCGTGGTCTGAAGGAGAAGTACGAGACTCATCACGGTGTTACTATCATGGACGGTGCCATCGTAGCTGCTGCCACCTTGGCTGCTCGCTACCTGACTCAAAGACGTCTTCCCGATTCTGCAGTCGACCTGGTTGACGAGGCTGCAGCCGCTGTCCGTGTCACCCGAGAGTCGCAACCCGAAGCGCTGGATAATCTCGAACGTCGCCATCGCCAGCTTCAGATCGAAATTCACGCTCTCGCCCGCGAGAAAGACGAAGCCTCGATCCAGCGACTCAAGGATGCTCGCGCAGAAGCCGCCAACATCGAAGAAGACCTCAAGCCTCTCCGCGACATGTACGAGCGTGAGAAGGGTCGCAGCCGCGAGATTCAGGACCAAAAGGTCAAGCTTGAGGGTCTCAAGAACAAGTTGGCGGAAGCTGAACGCATGCGTGATATTCAGACCGCCTCAGATCTGAAGTACTACGCCATTCCAGATGTTGAGACGCGTATTGCAGAGCTCGAGAGGCAGAAAGCTCAAGCTGACGCTGAGATGTGGTCACACCAGGACGGCGACGGGCACGCTCTCCTGAGCGACTCCGTCGGACCAGACCAGATCAACGAAATCGTTGCTCGATGGACTGGTATCCCGGTGACTCGGCTCAAAACAACCGAGAAGGAGAAGCTGCTCAACATGGAGCGCCACCTTAACAAGACTGTTGTTGGTCAGAAGGAGGCTGTTATCGCAGTCTCGAATGCTATTCGACTACAGCGCTCCGGACTTGCCAACCCCAACCAGCCACCCAGCTTCCTTTTCTGTGGTCCTTCCGGTACTGGTAAGACACTGCTCACTAAAGCTTTGGCTGAGTTCCTGTTCGACGATGCTAAGGCTATGATCCGATTCGACATGTCTGAGTACCAAGAGCGACACTCTCTGAGCAGGATGATCGGTGCGCCTCCAGGTTACGTTGGTCACGACGCGGGTGGTCAGCTGACCGAGTCTCTCCGTCGGAAGCCCTTCTCAATCCTCCTCTTTGACGAAGTCGAGAAGGCCGCAAAGGAAGTCCTCACCGTTCTCCTGCAGCTCATGGACGACGGTCGCATCACCGACGGCCAAGGCCGCATCATCGATGCGAAGAACTGCATCGTAG
Source organism: Ascochyta rabiei (assembly GCF_004011695.2). NCBI lineage: Eukaryota > Fungi > Ascomycota > Dothideomycetes > Pleosporales > Didymellaceae > Ascochyta > Ascochyta rabiei. The sequence continues at coordinate 1,322,269 of NC_082415.1, forward strand.
TCATGACCTCCAACCTGGGTGCCGAATATCTTTCCCGTCCCAACGCTCCAGACGGCAGGATCGACCCCACCACCAAGGAACTAGTCATGGGCGCTCTGCGTAACTATTTCCTTCCTGAGTTTCTCAACCGTATCTCGAGCACCGTCATCTTCAACCGTCTTACTAAGAGGGAGATCCGCAAGATTGTCGATGTACGTCTGGGCGAGATTCAGAAACGTCTTGCTGCAAATGGACGGAACGTTCGCATCGAGATGTCGACAGAAGTCCGCGATTATCTTGGCTCAGCTGGGTATTCGCCTGCCTATGGTGCTCGACCGCTTGCCCGACTTATCGAGAAGGAGGTTCTCAACCGTCTTGCGGTGCTCATTCTGCGAGGTGCTGTCAAGGATGGAGAAGTTGCGCGGGTGGAGTTGGATGATGGTCACATCGTTGTTATTCCTAACCACTCAGACAGCGAGGAAGATTCTGAGATGTACGACGAGTCTGATGCAGTAGCGGAGCTAGAGGACGACGAGGGTGGCATGGATCTTTACGACTAGAAGAGACCACTGATGATGGTTGATGATGGATATGGGCGTTCCGGTGTTTGGCTGTGATTTGCATGCGATGGTCATGCCTTGATTGACTTCATGAGACACGATTGATGATAGATAGTTCAAAAGGTACATTCCAGCATCGACCGCTTGGTTGTTGTACATAAATAATTTGAAAGTTTCAGATTACTCTTCGTATTCATGGATGATGAATAAACTTGCAACCCGTCAATGTCTTCAGCCATTCACTGAAGCACCAGACAGACTAGCGATGGTGGTCATATTTTGCTTTGGGTTACTGATTGAGAAGATGATTGTGCTGCGGTAATCCGTTTGTTTGATGGCCTGGATTGAGGAGCAGTAGCGGCTCGAAAGATGTTACTCTCCGCTCAAAGGCAGCCATTGATGAATAACAGCTGTGCGTGTGTGCATGGAGATATCTCACACAGGATTGAGAATACCAGAAGCTTCCAAAGTCGCAATGCATTGTTGTAGTTGTCCAGACAGCTGCTAGCGGCCACGAAACCTCTTGCCTCCTGAGCCTTGTGAAGTTTAATGATGGACCGCTTCCACTACACATCCTTAGCCTTCCTCCTCTGACTCGCCCTCAGCGTCAATTTCCCCAAAATCAATGACCTCTTCGGCATCGAACCGCACACGCTTTGATTCACCTTGCACATCGCCAGCATGCCCCAGGGCTTTGTGGTCCCGCTTCTCGCCCCTAGCTTCATTCACGCCCGGCCTCTTATCATCCTCTTCCTCTTCCTCCTCACGCTTCTGCTGCCACGCCAATTCGCGATAACACGGTAGTCCATGCTTGACATGCTCATGATATCTGCACCACGCGCCCTCGTACTTCTCTTCGATCTTGAGCGTCAGCTTGCGCCCCACCATGCGCAAGGCCGTACACATGATGTCGTAAACCAATTCTTGAGGCCAAACATCTGGATCCTTCAAGACGGTAGCCTCCATCTTTCCACCAGCCAGCGTCATGGCATCCGCCCACAGCAGCCTAGCTCCGCACTTCGGCCGTGTGTGGTCGTACAGTTGCTGCAAGAACGTGACGTTGAAAACGGTAACATCGTTATCCATATCCGGATCCTCCACATCCAACTCAAACTCGTACACGTCTTTCTTGAACCCCTTCTTTTTCTCTGAAAAGATCCTGAGCAGAGCGGCATTCTTGCGCCACATGTGATCACGCGCCTTCTTGCTCCTGTGACTACGCTTGTTTGCCTTCTGCAGCGCGCGAATCCATGTGTCGGCAATGAGGTCGCAGGAGTGCCAGAGGTGGTTTTCGTAGCACTGAATGTAGAGTTGCGTTAGGAATCTGGCAGTGTAGGGCTTAAAAACATCGTTGAACGACATGTCAGGCAAGTCAACTTGAATGTCGTAGGAATTGCGAAGGCTGCTGAGGATATCGTCAACGTCCTCGTCGATAGAGCCTGAGTAGTGTGATAGTGGTAGGACGGTGCTCTGATCGGCGGAGAAAGAGGTTTCGGTAGCGAGGGAGCTGTGACGTTCAGGTGCGTGCATGCTAAGAATGGAAGCTTGCTTCGTCAGTCAAGGCCACGCTTCGTGGTATGTTTCCATCAGGTGTACTTACGTGGTGAGCTGGCAATCTTAACTTCATCTTCGTCTCCCGTTTTGCCTGTGGTAACAGATGACATGAGCCTGTCCATCTCACTTCCAAAGACCATATCGGGGGCTTGAGTCTTAGTCCTCTGCCGTCCGCCATGCCTCTTGCCTTGCTCAACTGAGTTTAGCATTGTGGAGTCTTTCGCGTTTTCATCTACGGGGGTATCATCTGAAGGTGGCGCGCTCAGAGGAAACTGATATGCGGAAACAGGCAGCAGTCCATCTTTTTGGGCACTTGGTTTTGGCTTCGATCCCAGCTTCAGCTTCAACGTGACTTTCGACGGTGTAGGCCCAGATATTGGGGTTTCTGGCCGTGATTTCCTTGATCGTGCCGCCTTGCGACCAGGCTGCTTGGGAGCAACGACTTTTTGCTTGTTGGGCGCCATTGCGGCAATGTCGATACCTGTACGTATGTCGAGATAAGGATTGGTAAGCGAACCTAATATTTACGGCGTTGTGAAGTATTGATTGATGATGTGGTAAAGTAGTTGGATCAAGAATGCGTCCTTAAAAGCTTGAACGACTGTTCCGTAAGTGAAGGTGAAAGACACCTACCGCTACTGCGCTCAACAGCACCCTGACAGACCAAATAACAAACAGCCGGCGCTGGTGTAAGTGAAAATGTCTTTTGTATATGCCCAATTGATGTGCTTGTTATCAGCGTAGAGGTATTGTTCTGAGTGGGAAATTCAGCAACACTGTTAAATCAAATATAAGGTGTGTACGATATGATCTATGCGTATGTAAACCGTGTACTTAGTAGGAGAGATGCTGGCTGCGATGACCTAACGGGCAGAAACAAGAAGATACATGCAGCAGCTGTCATGAGCAAGGAAGGTTAGTGCTCTCCACAGGTTTTGACAAACGAAGGAGCAACGACCAGATGTTTTGGCAATATCGCAGCCACATGCGTTCTAAGACAGCAGCAAATGTTCCTTCCCAAACGCTACATGACGTGCTTTGGGTTGATTCTCTCTTTGGGCACAAGCGGCACTGGGTTGATGTGCAGTGCGAAACAGTCCGCTTGGTCTTGAATATAGCGCTCACACGCAATTTTCTTGCCTGGCGCGAAAAAGAGCTCAAATTTCTTGACGAACATGGCAATGACCATACGCAACTGCATCATCGCCAAAGGTTTCCCAGCGCAGTTGTAGGTTCCATAGGAAAATGGGACGAAGGCGCCTTTGCGAAGGATGAGGTTGGGCTGAGAGGTCCAGCGCTCAGGTACGAAATCATTTGGTCGGGGAAACGCACGAGGGTCTATATGGGGTTAGCACCTGTTTGAGGCTTATATAGCATGACTGTACTTTGATGAAGTGCAAATGTTAGTGTTGAGACGACCATGTTCCCTGGAACGTAATGACCAGCTATGGTCGCGCCTTCTGGTGGTGTCTGACGTTGCAAACCACCAGGGAATGGTGGATATAGCCTCAACGTCTCGTTGATGATGCTCAAAAGATAATGCTTGCTCATCAGATGCCGATAATCGACCATGATTTCGTGAGTGGGCACATCTGATAGTTCTTTGTAAATCTTCTGTTGGTATTCTGGATGCTGACAGAGGAGATAGCAGGCGTTCGAAACTGTAATCGCGTTGGTATCAGCACCAGTTACAATGGCCAGCTGAGTTTCGTGAACACCGGCAGATTCGAATGTGTCGGACTGCGATAGGTATGTGTATAAGTCGGAGGGGATTCTTTGCATCTTGCCAAGTCAGTCACGTCCATCAACAGGATGCTGACTGACCTGTTTCCTCTCCTCCAAGGCGTTTGCATACCATTGCCGTTTGCGAGATGAACACTTCTCGCGTAAGTCCCTGCTCACGCCAGAGCTAGTACGCCACTGTATCCAGGAGACAATACCCGACACTACCAGTGGTATGCATCTGATCAAATGGAAAATCCACATGTTCAACAATACGAAGCCGAGTCTCTGCTGTTGCGCAAGAAACTCTGTAATGATTGGGTTCCGCTCTCCCGTCGTCAACGAATTGAAAGACTTGCCGATCGTCAGGTCACATACTACATCGAAGAAGAGGTCCATGAACAGTCTGCTCACGTTAATTTGTCCGCCAGTCGCAGAATCTGCAGTGAAGATGTCTATGATGATTTTGTAATGCTTCACCAAACGAGGTGTGTAATCCTGCAAGGCTGGTGCGGGATGTCAGCTACGCATACGAGACTGGGGTTGCGGCTTCCCACCTTTGACTTGGAATGCTTTGTCCCAGTAACGGCGCTGTTGTCTATGCTGACCAGGGTCACGAGTGAACTGCAGGCTATGTGCAGGGTGTATTTGTTCGTAGAACTCGCCTTTCCGAATCTTGCTCCTTGGACCATGAACATCGCTGATCGCGTCTGGGTTACACATGGACAGCTCTCTAAGTCCCGAAGATCTATTAGTAGCCAAAATTCTCGTCGGGACTATTACCTTACTGATGCGCACAAAGTTATCATAATGGTCATGTTTATTTCGCAGCTTTCGGTAAAGTCTCAGGTCCGGCCAGTTCTCTCGATATATCCAGAATGTGGACATGCGTGCAGCAAGCGGTCCGGGAAACGACCTTAAGGGGTGGAATTGAAGGCGGTAAAGGATCATTGAAACAAAAAATCACCGAGTAAAACGGAGCTAGTCTTGTAGGTCTCAATGAAACATTGCGCAAAAGAACGATATGGGTTGGAAACATCGGCTGTGAGGACTATTGCACACAAGAGTACATAGGCTGACACGACCTTTGGAGCATCCCGATCCCACTCGCATCTCGAAAACAACAGTAAATACGAGGAAATTCCGAAAAGAAAGGCGAGTGCCAGTAAATTAATCGCCATTCAAAGCAGCTCAATTGAGTTATTGTGAGGTGTACAGTGTTCGAGGATACTGCAACTACCCCGAGGGAACAAGAGAATCCATGCCTGTCAGCTCTATTTGAGCACCCGATCAATGTTTGCTCTCTTGCGTTAGAGTCTCGCGTTTCGCGTTTGAATAGGTTCAGTAGCCACCACAAACAGGGACGGCGCATTGCGGTGGAAGGGCAAACGCCGCAATCCATAGAGAGGCAAGGTGTCAAGGCGAGCGTTCTCGGTAGATCCAATGCGGTCAACAATAGATAACGGAAGGTTACTGATCTGCTTGTGAAGTCTGAAGTGCACAGGCAGGCACGGGAAATGAGCGCGCCACGCTACTGGTAATGGAGATATAGACTAATCGATCACGTGATATAACGTCGACATCACATCCGTCATGTGTATGCTATCAGCCCAGACTCTCTTCACGAGACGATATTGTTCGATGATCTCGATGAGCTTGGGAAATTTCGAGGGAGTGGACACTTAAATCTATGCTTTGTTAGCGAATGCAGATTGCAATACCCACTGGAATAAAGTTGCACCTTGGTCTATGGCTTACAAATCTGTAAGGTAGAAATCTTTGTGTCCTATCAACTCTGCATTGTTGTGACTTATTGTGTTACTGTGCGAAACTATGGTGACCCAGTTTTGCATCATATTGAACCCCTGCACCACTCCTCCACTGCACAGGAAATACAACATAAAGGTTACAGTATCATCCAACCTGCGCACCTCGTCCACATACATCTCGATCTAGCAAACGCACGCGGATACAAAGCCCCTCGAAATTATGACGGATCAAAAGCAAATTGGACTAATTGGACTCTCAGCCAAGGGGTGAGTACGTACAAATCGTCTATCATGCACGATCTGATGATATCAGCTCGTGGGCTTCCCGATCTCACCTGCCGTATCTGCAGCAGACGTCGCTCTACAAGATTACAGCTCTCCAGAACAGCTCGAAAGCATCCGCCGAGGCCGCAGCAAAAGAATATTCTTTGGACGATGTTGCAACATACGCCGATCCGTCTGCAATTGCGTCCGATCCCAATGTCGATATAGTAGCCGTAAGCGTTAACGTTCCTGAACACTACGATCTGACCAAGCCTGCACTTGAGGCTGGCAAAGACGTTTTTGTCGAATGGCCATTGGCTCGCAACCTGGCTGAAGCCGAAGAGCTTGTGCAGCTGGCAAAAGAGAAAGGCGTCAAAACGATGGTTGGCTTGCAAGCACGCCAAAATCCATCGATCCTGAAGGCCAAAGAGATTGTAGAATCGGGAAAGCTTGGCAAGATCCTGTGCACGACGATGGTGGGCCATGGCATAATTTTTGGCCCTACAGTTCATGAAGGGTTCCTATACGGATTGCCGGTCGAGGCCGGTGCGAATCTGCTCACCATTCCCTTTGGCCATGCTGTGGATGCATTGTGTTACGTCCTAGGCGAACTCAAGGATATCTCAGCCACGCTTGCAAACCTCCTACCCGAGCTCGACTTGATTGGCAAGGACGGCAAACCTGCAGGAAAGGTCAAGAAGACAGCACACGATCATGTTAGCATAACAGGACGCCTCGCAAACGGCGGCGGTGTTGTGGCTGTGACCTACGCAGGCGGACTCTCGCGTACCAACCGGAATTTCTGTTGGGAGATCGTCGGTACCGAGGGCACGCTCATACTCGAAGGTCCAAAGATGGGCGGTCATGTTCAGATGTATCAGCCCACTTTGAAGATTGCCAAGTCCAATCCTACAGCTGCATTATACGGCGCCTCGTCAGATGTAAAGCAGGAACTCGAGGATGTCGAGGTTGATAAAGCATCCGAGATGTCGTACAATGTCGGCAGGGCATGGGATGCCTGGGCTGGGGTCGGCCTTGAAAAAGGTCACCGCGTCACAACGTTCGAAGACGCGCTTGTGAGACACAAGATGCTGGACGCTATATACCGGAGCGCGGAGAAGGGTGAAATAGAGAATTATTTGTAGAAGGTTTGGGGTGCTGTTGCGGCTCTGCTGCCGGAGATCGTACTAGTCTTTTTAGAGGTTAGCCTTTCTATTACGTTATGAGCATCCTTCTCGCTGGCCGCAAAGGAATTTTTAGTCAAGCCCTTTATGCTTGTCTTGGCTTTGTGATGTCACGAATGATGCGAGCAATGCCTTCCACCAGCCCGTTTGAGGATCCAGAGTTTGCAGCTAAGCAGCGAAGTCGTCGTTTTCTCCAGAAATTTGCACTCCAACTCCATAATGTCTTTTTAAAATCCCAGAGGCATGGTAAAGCTTGGAGGCCGAAGCTTTCGACGGCTCACCTTCCGTGCCCACCTCTTTTAGACCAACTCTAGAGGTACCCACTCGGTCCGCGGAGCGTTGTGTCTCCACAAGGTGTTGTGAACTTTCCTCGAGTCTGTTTCTCCACGTCTTGTCCAGACCCTGAGGAACTGCCAAAAATGTCGAGCCAGGAAGCAGGTCATCGAATATCTCTAGCCCAGACCTCACGGTCCACTACTCCACGATCGTCCAAGGAAGAGTCGGAAGTTGAAGCACAGCGACAACCTCAAGGTGGCACTCCAGAAAACGAAGAGAAACTCGCGCCGGCGGCGACGAACAAGACCATCGACTTTGTCCCAAATGACCCAGAAAACCCTTTCAATTGGGACATCTCAAAGAAATACCGAGCATGTATACTTGCATGTGCCATGACTTTCATTGTCCAGATCAACGGTACAATGATGACAAGTGCAGCCGAGCAGATCAATGAGAGTTTCCATGTCAGCGACGAAGTGTTTCCGCACTCATATTGGCCTGTGTTGAGTTGGAACCTTGGCGGTGCAGCAGCACCCCTGGTGGGTCTTCCCTTGATGGAAGCATTTGGTGTACGCTGGACTTACTTGGCCATCTACGCTGTGTTGATTATCTTCATCATCCCACAAGCTGTAGCTCAAAACTTTGCTACTCTGATCGTAGTCAGAATCATCACTGGTTCGTGTACAGCCACACTAGCGAACATTACCTCTGGTATTGTAAGCGATATCTGGTACGCCGGTTTGACGAAGAGCTTCTTCACATCGATGTACATTTTTGCGCTCCTTTCCGGACTCAGCATGGGTCCTGTCTTCGGCAGTCTCGTCGTCCAATACACCACCTGGCGATGGTCCGTTACTCTCTCGCCCCTCCCCACATTCAATCACTCACACAGTGTAGGATATTCATAGGCCAGATCATCTTCTACGCGGCCCTTCTGCCTATCCTCTTCTTCGCACTCCCCGAAGTCCGTCCAGACGTCATCCTTCACCAACGCGCCGCCAAGATCCGCGCAGAAACCGGCCTTGCCGTGCATACCGCGCAGGAAAAGACAAAAACCAGTCTCAACGACATTCTCACTGAGACCCTCATCCGGCCCACCCGACTTCTATTCACCGAGGGCGTGCTCATCAGCTTGGGCATGTGGTCTGCCTTCGTCATCGGCATTGCGTTCATGTTCACGCAGAGTATTATGCAGGTCTACCAGGGTCTGTACGGGTGGACGTTTTTCGGCACGGGTATGGTACAGAGTGCGATTGTGGTGGGAGAATTGGTGGGCGTGTTCGCACAATTGGTCCAAGACAGAGTATATTTTGCGAGTGCAAAGCGCAACACTGAAGACCCTGGCAACCCCCTACCGGAAGCAAGGCTGTATCTCAGCATTCCAGCATCGTTTGTTGGACTCACTGGCGGGTTGTTCTTCTTCGCTTGGTCAAGTTTTCCAGATATACCATGGATTGTGCCATCAATCGCGCTAGGCTTCGTCGGATTCGGCATGTTTCTATGTACAGTTGCGTTGACGACGTACATTGTTGATGCGTATGCGAAGTACGCGGCAAGCGCGGTTGCAGGAGTGGCCTTTCTGGAGAATTTTATGGCTGCATTCTTGCCACTGGCGACGCAGAGCATGTACCGCACACTGGGTTTCAATTGGGCGAGTAGCTTGTTAGGTTTCATCGCGTTGGTGCTGAGTTGCATTCCTGTCGTGTTGATCAGGTATGGCAGAAAGCTTAGGGAGAGGAGTCCGTTTATGGAGGTTGCTGGTCACAACAAATAGGAATGAGAGTGGAGTATATGTGATCGAAATTATTCGATTGTTCGTAATTCGTATTCATAAGAGATGGAGCTTAGCCCTTGCATCTCAATGTCTCAGTCCGTAAACTATGTGGTATCATTTAATCCTACGCGCTTACACCTTGCGCTCGACAGTGTGCTCCCCACCCTGAACCTTTGTGTCCGAGTTCTCCATCTCGACAGTCGCTGCCTTCTCGCCAGCATGGTCCAGGATCTCTGACATACCGCCCGATCCTGCAGTAAGGGCCGCACCCTTGCGACCGATGAGGTACCACGGCAGGTTGAACATCTCGTCGAGGGCCTCGAGACTGCGTCCACTGGTCTCGGGCAGGAAGAACCAAACCCAGAGGAAACCAACAGCGGTGACACAGCTAAAGAACAGCATAGTTCCACCAGTGGTCATGGCCAAGAACATGAGGGGAACGGCCTTTGAGTTGCCGTACTGGTTGACGAAATGGAAGGTCATGGCGAAAGAGCCTCCAAGAGCACGTAGGCGAAGCGGGTAGATCTCCGAGTTGATCAAGTACTGGATGGAGTTCCACCCTAAAGCCCATCCGAAACCACTGAAGTAGATCATAACAATAGCACCCATGGCAGCGTGTTTCTGGCTTGAAGTCTGAGGCACGCTCTTGTCGGAGATGCTGTTGTCGACGAGGAGGAAGATTGCCATGTAGAGCATAGCCAACAGCTGAATGGTGATGCCGGTAGCGAGAGACCGTTTACGACCAATAAAGTCGATCAGGAAAAACGCGCAGAGCATGGCACTAACGAACTTGACAACTCCAAAGATGGCCGTAGCATAGAGCTTCTCGTTTTGACCAGTTGTACCCATCATGGCAAAGTATCGGGGTGCGTAGATGGTGATTGAGTTTGCGCCACTCCATTGACCAAGCAACTGGGACATAACGGACAACTGGAGACGGTAGAGATTGGCTTTGCTAGAGAACATCTCCTTGATGGGACCCAGCCACGATGTGCCCATTGTGGCCTCGCGTTCGCGGTTGAGTTGGTCGTTGATATCGATGATCTCGGTGGTGACGTAGGGGTGGTCGGCAGGCAGGTGACGAAGCTGGGCAAGGTTCTTGAGGGCCTCTTCGTGACGGCCGACCTTGATGAGCCAACGGGGACTCTCCTTTGCAAAAAACGACAGAGTGAAGATGATGCCAGCAAACATCAGATGCATGCTGTTGGGAACGAGCCACTGAGCGTCGGTCTTGGACGAGATGTGGACCGAGGAGCCCCAAGAAGCGAAGTACGCCAGCATGATACCGAGGTAGACGGAGCCAGAAAATGCGCACACACAAAGACCACGGATGGCGCGAGGTGCAGTCTCTGCTAGGTAGGTGGGTGCAACAACAGTGGTCTGACCGATACCGATACCGGCGATGAATCGTCCAGCGTAGATCATTCCAATGCTTCCAGTAGCGCTGCTAGCGAGGAATATAGCGATACCAACGACCCAGATAATGCAGAGCTGTCGTGTGGCCCAGAGACGACCGATGCGGTCTGTGACGAGGAAAGCAACCAGCGCACCGAGGATGGAACCCATCTGAACCATGGAGGTAATGTTGGACAGCAGTTCAGCCTGCTCGTGCTCAGACTTGTTAGGGTCTTCGAGCCCAAACTTCTTGATGAAAGGCTCGAGTTCAGCGGTGGTACCGATGAGGCCTTCGTCAATACCACGGGCAGCGCCCATCAGACCAAAGACTTGACCCCGTTAGTAGAGGAAGTGATGGTAGCGATTTGACGTATCTTACCAAAAACACCATACCAGAGACGCCAGTTAAGGGACTCCTTCGGTGTGTCCTTCAAGTTCTCCTTCCATGGGTTATGTAGCTTGAAAGGCATGTTGGACAGATTATTCAAGCTTGGGAGGAAGAATAAGAACGAGCCGAAAGCTGAGAAGTCGATGCAATCGGTCACACAGGAGACGGATGAAGGCTTCTACTCAGGACAGGTGGGAGCCTCTTATACCCTGAGCCTGACTGTGGGGTGCTAATGCGGAGGTGCGCTAAGCGTGGGCAGCATTTCACTTTCCCCAACGACCCTAGCCTCTAGTCGTTTGGCAGCACAATGTGCTCCACCAGGACCATGTGTGTCTTCTCCAGACAGCAACCCAGGCCGCTCGTCGCTCTCTGCAGACCAATAGCCTCTAGGCACTCTGTCGGACACGGTCGCGCAAGGATGCTTCTGTGTGATTTGTCAACCTTCCGACCAACCTGTTCGAAAGAAACGCACTGAACATGACGAGACGGCGCCCTATGCAGATGACAGCTCCCGTATTCTTATCGCACTCTCCAGCCGGCGTGCGCACAATGGCATCTGACCTATGGAGTGCGCGGCAGGCATGCAGAAGTTGCCTCTGCCAAGATGTGCCAAGTGAATGATCAAACGCCGTTGAGCAAAAGCCGAAGCTTGAGTGGCTGCACACAACCTTGTCGTTGGGGACAAGGTTACATGCCTAGCCGCCGCCACCGCGCGGCGTGATGCTTCGCATCCTTGAGTGGGGAAGATTTGCTTGACTCGCACCGCCCTGTAAAGCTTAGCATCGGATCTTCCATCGAATAGAAATTGTTTGACCCTGTCACGCCAACGTCGGAAGCGGCCTGAGTGGCGTTCTGGAGAAACATTACACCCCGCATTAACCCCGAAGGTCTCTGGTCCTGGCAGCTCTAGCTAGGACCTACCGAAAAGATCAATCTGCGCGTGGCCACACCCACCGATATTGACTCGTGGAGATCGACGAGCTCGAATGCTTCTCGTCACGAGGTGCATACGCGCACCGAGGCACACCCCAGACGAGAAGCACAGGCAGGACGCCTGATCTCAGCCGCTTTCGAGTACTTTCTTCTTTGCAACCTCCGTGTCGGGCCCATCATCCGCCAAGAACGCATCGCAATCACCGTCAGATTAGGGCGCTGCTTGGTATTCGACGCCGTCGCTCGGATCACGCCCAGCCTGAGGCTTCTTCCTCGACCGCGTACCTAGCCAGCGTTTGGTTCTCACGGTGATGTGCAGTCGGGAGCGCCTCACGACATGTTGGATTGGCCATGCACGTGAGAGAGTGCTGTCAAGTTCCTGCACCAAGCGTCTTACCTATTTGTGTGGGCGTTGACGACGAGGAAAATACCGATATAGGGAAGGTGAAGGTCTACGTGTTGTCTTCTAAAGAGCCGAGGAAAGAGATAGATGAGCTGAAGGAGTGCACAACGGAACATCAGACTGAAATGACAAGAGCTGAGAGAGAAGAACCGGGCAACGATGTTGTGAACATGAGCACCGAGACTGTTGCCGCTTCACAGGATGAAGGCGTAGATGAATGTGCAGAGGAAGACACGCATGATAGCAATTTTAAAGACAACCAGAAGCAGCTGGTGCAATCGAAGCCAAACCGGCGGTAGAAACCCCCCATTGGAAAGCAAAGTCTAGACAGCAGGAGTAGAGCGCTAGGCCACAACGGTGTGCTACAAGCTGTGGTCGTTGGACGAGGCAATCTGGGAATCCTGAATGTAATTGATTCATTATGGTGTTGGAGCTCGAATTTTTTGAAAAGTCTCGAATTCGGCAGCTCTACCGATACCCTATGGACCGATCCCAATGTATGGGCAGGATTGTTGCCGCTCCAAGGGAAAGAGTGTAGTTCTTGTGGTACACAATGACAAGCTGGCAGCCGACAGCATCTCCCCTCTGATTTACTTTACAGACGAACTGGTTACTGACAACACGGCTTTGTCCAGTGCGTGTCTGGCTTCGTAGTATAGAATGCCAACCAGCGAGCAGTGTGTATAGATCTGTTGGTTGATGCAAACGTCTGGTTGGTGGTGTGTAACACGAGATGATACGGGATACTAACGAATACACCATTTAGGGGGGGGGGGGTGCTCTGAGCTCGCGCACACCTAAAGGATATCCACTGTGGCATGTCTTATCTATCGGTCGGCAAGTACGCTAGGCATTTGAGCCGGGGTACAATTTCCAACACTGATCTTGCATCATAAATGGGGCCTCGGTACAGGCAGCGAGGTCACGACAGATGCGGCTCCAACTTGTTGAGCCTCCTTGTTCAAAGCTTCGACCTCGGCTGCCACAAGCGGTATCCCGTCCCTCAGCCGCTTCTGCCTATTTAGGTCTTCAATCTCGCCTGGATAGTAGATACGGTCGGTTCCAGACATCCGATCGGAGCCAACGACGCGCTGGTAAAGGTAGTCCATCCGCTCCTTGAATTCCTCAATGCTCATGAAAAGGTCCGGTTTGATGGCGACAAGGAAATGTCCGACATCTGCTGGCTTCGAAGGATCATAAGGATTCGTGACATGGCCTGCAAACGCGCTACCTGACAACACCCCGGAAAAGACATCCATCATGATAGCGAGTGCGGAGCCCTTGGGTCCACCCATGGGCAACATGACACCTTCAAGTGCCTTGGCTGGATCCTGCGTTTGCTGGCCATCCTTGTCGAGTGCCCAGTCGCCGGGAATCTTCTCTCCTCTCCGCAAAGCTTTGTAAATCTTGCCTCGAGCTGCTACTGATGGTGCCATGTCGACAATAAAGGGTCTGCCTTTCCCCGCTGGGGCTCCACAAGCAATTGGAGAAACCCCCATAAGTTTGGACTTGCCTCCCCACACGGGGAGAGCGGGCGAAGAGTTTGTGAAGACAAGACTCATCATGTCTGCGTCAAGTGCTTGCTGCACTACCCATGCCGACATTCCGAAATGGTTCGAGTGTTTGACGGAGACCATGCCAATGCCGAACTCCCTAGCCATGTCGATAGCTGCTGCCATGCCCATGTGGGCCGCAAGGAAGCCAAATCCATTGTGCCCATCAACTTGAGCAACAGCCGGCGTAACTCGGTGAAGAGTCGGTGAAGCCGATGGGTCAAGCACGCCCTCTCTTATGCGAGCCATGTAGCTGGGGATGCGGTTGCTGCGCTCAGACATCAGCATGGCATACTGCGTGTATTAGGCCATTCCGGCACAACTTACATACCGTGAGTATCCACTCCGCGGAGATCGGCTTCAACAAGACACTTGGCGACAATGAGTGCATTATCTTTCGATACTCCGTTGCCGACGAGAACACGTTCCGCAAATGATCTTGCATCGGCAGCGCTGACGTGCTGCATGTCTTTGATGTTGGAGCTCATGCTAACGACAATCGTCTATTGGAAAGCGGGTGAAGCAGACGGCAAATTGAAAGTGATGCAAGGCCTCGTATATGAAGAAACGAAAAAGCTAGTGAGTCAATGCGTTGTTGCGCTACCTGCAGCGGTTCGTTGCATCGGTGAGGCTCTGGGTTGCGTTGCGGCGAGAAGGCCGTTTAGGGTCGCCAAAACTGCAGGCATGATGTGATCCGAGCCGGACGAACGCCGGTGCTGAAGATGGCAGATGTCCACAATTATGTTGTCCACAGCCTAGATCTTACACGACCAAAAAACTTGGGTGTGTTTTCCGAAGTGAAGGCCTCCTACGATGTACTGTCATAGATGGTATTGTTCCAAGCAATCATAGCTGGTGTAGTCAAGAAGTGCTGGTCCAGGCATGTCTCAGACATGGACCTGGATGAACGATATCAGCCGTGAATTCCTGGCTGCAAGCAATAGCAAAAGTAAAAACAGCTGGTAGCACATGTGACCACAGTACCATCCGCACGGCTGTCATATCTGTCCGCCAAGTTTGTGTTTGTAGATTTTTTGAAAAGTCCGGGTCCCTAGGGAAGCCAAAACCCGTACCAAGCACTTTTTCGACAGCGAGGATACCCCGTGCAAGGGCAAAAACATCGTGACTCTCCAACAGCAGAGACAGCCAGAGGTCTCATTGCCTCGGGAAGGACTCAGTGTTCAGCGCACAAGCCACCCGCAAAGATTCGGCTTCTCGTCCATCATTCGCAAACCCAGACCAACGAAATGGCAAAAAGAACCGTAGCTCTTCGATGGGGAGTCGAACAATCTAACCCCGACCTCCTGCGAGCTGTCCTGAGGATGACAAGCAGAAATACTGACTACTGTACCATAGAAGATATCCAACTTTAAGCTGGGAAGAGGTGTGAACAATGACCAAAAGCATATTTATTTATTTATCATCATTATGTTATAATAGTGAGCCTTGAGCACATCATTTGTCAATTGCCATCGTTTCTGGCTCTATTGTTGTTTATCCCAGCCGTGTCCCTGGCTGGGTACAGAATAATAGACTCTGTTGTGTACCCCAGCAGTGTCCCTGGCTGGGTACAGAACAACGGACTCCTCTCACGCCCCGTGATCGAGTCGGGCAGGCCTCGTCATGAAATCCAGTCCAAGTCGCAAGACGGGCAAGACCGCCTGTCACCAGCAAACGAAGCAGAATCTCCGAGATGTGAGATCTTTGTACCTCGGAGCCTCGCAAACATCTTTCGCACGACACCGTAAGGCCAGAGGGTAGACGTTGTCACGATCGGATGGATACCGTTTGGCAGCTTGGGTGCTCCTGATGGGAGACGATGCGCTCAAAGCAGCGATCGATTCGAGAGAACTGTGCACACGGTTCGTGCTTACGGGGCAACGGTATGCATACCATCAGTCGCAACGGCAGGATAACCCTTGGTGTGCGTAGATCGTGGAACAAAGGGCTCGCCAAAACTTTCCTTGATAAGTATCTAGGATCCTGCAGCTACTGGTATGGTTGCTGCACTTGACGACAGGGAGCGTGGCGGTGCATAGGGGCTCCACGTGCGACGTTGGACGGATCAGCCGCACCTGCATTTGCGGTGATCAAGATGCGTGGAGTGGAGTGGAGTGGAGCAAGGCAGAGCAGGCAGATGGTTGTGACCAAGCGACTGAAGGAACAAGCTCTCGACTCCAGCCGATCATTGCTTAACAGCGAACGACCGTTGGACAAGTTTGGCACTATACTTCAGCCAATCTCGTATCAAACGACCCATCATTTCCGCACTGCAGTTTTCTGCTCACTCGAAACACTTCTCCAGTCCCGCAGGCGAAGATCCGAATCACCGTCTCGCCCTAACGCCTGCGTAGACTCCGAAGCCTCGTCCCGGACATGGTTCAACTGAGTGGCGTCAGCACTCTAGCCCACGTGCAAGGCGTTCGGCGATCCTCGTTGGATGCTCTGGGTGAGAAGCGGCGCAGAAAGTCAGCCGTTCTATTGGCAACATCGCCAACGAAGCTTGGCTGGTGTTCGATAAGCTGATGCCCGTGATGAGTCCTGCGCCGAGCATTCATAAGGCCTCTGATGACGAGGGAGTAGTCGCTCGTGTCTCGAGCGCAAGAGAAGAAAAGATAGTCACCGACGCTCCGCAATAGAGTCAATACACATGGCGAAAGACTGCCGGCCTGAGAGTGGCGCTTCCACCTGCAGCACACTATTGGTGAGTTGAGCCAGGGTTGGAGTCGTCCCTCAGGACCGCCCGTGGCTGAGCCCGAAGCAGGCTGTCCTCCGCCTCAGCGAAGTACGAAGACATTGGCCAGCGGTGCCCTTGGTCCCCAACCTCACTCAGCCCTGACTCTGACTGTCTTCCCCCTTCCACTCCTCACTCGAAACCGCAGCTGCAACTGCTGGATACTTGCCTGTCAGAAGCGTGGTTGTGACAGAACGACGCACCGTTGCCCCAGCGCACACCTGCCTCGGCCGCTAGCCGTACCCACTCACGCACCGAACCGTGCCGCAGCTCTCAGGAACCGCCCGCCGCCCGTTGGGCTGAACGAGGTCGACGCCGTGCGATTCTTCGCTCGTTGAAGAGAGCGCAGGGAGACTTTGTTCGCTGCATAGAGACAGGCACCCCTTCATTCGCTCTTTGTTTAGCGGGCTGAGCTGTCTGTTGCGACACTTGGTTGATAATCCCGCGCGCCAGGCACAAAGCACACCTGAATCGCGAACCAGCCACCTGCCCCGCCTCCGCCTCAGGCGCGCTGCGACTGCGAAATGCCCTCCGGCCAAGGCGACTATGTCAACATCGCCGAGGGCAAATCCGAGACTCACGAGCGGACGCCGTGGTATTGGCGCTCCATCGCGCTTGCGGCATCCTGGATGATCCTGGGGGGGTAAGTTGCGCGTCGCTCTGTGACGGATGACAAGGAAGCTAAGAAGCAATAGCTACCTCATTCTGCCCGGCCTGTATGCCCGAAACCCCGATCTCAAGATCAGTCAAGCTGTATTGTCAGTCTTTGTTGTCGCGCTCCTGACTGCAGGATACTCCTTTACGGCGCTGCTATGCTTTGCGTGCCACAACGATGAGTTTCAGGCGGAGAGTGTCTTCTTGTAAGGGCCCCCAAACCAACATCGGTGTCACTGCTAACATGGCCCCAGGCCAGCCCTCGCCTCGTCCGTCTTCGGACTCGCTACGCTTCTCTACAATTTTCTTGTTTCGCGCAGCTATGAGTGGGGCAGAGCTGCGGTGAGCGCCACCGTCACCAGCGGCGCCGGAACCATACTCTATGCTGCCTTGCTTTTCTGGAAACGCCGCCGTATTGCCAGGGTGCGCAAAGGAGCCACACAACGTTCGAACCTCTACTCCGAGCAGTCCTACTACGAGAACTACATCCCGAACATGTACCCATCGGCCGTTCGCACGGCATCGCAGCCGCCCCTAGCCCCAGTAAACGAAGACGACCCTGTCAACCAACAAATGGCGCTGTTGATGCTGCGAGACGCAAGGCCGAGCCCAGACGCGAACAGCTCCACCTTTCGAATAGACCTACCGGAGGATAGAGAAGAACTGGAGAGATTTGAGAGAAGCCAGGAGTTGGTTGGTACACCACAGCAGTCACATAACGCGGTTTGGACTCGCGATCGAGCAAACAGTAGACCGGATAGCTTGAGTGAGAGCCAAGCCTGGCAACAGTGGCACGGCCGAGGTCGGACGCAACACCGCCCTTCAAGCAGCGACCTGCGAAGCAATCACTCAAGAGGCTTGAGTAGAGAAGAGCGGAGACGCGAAATCGAGCTTGGTCGTCTTTGAGCGAGCCGCCGCCAGCTTGGCCGAATCGAGCATACAAAGCGCACTGGTGTTCCGGATTTGGGTGTTCATGGAGTCGTCATGACATGTTATGGCCTGTCTTGCTGTTTCGGCGTACTTGGAGTTGTTCCTGAAATGATGTTGTGTACGTTTCGACTGAGATCTGATGCGAGAGAAGATATCCTGTGCGCTTCGGCGTTGTAGTAGTACTGTTGCGATTTGAATACAATAACAATTAGCAGAGTGCAAGCTGTATGTGCTACAGGAACCAGGTTTGAGAAAGAAAAAACGTGCGTAGAGTTTGCGGAGCAAATTGGATGTTTGACATTCTGGTGATGTTTTATTGTCGTACTTTTCGTCGACTTTGGTATATTGGTAGTGGATGCTCGAATGCGTGTCAGGGCCATTCGATTCAATGAGACTGGCGAAAGGAAAAAGAATTCATCTTCGTCGTCGCGTCCAGGCCAACCTTCATGGTTTTAGACCTTAATGGCGAATTGCTTCAGGTACTCGTAGTGCTCCACGTTCTCATCCACAGTCTCACGGATGAACTTCGCGCCGTCTTCACCGTATTTCTCCTTCCACTCGGCGTCTTCCTGCTCTCTGGTCTTCTGCACCTTCTTCTGTTTGCAAGTCAGTCGTCTGTATCGGATTAAGAGAGTGTCGGAAAACACACGTGAGTCCTGGCTCGTAGCTCGGTGCTGTCAATAGCATCCTCGTGGAAGCCCTTCCACTTCTCAAACTCCCTCTTGGCGAGCGCCTGGTCTTCTTCGGTGTTCCATACTAGCATTTCTGGTTTGTAGTCGATTCCAGTGGTCTTGCACACAGCTTCGATCATGCCGGACGGGTTGTCAAGTAGGTCATCAGCGTCAACAACGCAGATTTCTACGCCCTGCCCATTGCCGTTGGTGCCGTTTGTCTCGCCAGTCTGACCAGCAGACTTGGGGCCGACGATACCTTCCTTGCGGAGGTAGTCAAACAACTCGCGAAGCTCGACGTAGCCAGCCTCATCTTTACGAAGATAGTCCCAGCCAGTCAGCTTGCTCAGCGGAGGAAGTGTGCAGCGGTAGTAGCTGGGAATGCTGTATTTGGGGTGGCGGATGAGGAAGATGAAGTGGTACGTCTCAAGGAGGCCTTTGGGAAGGACCGTTGGATTGCCGGGTTCTCCTCTCGTGTCGTACGGGTATGGTTCGCCTGAGCGATCTTCCCTCGTCTGTACGGGTGAAAGTTCGGTGGTATTTGTTCCGACACCGCGGCGGTAGTTGGACATTGATGGGCAGATTGTCGTCGGTCTGGGCTTGCCCTGGGGTGGGATCCAGTACTGTGCCATGTCCTTGATGAAGGCGCGTTTGCCCTGTGTAACGTTAGCATGCAATCTACCAACTTGGATTTTGCTAGGCAAGTCAATCGAGTTGACAGCTTTCGTGCTCGCCGAGGCCATGAATGACGCTGGTTAACCAAAAGAAGCAGTTGACAAGACGAGCAACTTCTTTGGCGAGCCAACAAGAGGGTGTAATGGGGACGAAGCTGACTGGACGGTTTGGGAAATACGTACCTCGGCGTTGTCTTTCGCAATCCTGTCAAAAATCGTACGGTATGTGCTGTTGGCGTAGCCACTCTCCTGCCTCTCCTTCTCCATCTCGGGGCCTTCATATCGATAACCAATACGCTCAGGTCCAAAGTAGTATGCGTCGCCAAAAGGCTCGTGTACGCATTGAAGATCCCGGCGGGTCATGAAGACCTGCACACTGTCAGTGACTCCCGGCTATTTTAGATCAGTGCAGACATACTCGCTCGAAGGCCGTTGAGCAGGCCCTGGGGTGGGTAGCACAGAAAATCGGTTTCCCGGACATCGTGCTGTATCTGGCACTGGTACTGAATGAGGAATCTATGTTCCAAGACTCTCACAGAGATCTTCAGGCAGTGGTGGGTATGGTTCAGATATGTTCCAAGCTAAACGCGCAAATGCTTCCAGAATGTAGGGTCTCGAGGATCCTTTATGGAAACCGAGAGCCTGAGCAAGCAAGGTAAAGCACTGGACGTAAGCGAATCCACAATTCTCGTTGAGCAAATGCTCAAACGCGGATAGGCGTCAATCTAGTGGACCTAGAACAGACTTCTGGAGTCAATCAAAGGCACCGGACACGAGGAGAGCGGGAACGACAACCGCTGTGCAGTGGCACCGAGTGCCCGTGGCGTATGAGAGACAGGCACATTGTCTTCGGCTGCCTCGGCGCCTTGCTGGATAGCTGCGGGATGCTGCAAACAAGCCACTGCCGAGAGTCTCGCAGCCGTGTTTGGCGATGGAGGGGTTGGACTGGGGTGTGATGTCACAGAGACTTTCGGGAAAGGTCCCCACTTAGCGTGGGCTAGTGTGCGAAGTCGCGACTGCCCGTCGGTTTGTCGCTGAACAGCAGTCTGCTTGGAGTAGTCTGCGGCAAACACACGATAATCGCGCAGTCTCGATTCGTTTCTGCGGAAGAATCATCCTTGATGGTGTGCACTGGCTTGAGCACGTCAAAACTGGGCTGGATTACGCTCACGGAGGTCGGCATGATAGGGCAAACTCTTCACAGCTGCCTTCTATCATCCCTCCTTTACTTTAATCTATCAAACCATCATAGTGGTCGTCCCACACTGCGCCCAGCAATCATCGTGTCGACGCCACGTATTATACACATGGTGTACGGCAGCTGCCATGGTCAGCAGTTAGACAAAAAGGGGAGGCGAGTGAGCACGTCTTGCGTGTGGAAACTCCGACCACATTCACATCTCACAAGCTCGAAAACCTGCGAGTCGCAGCTACAGTCAGCCTTTTGGTCAGGGTAGGGACGCCTGGTGTGCGCCTGGCCCAACCTGCACTCTGTGAGGATACATGATTGTTGCTATTGGATACTCATCGCCTCTTTAGACTGTCACGCACGTTGAGCAATCGCTGCTGCTGCATAAGAAACCGCAGAGCCGGATCGCACAACATCCAGTATCATTAGTATCATGCACACCTTTGTCCACCGTGGCGCCGAAAGCTGAGCCTCTGTGTGTAAGTATTGCTAATAAGCAAGATCAATATCGCTAACTGCCTTCGCCAAAATCTCCACACCTGCAGCTTTCAGGTCAGCAAACACGAAGCAAAGGGAAAAACACACCAGCAAGATTCACTAACTCGCAGAGTTTGCCCCAGTATTGACCCTGTCCGAGAGCTGCACTTTACCAGAAAACCTCCCTGTACCACCACTAAGCAGACCATCAAACTCAACGGCCCTCGCGGCTTCAACATCCTCCCATCCATGCCTTAAATCCCACGCCGTTTCCAGGGCAGCGAGCTCACTAGAGTCAACTTCCTGCACGATTTCACCTAGGTACGGCCACCTGGAGCTCAGCATTGCAGGCGAGAGTGCGTTGTAGCGTTTTGTGAAGACAGGATTGCGCAGAGCGGCAGCGAAACCGTTTCCTGTTTCGATGGTGGATTGATCGATTCCAGGGTGGAGATGGGGTAACTTTGCGTAGCCGCAAGAGATGAAGGAGACACATTGAAGAGACGTGGTGCGAGTTGGGATGGCCTGAGAGTGCGGAGACTCGAAGTCAAAGAGATTAGTGCCGGGGGAAATCTGGTCAATGATTTCCATCCATGAACCCTCGCGGGGTCGCGTCTGCAGGACTGAGCGAGCGCCGTCGGCTGGGGCGTTTGTGAACGGGGCGACGAGGGCACCTTGGCCTGCAACAAGTTGTTGCATAAGACTGACTTGAGTAGCGAGATGGTTAAGGTGTGTCATATGGGTGATGTTGAGCTGCTGCTGGGCTTGCGGATGCTGCTGCACTGAATGTTGTCTCAAAGACAACCTATTACTTCTGTGGGGCTGGGCGTTCGCAATCTGGGCACTGTGCAATTGCTGTTGCAGTTGGTTTTGTAAGGCATTGATATGTTGTTGCTGGATGCCGCCTGCATTGGCTTGCATTTGCTGAAGCTGAACGATCAATGACTGAATGTAGGAATTCAGTACTTGGTTGTTTGCTGGCAAAGGATGCGCTTGAGCCGCATTTCCACCGCCGTTATTGTTATTGTTGAAGTGCAATAAAGTCACTGCCAGTTGCTGGGCTACAGCTGCGTTCTGAGGATTTGCTTGCTGGGCGGCATGTGCATTTCCGATGGGTCGAAGCATTGCTGTCAACGAGACGGAATCCATGTTCAAATGCTTCAAGCAGTATTTGTCGTGTATCTTGACAAACTCCAAAAGAGCAGAGGGGGTGATCCAACAATTACGCAACGTAAACTCTTCCAGATATGGAAAGCGTAATAGAGCTTGCTGAAGTATATTGCCATCTTGTACCAGAGCTGTTTCTACAGTTGGAAGCAACGGGTCTGCATGCATACGAGCTTCCAGTGGCAATAGTGGTGCTGGCATCAGGAGCTTGTTCCTGGCATGTAATCCTTCTGCGTGCTCGCCACCGGTAGTGAATCCGATCGTCAGCTTTTTAATTGTTGGTCGTGAAGCGATCTGAGCAAGCAAAAGCTCGCAGAAAATGTCAACTCGTTCGGTCGGATCCATTACTGATGTGTCAACAAAGCCAGCCTCGTCCTTGTACACTGTCCTCCAGCCGGGTACAATCATGAGGGTGACATGCTTAAGGTTCGGCAGCGCATTCCAAAAGTCTGCACGATTCAACATAGAGATGTACCGATCGGGTAAGCTCGAGATGTTGAGTGTGTGTACCTGGTGAAATGTAGCTGGATTGTCAAGGATGGAGAGCATATAGGAAGATGTGAACGCGCGTTGAGCCCACTCTGTTTCTAAGAGCCATTCGCTCTGCAGTTTTGATAGAGTAGCGGGTGTAATCGAGCTTGCGACCTGCGCAGCGTCGCTGGGCTGCAATGTTGTACTAGTAAACAACACACCAGCGTTCGTAAGATGTTGACCCGGCATGTGGCGATCATACAGATCAGAATCTCCGAATGTTTCTGAAAAATCGGAGTTGGTTATATCTTGAGGTTTAGCATCGTGCACAATGTGAGCATCCAAGAAGGGCAGCGTTGGTTGGACTGTAGCCAGCAGGCCAGTCTCTTGTGCTTGTATCAACGGGCGTCCGCCTTCAAGCTTAAAGAGCGTTGCTATTCGGACATCTTCTCCTACACGGGCATGCATGGTATCAATGTGGTCCCAGAGCTCCTGCTGAGCTTGTGCACGACGGTCTGGGACTTTTCGACGACATCCGAAGATGCTGGGCGGCTTTTGCAAGATATGTGCGCGAATAGATCGATCTGGGCCGTTCAGCCATCCGAGGCCATTATCGATAGAGAGTGCGAGTTCTTTAACCTTGGTAAGCTCCGAAAAGGCCGTTTTCATCCGAGGCGTTTCGTCGGCTGCAGACTCAAGACCAGCGATAGCATCGAATCGTCGGTACTCTCCAAATGGCCACTCGTATTTGCCCCAGAAGCTAGTCTTCTGTTCGGTGACTGGCTTCAGAGGGGGTGCGGAAAGAGACGTCTCTGTTACTTCAAAACTCATCGCATACCTGACGATGTGTCTTCCGAACCCGCGGAAGACGTCAAGACTATGGCCAACGTATGCTTCGTCGCAATTGCCGTTCCTCCACCAGTACTCTGGTTTGCTAATTCTCGCACATTTTTTGCCCTTTCGATCAGGCTTCGGTTCTTGTCCTAACATGCCATAGATTTCCATGTTGAAGGGAACTACGACTGTCTTGAATGCAGCTTGGGAGGTGCAATCGTTCAACTCATGGCTTACCAGACGAAGAGACTTGATGTCATCGCGGTTAAGATGCTCAATAATCTGTTCCACAAGCTCCACTGGTAGCTGCCAAAACGGACGCCCTCTGCTGAGCGGAGGATTATCAGATTCGTTCTGAGATTCACTTTCTACACTGGTTGAATTCGCTCGTCCGCGAAGGTTGTACCTGTTCTGGCTAGTTTTCTGTCCTCGTCCACTCAGCTCGTCGACTTCAGGCGTATTCCCATTCGTGTCGAGCATGGAGTACCGAATGGGTAGCTTTGCTGAGCTACGAAATTTAGGCCAGATATCGTTCGCTTCAGAGTCTGGTACTGTATCATGGTAAATCATTGCGGTCACTGCACCTTGCTTCTTTAGAGTGTTCAACAAGTCTTTTCCAGCTGCATCTTCGAACCTTTCTCTTGTTCGCTTAGATGGTCCACCCATTGTATGATATGTCCGACCGAAAGGGTCTGTAGAGGCAGCCCCCGAGCGTTCGAAAGTGTTCGCACGGCTCGCGCGATCGGAAATGTCGCTATCAAAGTTGTCGAATGCGTGCCCGAGAAGTCCAGCGTCTGTACGGTACCCTTGTGGCGCTGAAGCCTCTGGCTGCGAATTGGCGGCCTGAGACCGAGTATGTATACGACGCAGGATGGGGTTCGCGTGGTTGCGAAGTAGGTTATCCTCGAGTACACCGTCTTGCAAAGCTGATGAGCAGCCGAGCCCGTTTAGAGACCGTCCAGGCTCGTCGTCCGTGTCGGGACCGGCTCTTATCGATGAAAGGTCTACGCGCGATGGTGAACCGATCGCCGAGTCCGTTCCTGCCCTTGACGGGACTTGACGCGCGAAAAGACTCGACCTTGGTGCGCGCCCGCGCAAAGACGAATTGGTGTGAGGAGCCGTGTTTGGATTTTCAATAACTACAGATTCGGCGAAGGGGTCGAGGCGTGATCTCGGACTGCAGCGGCGTGGAGAATGCTGGCGCTGGTGCTGGCACTGTTAGGCTCGATATTACGGGCAAAGGCAAGCTAATAAGCTTTGGGACAGCTGATTAGAGATAGAAATTCGTCTGCCGATTCTCTGCATACAGGAAAGAAGCGGTCTGCTGAATGTCCAGCGCGTTGCGTCTGTGCCAGACGTACCTGATCTGGACCGTTTGCTACGGCCTCGTCATCGCTCCTACTGCCTTCTTCTTCCAGTCGCTTACGGCGACTTCTCAGTGTTGTTCGCAGAGAAATGCTCCGCTTCTGCGATCCAGAAGAGCTGTCATTGCTGGCCATAGCGGACGGTGTGAATTTAGGCCGTAGTTTGCTATGGAACTCTGCTGGGTGGGTCTCAGCCTGCTGAATTATGGAAGAACAAAGCGTGTCAGCCTCAATGACTGGTTTATGGTGGGGTATCGAATAGTATGGAGCTGGCACACAACATCAGCGGAAGGCGTGGTAGCATGAGTGATGGTGAGTGCAGTAGTGAAGGTGAAGGTGGAGCTCAAGTTGTCTGCGGCTCTGCGACTTCCCCACAATGACGCCAATCAATAGCAAGTGGGTCGACGCTAGTTCCACGGACCGCCGTACCTTGCATCGCATGCCTCCAGGGACCATGCACGTCCGCACTACTCTGTCCCATACAAACCGATTTACATATTTACAGAGCGGCCATGTATATTTTGTTGCGATGACAGCGATGACCACGGCGGCAGTGCGACAGCGCTTCCAAACGCCATCACCTTTCGCGACTGCAGTCCAGAGTGTACCCTCGAGAGGACAGTGAGCCTGTTCTTCCAGGCAGCAACATAAAGAATTCACCATTTAAGAATGCTCCACCCTGGACGCCTGACAACAGATACCACGCGCTCCCAGAACACAACGATTTCATCCTCACACCGACATATCAACACAGTAGTACAACAGCTGCAACTATGTCTATCCTTTTGAGCCTACCGCGAGAGTTGCGAGAGGAGATTCTTCACTACCTCACGCTGCCAGGGATGGTGTACACGTCTAATGCCGAAACCTACTCGCAACTACCCGCTTCCAGAAAGCCTGGAAGAGCCTACATCGATTCAAGAATCTACATGCCATGTCACCCACCAGCAAATCTTTTGGCTACGTGCAGACAACTGCGTCAGGAGTGTCTGGAGCATCGTTTCCATCTGCTCAACTCTCCTAGAGCAGTCGAGGTCGAAGAGACCAGCACTGAGATGGACAGCAACACAGCGATCTTCAAGAAGCCGGGCACAGACTTGGATGAAGCGGCCGAACGAGCTGGAGACGATGGTGTGACTCCTCGTCTTACCCTGGAGGTTCAGAGGGCGCAGCGTAATCCGTTTGGCTTCTCCATACCTGTCCGTGAAGAATTCTCGCCTCGGTTGTTAGCATTGCTACCCCTTATGCGGACAGTGCGAAAGCTGAGGTTGGTTGTTTGGCCGGGCTTCGACTGGTGGAACGGCCCGCCCCAAGTATCGCCGCTCGAACAGTGGAGACAGCGAAGGGCCCTTCTCAAGCGTGTCGCCCACCAAGTCGGTCATACTGCGTCGCCGAGCGAGGCTGAACCAGCCAACACGAACGATCCTGCTGCAATAAAATTAGATGCCGTATCTGTCGCTGTCGGCAAGATCTTAGATCAGCTACCAGCAGTCGAAGAACTGGACCTCGGTATCTTCATTGTAACGGGTGATTTGTTCAGATGGGATTTGCCAGACGTCAAGTGGGAGAAGATCCAGCCCTGGCTTGATGGTCCCATCACCAGAAGCGGAGGGCTGCGGCTTTGCAAGGTCTCGAGGACGTTGACAAGCGTATGGCAGAAGCCCGAGGGCAACAAAGTAAGCCAACAACCGTTTTACGTACAGAAGGAGACACGCAGCGACATTCTGAACAACAAATGGCATATTGAGAGACACGGTGGCTGGCGCGCTGTGAGTGATACAGAACACTGACACCTTGGTGCCTTGACTGACTGAAGCTGCAGGCTGCGCTCGAGCTGCCAGAGACTATCGTCGACGAAACGTTTGAGCGAGTGGATTCATAGCGCGCTCGGCTTTACATCTTAAAACGAAACGGACGACCTTACTCTCCTGTTATTCTTACTTTATGTTACAGTCCCTTTTAACGTGTTTCACCAGTAAGCGGCCAACACCAGTATCCGGCCAACCCCACCAAAACCAGCCTAACTTGGCGTGCAATTACTCCACAACCACGCAGTTGAATTAAGTAAGGTTTCAAAGCATAATAGATTAGATAGCTCTACATTAAGTCCTGTTGTGGCCTTGCACGTGGCATTTGCTACATGTTAGTAGTGCTCGCTAACGCTGTAGGGCAGCGTCAACCTGGGCCTCCTCCTTAACCACATTATTAGCCTGTAAGACTAGTAATTAAGCTTCCTTAACCTGTAGAACTCCCCTACATGCTATATACTGTCTACGCTTTTAACACTTATATTACTAGCGTTAGTTTAAAGCACGTAGCTTAGTATTCTCCTAAGTTAAGATTGTTGCTAACTGTATTGCAAGCTAACAACCCTTAACAAGCTAGGATATAGCTTAACTAGTTAGACTCTATAACTAACGCTTAAGGAGATCTTATATAAGGCAAGCTTGCTACTAAAGCTAGTTAACTGTACGTGGTGTCTCTGCTGTCCACAGCCCTGCTGGTCCTACTGCTGTCCCTAGTAGTAATAGTGTTCTAATAACAGTAAGGCATAACAGGACACGCTCTAGATTAAATAGGATAAGCCCTGTTACTTAAAATCCAGCCTTAATATTACTCTCTAATAGAGCAGTTAGTCTAATCCTCAGGTATATCTATAGGAAGTTAAGCTTATTAACATAGAAGATGCTTTAGTAGGCAAGCTTAGACACCTTATATCTATACACTACCTTAAGAGGAGAGTAGTAGCTAATATCTAGTGGCTAGAGAAGGTGTAAGGTGTAAGAAGGCATACAGAGGGTAATAATTATATTGTCCTTATAGTACTAATTAAACTTAGGTGTAGCATAGCTGCTGTAACTGTTAAGGATAAGTAGCTAACAAGCACCTAATAAGCAAGTCTGTGTGTGCCTGTTAAAGTGCTTCACCTAGTCAAGGCCTAGCTTATCTGTTGTCCAGCTGTTATTACTAACAGCAACAGTCTAGTCAGGTAGGAGGTCTTAATACCAGCTGGCCTAGTAGAGCTTCCCTGCTAGTATAAGGAAGGGTAGGATAGACCAACCTAACGCGTTAATATACTTAATTATTATTACCTACTTATAATTACCTGGCTAAACAACTGTAGCACGTCTAACTGTGTTAGAGCTAGTAATAACCTTAGATGTTAAGGCAACACCTATTATAAACCTAGTCTTATTAAAGTTATAGATGTCCTTATTAGGTATCCTATATATAAGGCGTGTCTCCTCTACCAGCCTGAACCACGCGCTAATCCTGACAGGATCTTCACAGCGTGCCCTTTATAAATGGAATTTCCTATTCTACTTTGTCTAGAGTTCTGGCTGGCGCTTAATAAAGCGTGCTACCCAGTTCTTGCCTAGCAAAGGAGGAGGAGGATTTTGGCTGCAGGCAGTAAGGAGAGTGTCTGCTATTTATTGCATATTAATAATCTAGGGTAGAAATCTATAACAATTAAGGTCTAAGATCTACTAAGTAAGGGACTGCTTTTTAACAGGGCTAAGCTTAAGGTTAACAGATGTTATTACATCTTTTAACTTAATACCCTAGAGGCAGCAGCAGAGCGTTGTATAAGGCACCTGGTAGAGTAAAGCAGCCCTATTTTTTAACTAAACGCGTCCTAATTTAACAGCAGAGGCAGCAAGAAGGCATCTACCCTCTGTAAGGGAGGCTTAAGTACGTTGTAGTTGAGCTATTACAGTTAGGATGAAAGAAGTTTGACGCGTTTTGGTGGGGTTGGCCGGATACTGGTGTTGGCCGCTTACTGGTGAAACACGTTAGATAGATCCCCATAAGGGGACGGAGAAACTAGCCCTTCTAGTAAGGTCACGTCCATGCGTGTATTAGCCCTTAATTAAGCATCGGGCAATTGTTTCAGGCCTGTGGGGTAGTCCTGCCGTCCCAACCACCTCGGAACGCCAACCCTACGATTCACCACGCGCACCTGTCACTTGTCAAACAAGCTTTGATGCTCACAGATGCCACTACATCTGGACGCTTTCATAGTGTATGCAGCCGCTGGTTGTAGTACCCCGCAAAAACACGATGTTGCGAACCGAATAAAACCACCAATGCGAGTCAGCGACTATCTGCTCGTCCTTGAGGCGCCTAGTACTTCCCGAGCATGTGAGCGTGAAATCTTCCGTTTAAGGAGGCTAATCCAAAAGTGATTACCACCTGCGGCAAGGACCTCTTCCCACGTACCACCATTCGAGACCGTGGCGATGACATGCTAGCTAGATTTCCTCCGAGAGCACGTTGTCACGACTCCTCTTTTCATCTTGTTTAGTTGCCGCAGCATACACGGAAATGGCAGAGATATATTTAAGGTAGCCCAAGCCTTTCCAAGTATTCGTAGCTCACAACTTGTTTCATTCATTCTCCACAGTCTCTCGTTCCTTCGAAACATTATCAACATGAAGTTCTCCACACTCTTTTCCGTTGCCAGCACCGCTGCTCTTGCCCTGGCGGCGCCCACCACCCCGGCCTCTGCCCTGTCCAAGCGCGCCGACTACTGCGGCCAGTGGGACAACCAGGTAAAAGGCTCCTACACCATCTACAACAACCTCTGGGGCCGCGATGCTGCGACCTCCGGCAGCCAGTGCACCGGCGTTGACGGCTTCAGCGGCAACACCGTGAAGTGGCACACCAAGTGGTCCTGGGCTGGCGGGTATGTCTCCCCTCACCTTGAGCCCGTATTTCTATCGATACTGACACACACCAGCGACGGCCACGTCAAGTCGTACGCCAACGTCGTAACAAAGACCAGCCAAAAGGCCCTGTACAACATCGGCTCGCTCCCCTCGACCTGGAGCTGGACCTATACCGGCTCGAACGTCGTCGCCAACGTAGCCTACGACCTCTTCACGGGCACGACCGCCACGGGCACCAAGGAATACGAGATCATGATCTGGCTGTCCGCCCTCGGCGGCGCCGGCCCCATCTCCTCGACCGGTAGCGCCATCGCGACTGTCACCATTGCCGGAAAGCAGTTCAAGCTGTGGAAGGGCCCCAACGCCCAAATGACCGTCTTCTCCTTCGTCGCCGTCAAACCCATCAACAGCTTCAACGGCGACCTTAACGAGTTCCTTGTCTACCTCCGCGGTAACCAGGGCCTGCCCCGCAGCCAGATCCTACAGTCGGTTGGCGCTGGCACAGAGCCTTTCACCGGCAGCAACGCCGTTTTCACCACCACTGCGTACACCATGAGCGAGAAATAGACGCTCGTATAGTGTAGCGCGTGGCAGGACCAACTAAACGCTCGGTTGGGCGCGTTCGTCGTAGCTGGCGTGGTTTGGGCACCTTGTTCCGCCTTCGAGCACACATCCTTGTCTTCCTGTAAATATCTTGTGGATGAATGCCAAAGGATACGCATATCTATACGTGTTTGTATTTCAGCTCTCTCTGTCTCCCTGTTCATACCACGCTACGCCACTTGCACTTGCACTCCACTTTCGACTCCTATGCAGTGCAGTGCAGTGCAGTGCAACACAACACAACACAAGATCCAGCGTCCCACCGACAACGGCGACGGCAACGCCAACGGCAACGGCAACGGCAACAGCAGTTAAACCCAGGAAGCGGCGAGACACTGGCAAGCCAATGACGTGAAAACGTACATGTTGGGTGATGTATCATGCATGGCTACGTGTAGAGTAAAGTAAAGTAAATTAAAGTAAAGTATACAGGTGGGGGTATTTGACTATCCATCGAAGCATGACAAGAAGAGGAGAAAGCGAAAAGCAAAACACAGCAAGACGGTGGGGAAGCCCACAGCCAGCTACAAGATGGGAATCAGCCGAGTGGGGAGGGACCGGCTAGACGGAAAACAGGACAGGACAAGCAACCAGTCAGGCGAGTTGCTGATGCACAAGCTAGACTCGGCCTTCTAGTCCAGCGGATCAGCTTGCTCTGATACCGCCATCCTGAATGCCTGCGCCTTTCTACAGGGGTGAAGACCCGCCTCTGCGTCCATGTGGCTGGCAACCTTGAAAGCGTCGACGACAAGTACAGTCGACGCCTCGCCGTGAGCATCAAACGGCACAAGATCGACAAACCGCTGAAGCGAGACAGAACCCAGCTGTACTCTAGCCAAGGCGATGCAGTCGAATGTTGACATGTCTGGTGTGATGCGAGTGACTAGGTGCCAGTCGTCTGTGCTCGAGGATGCCTGGCGAAAAAGGATTTGCTCGTTTGAGGCCAGGATCGTAAAGGCTTTCATGATAGCTGACGCGGATGTTGTGCCTGATGATGAGGTCTCGAGTACTTCGAGGAAGCCGTAGAGCGAAGCTGTTCCGACGAATATGTGGCGGTGCTTGTATTGCAGTTCTTGCTCGGTCTGCGGGTCTATTCTCGTGTGACTTGAGCTGGATGTCGGCGCGATCATGCTCGTAGTAGACGGCGGAGGTGGAGGTGAAGCAAGCTGTACATTTCTAGGCTGGGGCGAGATCGGTCGGACTGGAAGGTGTAAAGGCATATGGCGCCGGTGTGTGCGAGTAGGCTTTGGACCTTTCGGCTTTGTAGCGCTTGCTCTAAACTCCAATAACCCTCCGTTGGTTCTGCTTTGCGCTCGAAGAGTTGCCGGTGATGTCTTGGCAGTATTGGATCCAGCGTTGACTGAGCTCTTCCGGTGATTTCGTGAACGGCGGTGCTCGTCAACAACACTGAATATTCTATCGAAGATATCCACTCGGGTCTGATCAGAGTTACCAACATCGCCCTCCTTAGCGCCTTCGGTTGTATCCTGGTTAAGGTCGAAATCCCACATGCCAGACAGCGGAGACGATGAACGGCACCCTTCCGCAAATGTAACATCGGAACCCGATGCCTCAAAGCCGGCCAGCAGCGTGTCATACGTCGAGGGGGTTGCAGGCGGCGTTGGCTCTGCACCAGCAGCGCTGGTCCATATGTTTTGCTCTGCTCGTCTCTGGGGTCCACTGGAGTCTTGAGGATTCCTACGCCATGTATCGGACCAAGCATCTCGAGAGCTGTACGCTTGTATCGAGCCTGTCTCGATAAGTTTCTGTTTCATAGAGCATGCGAATGCGTCGGACATGACAAGCTTGGCGGGGCCAATACCATCAGGACTAGCAAGGCTGTTTGACGATATTTCTGTACAGCCATTCTGCTTGCGAGGCGAGAACTGTAGATCGGTCGTAGAAAAACTGGGCCGGCGAGCTCGGCAACCGAATTTCATGGATGTGAGGTGCTTGTCTTCATGTACGGCATCTGCAGAACGAGGGTGCGGCGGAGGCGTGAGACATGAGCGGCGCGTGTCGCCTTCTATCTGGTCCAGCCGTCGAAGGAGTTCGATGGCGATAGTGCGGCGGGCGATGGCTGATCTCTTCATGATCGTCGTAAGCCATAGCATGCAGACGTGTATTCTGACCGTGTGCAGGCAAACGGTCATGACGCGGAGCAACGTCAACAGTGCGCTGCCGCGTGGCATGACAACAAGCGAGAGCCCTTCACTTTTGAACTTTGGACAGTTTGGAATAGTAACTTGTTGCACGCAACAGCCTTGCGCAGTACGCACCGCGATAGTGCAGATTGCATAGTGGGGGGAGAACGGTGGGTGTGTGGGAGGCGTGGACTGTTGGTAGCTTGAGCAACGTACCAGGCCCTGCGGTAAGAATGAAACTCGAACATTGTTGTGCAGAAGCAATCAGACATTTTTCTGATTCCAAGGCCACTCACTGGCTGGGTGGCGCGTACTTGTGTGGAATGACAGCTTTGCCACGTGGTATGCTCACCTACAAAGGCAGGAATGTAATATTTGACCTGGCAGAAAAACAGTAGCAATTGGGCAGGGCAAGCGTCCCGTTGGAGCCCAGTCATGATCAATGCCAGTGTGCCGCTCTAAGGGTGTTGCTCATACACATGAGGGCCAGTTAAGAACAATAAGCGTGTTGCTCATACACACGATGGCCAGTTAAGAACAATAAGCGTGTTGCTCATACACACGAGGGCCAGTTAAGAACAAGTAGAACTTGGAACGGCAGTCATGCACTTCTTCCACGCCCTCGTCCCCTCGCCACCCGCACGCTGTGAGGGACAAACTGCAACGCCGACATGCTTGAAGTCAGATCGTCAAGCGGATTCATGTTCGCGGTTGTCGAGCCTCGTGCTGCTTCGTCATGACCACCACGGCCTCGTCCAGCCGCTTGAGGATGGCTGAACCCTCCGCGACCGCGCAGCTTGACGTGAACAGATCTCGGCGTGTGCTCTTGCGGGTGACTCGCCTGTTCGTCGGTCTCATCTTGCACGAGGTCCATGCTTTCACCAGCAGCAGTAGTAGACGACTCGCCTCCCTTTCTGCCAGGGGTTGGAGCGGTAGCGTTCATGGCGCTTGATCGTCTCCGGTGGGCAGGCCGTAACATGCTGCTACGGCGGTCGATGCCATGGTTGATGATGAAAAAGTCGTAGTTGTTTGGAAAGTGGTGCTTGTCTATGCAGTGCATACGACGCTTGGGCGCCGTGCTGCATAGACGGTCGCACGTGGGGACAAGACAGGCGTACTGTGGGCCGGTCAGCTACTCGTCGCTGGTAGTACGGATTGTGTGCAGATGAGGGAGACATACGCTCTTCGCTGCCTTGTCTTGCGTGGCTTCGTGGTTGGGAAGGCATGGGCATATCACGTGGGTGCAGAGATGGAAGTACCTACCGTTTGTTCGCCTCGGTCTCGTTTGGCAGCGCTGAAGGGATCATGGTTCTCTGCGATGTGCAGGTGCAGAAAGTACTCGTCAGGGAAGTTGTTGTGGCATTCGGAGCATCTATTCATGTGCGTCTTGTGGTAGTGCACGTCAAAGTCTTGGATGGAGGCAAAGGCAAGTGGCTCGTGAGGGGGGAGCCAGCACTTCATGGCTGCTGGCTGTTCACCAACGGCAGACGCAGTGTCCAGATGCACAAGCTTGACGTCGGCAGAGGGTTCGCGAGAGGAGGGCGCGCTGGGGTCTTCTGAGGAGGACAAAGAGTCTCGGCGTGAGCGTTTGACTCCCATGATGCGTGGTGGTGATAGACGTGGACGTGGCTGGACGTGGCTGGACGAGGGTGGCTGTGGTGTGAGGGTAGGAAAGAGGGCAGTACCTTTGTCAGCGTGTTCAGCGTGTTCAGCGTGGTCAGTCAGCTATGTCGGGGATGGTGTACAAGGTAGAGGATGTGCGAGAGCATGCCGTATATGGGTCAAGGTTGGTGGTGAGGTGCGGTAGAGGCACAAGTGATAAGCGAGTGCATCCTTGCAACTGACTGGACTGACTGGACTGGCTGGGCTGACTGGGCTGGGCTGGCGGCCAAGTGCACGGCGCACCCAACGACTGCCTCGTCTCACCTTCACGCCCGCCCGTGTGCGCGCAGACAACCGCCGCCCGCCGCCCACCGCCGCCCACCGCCGCCCGCCGCCGCCGCCCGTCACTCGCACACGCGTCCGAGGTGCTCGTTCGCCTTGACGCCCTCCCGCTCGCCGCCTGTCCTCCCCCCAGGGCACCATCGGCCTCTCAATGGAACACGCCCGCCACGACGACCGCCATCCCGTGCTCCGTGCCTCTGTCTGACCTCGCCGCCGACCGTGGGGTCACACATGAACCTGGCCGGCGCATGCACCCGCAAGGCATGGCCGCCAACACTGAACAACTCGACCGGCGGGCAAGGGCGATTGAGCAGCACCTCTACCAGCGCGCAGACGCCGAGGCCTCGTGCGCAGAGCTGGCCGCTGTCCTGCATGAGTGCGGCGCCCTGTTCTACTGCTTCCCTTATCTTCAACGCATTGCACCACTGCACTGACCGCGTTCGTTGCGCCACGCTGACGCCTGCCAGGTACCGCGCCGCCTGCGAGAGCCTGACGTTTGCCGACTTCGAGCACGCCTCGGCCACAGACGTCGAGCAGAAGCTGTGGGCCGCCCACCTGAAGGTCAACGCCATCTTCAGGCAAGAGCATAAGATTGTGCGTCCCCTGCCTCGCCCTGCAGCCGGACGAAGCTAGCTGCTAACACGCACCAGCTCAAGCGCTCCAAGGACCATGTCGTGGAAATCAGGAAGTTTTTGAAAAACTACCTCCACTTCATCAAGGCCAGCCAGCGCTACTACCGCCACTACATCTTGAACCTCGATGCCCACTTTGACGGCATTCCCGAGCTGCGCAAGATTGCCCACAAGTGGAAGGACGATGGTATGGCCTATCTTGTTGCTCACTTTTCACTTTTCACTTCTCACTTTTCATTTTTCATTTTTCATTTTTCTCTTTTCACTTTTCACTTTTCACTTTTCACTGCTCACTGCTCACTGCTCACTGCTCACTGCTCACTGCTCACTGCTCACTGCTCACAACCGCCAGCTTCCAAGACGTCCCCGCGCCCCCGCATCCCCGCTGCCCTCAAGAACAACGTCTTCCAGTCCTGCCACCAGACCCTGATCCACCTCGGCGACCTCTCCCGCTACCGCGAAACCGAGCTCGTCGACAAGGACAAGGAGCGCAACTGGGGCCCTGCCAAGGGCTACTACGACCTCGCCGCCGAGATATACCCAGACTCGGGCCACGCCCACAACCAGCTTGCCGTCGTTTCGCGCGAGGACGGCGACCATTTCCGCTCCGTCTACCACCTCTACCGCTCCCTTGCCTGCAAGCTGCCCTATCCGCAAGCAAAATCAAACCTGGAGACGGAGTTCAGGCGCATCATCGCAGCTTGGGACAAGGGACAATTGATCAGCAATCACAAGTCGGCTGATGGCAACACAGGCCGCGCTCTAGTTGCCTGGTTCGTCAGGCTGCACAGCAAGATCTACAAAGGCGAGGAGTTCGCCGCGCACGACGAGCTGGAGGGCGAGGTGCTCAGCCACCTCGCTATAGAGCTGAAGGAGCGCCCGCTGGACTCCATCCTGCCCAAGATCATACTCATCAACCTTGCGGCCGAGTACTTCGCGACGGTCCAGATGCAAGCAGCCAGTCCGCCGGAGCACATCATGCGCACCTACTTCTACTTCCTCCGACTCAACGTCAAGACCTTCTTCATCCTACTGCAGGTCCTGCAACCTGAGCTCGAGCGCCTCTCCGAGGCAGACGACGTTACCCACCAGAACGGCGACAGTGCACGACAGCTGTCCGATAAGATCACCGCTGTTGCCCGCCGCATCCTTCCTGGACTCCGGCTCTACAGCACTTGGTTCGCACGCTACTGGCAGGTGCTCAACGCCAACATCGCCGACACCTTGACTACCGTGGACGTGCAGGAGCTGTGGAAGGCCTACGCTGCGACGCTGACTCTCTTGACCTCCAGCTTCCCCGTCGACCAACTGCCGCAGGAGAACTACATGCTGGAGGAGGATACTGACACGATTGGGTTTCAGCCACTGATGTCGCCAGACACGATGAAGTTGTGGTACAACGGCGAGCTCCTCAAGCCCAGATGGACAGACATGGAGAGGAACCATCCCAACGTGGAGATGCTCATGCGCATCAAGGACCTGCTGATCGACGGCCTGCTCCTGACGCAGAAGGCCGACGCGCCCTTGGACCTGGCTGGCACCCGCTTCATCTACCGCGAAGAGGGCCTTCCGTCTGAGCTGCTGGCTAGCCCCGAGGCTCGCCCAAAGAGATCACCTCTTCTTTCGCCTCGAGCTGTGGACATGCCGCTGTTCCCCTCTACAGCCCCGATCCCTGACGACCAGAAGTCGCACAGCGTCGCAGCAGCTTCGGACTCGGCTTCGACCACAATCGCAAAGGACACGGCCATGCGCTCCATGGTCGATGACTTGGTCGGTGCGGATGATGGTTTGGATCCCCTCCCCGAGGAAGACGAAGACACGCCACCAACACCGCCTGAGCAGAGCTTGGAGGATACCGCGGTGCTCAACGATAACAGCTTCGCGCCTGCGCCCTTGTCCATCAGCGATCTGGTGAGCACCGTCAAGAACTACCGGCCCTTGTCTCCAGGTGCCGGTGCTGCTATGCTCTCTGCTTCGATGCAGAGGAGCGGGTCCACCTCATCGATGCGCGGGCCTGCGCACCTGCCCTCTCTCCCAGACGGACAGTGGAACCAGCAGTCGATCTGGGCGACAGGGATGCACGGTTCGCCGAATCCCTCGTCACCGGCGATGGTGAGCGGGTTCGATGCACGGCGACCCACGATCAGCGGCGTAGGCTCGCCCAACCTGTCCGGGCACGTCCGCGGCGAGTCTGCCAACTCGCACCTGAGCGCCGAGGCTGCGACGCCCAGCACGGTCAGGGCTTCTCGGCCGATTAGTGGCGGACTTGGAAGCGGCGCGGCGTGGGGGAACCCGAACGGTAGCGGTAGCCCGTGGGGGTCGTTCTCCGGCAGCAGCTACAACGGCTTCCAGAAGGGCCAGGGGCATGATGTGCACATGGTCAGCCCCCTGATGTTCAGCTCGTACCAGGACAAGGCGCAGAGCTCGTGGGGCCGCACGCCTCCCAACGGTCAGGGTGGGTGATGGAGCACGGCTGCGGCCCTGGCCGGCTGCGTGCTATCCTCTCTCCACCGACCACGGTCGAACGTGCCCACTGCCTGCGGCTATGGAAGATGCACGCGGGCAAGCGTGGGTGGACAAGGGCTCCTGTGGGGCTGGCTTCCATGGGCAGCATGGGATGTGCCTCGCCACAGGCCAGTCTTTGATGTTCCGCTCCGGCCTGGCGCATGCTCGCGAGGCGCCTGGAGGAAGGGTTGACATGTGCACTAGCGTCCTCTTCTATTGCTTTGGACCGACCGAGGGGGAAGCCGACCAGTAGATAGCAGCCCATGATTGACAGACGTTGATGAGGCATTGCTTGGAAGCATGTGACCACTTGGGTCTCTGCGCTCGTGTCCAAGCGATGCATGCATTGGGTGGGACCGAGCTCGTTGCGGCTTCTGCACGTTTAACCATTTTTACTCCTGTGGACTTGATCAAAAAGAAATCGAGTGCTCGTGCTCCTTGGTGATGGATCTGCTTGATCCACTTGATGCCTGATGTTCTCCACGTGCAAGGGTCGATGCTAACGTTTGCATCCTGTCCACGTCACGTCACAGCGTCGAGGACCGACGCACAGGAAGGAGTGGGGTCTGGCGTGGTGCAGGGCAATCGCGGAGTTGTTGCGGCTTGCTTGCCTGTGCAAGAGAGGCGTCCGACGTCCTGTATTGTGGCGGCCTCGACTTGCCCAGGATTGGGCGTTTGTTGGTGTTGGTGCCAGAGTCGCGTGCGTGGTGGTGGTGGTGGTGGCGGGCCGCGGACATGCCGAGCTCGCGCTTCGAGGCTCGAGCTCGGCCCGTGAGGTGGAGGCCAGGCAGGCACCTCACTGTCCTTGCCAGATCGCCCGGCCGCCAGAACAACAGCGCCGGAGGAGCAGACGAGTCGATGAGCAGACGAGCAGACGAGTCGACGAGCAGACGAACAGACGAGCAGACGAGTCGACGAGCAGACGAACAGACGAACAGACGAGCAGACGAGTCGACGAACAGACGAACAGACGAGCAGACGGACCGCCGAACCTCTGAACCTCCGAACCTCTGAACCTCCGAACCTCTGAACCTCCGAACCTCTGAACCTCCGAACCTCCGAACCTCCAAACCACTCCAGCGCTTGCAGAGTCGCAAAGCTCTCCCCCACCACCGCCATGGCTGACCGCGTCGACATGGCGGCGCTGACCGCGGACCAGCAGCTCGCCCTCGAGCAATTCACGGCCGTCACCGACCAGGACCCGACCGACGCCGTCACGCTCCTCGGTCGATGCCAGTGGAACGTCCAAATCGCCATTGCGCGCTTCTTCGACGGCGAGCCAGCCGAGGATCCCGTCGCCGTCGCACCGCAAGACGCACGGCGGCAGGAGACGCTCATGGCGGGCTTCGGCAGCCCGAGGTCCTCGACGTCCAGCGCGCGAGGGGTGAGGGTGGAGCCTGCGCCCCGCGTCGTGCCCCAGCCCGAGTCCCAGGTCCACACCCAGGCGCCGCTCGTCCTCAGCCTCCTCTGGGCGCCCGTCGGCCTGCTGTGCTCGCTGCTGGCCCGCTACTTCCGCTTCGTCGGCTACCTGTTCCCCTTCCTCCCGCGCGCCTGGGGCCGCCTCTCCGCCTCCAACGTCGGCAGCCCGCCCTCGCGCCGCTCCGCAGGCCGGCGGCCCCTCAACCCCCGCGACACCGCAGCCCGCTTCGTGCGCGAGCTCGAGGAGGAGTACGGCGCCAACACGCTGCCCTTCCACGACGGCGGCTATGCCTCGGCCTTTGACCTCGCCAAGAAGGAGGTCAAGTTCCTGCTCGTCGTCCTCGTCTCGCCTGAACACGACCTCACCGCCTCGTTCGTCCGGGACACGCTGCTCGACCCCTCGGTCCTCGGCTTCGTCCGCGACCCCTCCAACCACATCCTCCTCTGGGCCGGCAGCGTGTCCGACAGCGAAGCCTACAGCGTCTCCTCCGCCCTCAACTGCACAAAGTTCCCCTTCTCCGCCCTCATCGTCCACACCCCCTCCGTCTCCTCCTCGGCCATGGGCATCGCCGCCCGCATCGCCGGCCCAACCCCGCCCGCCGCCTACATCGCCAAGCTCAAAGCCGCCATGGCCACGCACGCCGAAGCCCTGACCCGCGTGCGCGCCCAGCGCGCCGAGCAGAACGCAACGCGCACCATCCGCTCCCAGCAGGACAGCGCGTACGAGCGCTCCCTCGCCACCGACCGCGAGCGCGCCCGCCAGAAGAAAGCCGCTGCCGAGCAAGCCGCTGCCGCCGAGCAAGCCGCTCTCGACGCCGAACAGGCCGCAGCCCGCCACGCGCACAACCTCGCACAGTGGCGCCGCTGGCGCGCCTCGACCCTGCCCCCCGAGCCCCCACCCGCCGACAGATCCACCGTCCGCATCTCCCTGCGCATGCCCAACGCCGACCGCATCGTGCGCTCCTTCGCCGCCACCGCCACCATCGAAGACCTGTACGCCTTCGTCGAGTGCTACCACGCCCTGCAAGAGCTGCCCGCCTCCAGCCCCACCCACCACCACGTCCAGCCACCACCACCCGACTTTGTCCACGCCTACGCCTTCCAGCTCGTCTCGCCCATGCCGCGCAAGGTCTACGCGCTAGCCGACGGCGGCCTGCTGGGGGAGCGTGTCGGGCGGACCGCGAACCTGATCGTGGAGCGCGTCGGCGGCGAGCTGGATTCCGACGACGACGCCGACGCCGAGTAGACGGTCTTGATTCACTCTATACACGGAAATTCTATAACACCCTGTCTTGTCTGGTATTATCAATGTGTGTGAATGTGAGTGAATGTGAATATGAGTGAATGTGAATGTGAGTGAATGTGAATGTGAGTGAATGTGAATGAATGTGAATGTGAGTGAATGTGAATGTGAGTGAATGTGAATGTGAATGAATGTGAGTGTGAATGTGAGTGAATGTGAATGTGAATGAATGTATAAATGTAAGTGTAAAGGTGAATGTGAAGCGTTATGGATAGCGCTATGGATGTGTACTCTACTTTCTTTGTCCTCTTGTCCTCTTGTCCTGCACATGGCTCTACCGCTTCCCAACCACATCAACATCATCAACACAACATCGTCAACATCATCAACACAACACACCATCATAACACAACACTCCATCATCAACACGGTCGTCAGACAACATCACCCCGCTGCCCTTGTCGCCTCGCCCTCGCCCTGCCTCGCCTTCCGTGGCTGAGCTGCGGATCCTATTTCCCGCTCGTGCGCCCGGCCCTGACCAGGTCCTGAAAGGCAGACTCCAGCCCTCGCTTGACCTCGCGGTAGCTCACAATGAGCACGTTCTGCTCGTCCCTGCTCGTCAACATCATCTTCTCGTCCGCTCCGGCATCCAGCTTGTTCAGACAGTCCAGCACGTGCGCCAGATCGGTCACCGGATGCCCGTTTGCGTCCACCTGGTGAAACACATAGTCTCGGAAGAGCTTGAGGTAGTACCGCTCGCCTGTCTCGGCCCACCCGGAACTGGGGTTCGCCGCAGAGCTGCCGGGCACGTGCTGCGAGCCGTCGAGCTCCGGCCGCTCGTTGATCATGTTGAGTTTGACAAGGAGACGCACGACGCGCGAGGATTCTAGTTCGCGGCCGAGCGTGTTGGTGAGCGCGTCCTGGGCATGGAGCTCCGAGTCGAAGACGGAGGCGAACTGGTCGGCAATGCCGCCGAGGAAGGTATCAATGTCTTTCAGAACGGCCGGGGTGGTGGGTGAGGAAGGGGTACCTGCTTGAGGCGATGGGCCAAGGAGGTATTGGATGCACTCCTTCAGACGGCCCGTGTAGATCCTTGTTATGTGCTCCATGGACTTCTGCATGTTCATGTGGGCTGTCGAGCTGTTGTTGGCTATGCACAGAACGAGCCGTCCGAGCTGGAGGAGATCGTCGGCTTGTATATCTGCCATGGGGCGTGCCGTGTCAAACTGCACCACGTCCATGATTCCACACGCGTTGAGACGGATGCGGTTCTTCGAGGTCAACAGTATCTTGGAAGGCGTGATGAGTCTTGCGGCCAAGCCGGCACCATGTATAGCTTTGAGCGCCGAGCCAATCTGGACAAGATAGCCCCATAGTGTCTGTTCTGGGACCTGCGAAGACGCAGCTTGCCTGCCGTGGTAGCGCGGCACTGGTTTGAAATGCTCGTCTGCGAGCGATTTGGCGTTCGGGTGGTAGTCCGTCACCATGATCAACGAGCTGTCTCCAAACGCCCTCGTCGTGAAGGCTTCGTGGATTGTGACCACACCACCATTCAGTATCCTCTTCCATGGCTGAAACGAGCGTATTGCGGTTTCGTTGGTCAGGCGAAAGTTCTCCAACCGGCGCAAAGCATACGTTTTGCCATCCTTGCTGGAGACGGCCTTGTAGATCCAGCTCGCGTAGCCAAAGAGGGCGTTGTTCCTTTGCGGGGAGGTGTCGAGACAGAAGAGGGAGTGGTACTGCTCGATCGCTGGCAAGGGGGTGTTGGGGAGGATCTGGCGTGCAACCTCGGCCTTTTTCTGCAGATCTTCCCGAAGGCTGTCCGGAATGAAGAAGTCGTGGGCTGTGCGCTGATAGGCAAGCAGCCCAGTCGGCTGAGGGCCTACCGGCCAGTAGAGATGGTATGCAGGCGAGGCCTGGAAGGTATTGGCGTTTTGGTAGTAGGAAGCGCCTGCGAGTCCTGAGTGGTCCTGGGCATATGGATTGATGGCGGGTGCAGAGGCAGTGATTGTGGATATGCCTGAGGATGTATTGAATGGATCGTAACCGAGGACCGACGTGGACGAGGCCGCATCCACCTGCAATCGTTAGCTCGGTGTTTGTAGTTGCTGCGGACCAAGCTGCATGTGGGGAAGGAACGAAAGATTGGGTGGTGCCGCCGGGGGATAAGTGGAGCGGCATTGGAGCGGCATTGAAGCAGCATGGTGGGAAAGATGGTGATGAGGACGTACTAGCTGTCCCTCAAAGGTCTGTGGTACGAATTCTTGGAAATCCTGCGCCTGCCACTCGGTCGAGGGCTCCTTGGTATGCAAGCTGGGTGTGCTGACGGCTGGGGATGTCAGCACGGGGAAGGCGTCAGAGGCAAGCCAGACTCACCGGAGCGCTGGGACTTGGGGGTGAAGACAGCGGCGTTTGCAGCTTTGGGGGAGATGGCGGCGCTGCGCGACGAGGGCGTGACGGATCCATTGGTACTCGCCTGCAAGGGAGTGAAGGAGGGGGAGTCGACGTTGAAGCGCTTCTTGGCGTTCTCGTTCTGGCTCAACTTGGCGTGGTCGTGGATGTACGGGCAGGCTGGACAGAGTCACCAGGGCGTTCAGCGGGCGCGGCGGCCGGGACTTACTGTTCTCGTAGCGGCAGTGTCCGTAGATGGTGACATTGCGGCAAAAGGTGTTTTTGGCTTCTGTAGACACGTCAGAGGCAGAACTTGTCGCTGTGCTGGCTCGCTCGTACCGCGACCTTTGGGGCGAGGAGACGATACCGCGCGGCGCGCGTCACCCGAGGGCCCGCCAAAAGCCGTTGCCATTAAACGGGCTTGCGCGTGTGCGTGGAGCGCGGAGGTGTTGGCGCTGGCGTGGACGTTGGCGTGGACGTTGGCGGCGTGGACGTTGGCGGCGGCGATGAGCGAGGGGTGGACGGCGTTCGGCAGCGTCCTGGGCTGGGGGGCAGCGTTCTGCAGCAGAGTCTTGGGCTGGGGAGCAGCGTCACTCCATCTGGCAGCGGACCGGCTCGACTTGGTGGGCTTTGCGCGTCTGGCGTTGCGCGCGTGCTTCTGCGGGGCGGCGGCGGTGGTGGTGCCGGGCGCGAGGGCAGGCGGGAGCGAGTCCCGCGACGACGACGACGACGACGACGACGACGGCGACGACGACGACGTCAACTCGGAGATGGTGTCGGTGGTCGAGGAGCTCGAGCTCGTGGTGGCACTCGCATGTGCGTGTCCCCTGGGCCGCGAGGGCGCAGCTGGGTGCGACGGCGCGCCTTTGTTTGGCGGCGCGGGCTGAATGGTGGGCAATGTCGGTCCCTCGCTGGGCAGAGACGTTCCTGCGCGCGCATTAGAGAGGGCGTGAGGGAGCGGTGCATGCGGGCGCGGAGAGTTGCCGTGCGTGTCGAGCTGTCGTGCGTGTCGTGCGTGTCGTGCGTGTCATGCGTGTCGTGCGTGCAGTCGCCAGCACGTCCACAGCCGCCGTGACATGGTGTTGCATGGGCTGGGAGCCGCGGAATTGCGTACCTTAGGGGCTGCGGGCAGCTTCACCACCCCGCAGCAGATCCAGATCCAGATCCAGCTTCCTGTAGCAGCAGCGAGTGCCTCTCCATCGGCGGACAGTCCAAAGATACAAGAGAGCAAAGATCCAAGCGGAGCTGGAGCAGGAGCGCCGAGACGGAGGCGGGCGTGCGAGGGCGATGGATAGCGGGAGCTGCGACGCTGCCCTGCATGAAGCTTGGCACTCCACTCCACCCCACCATGTCATCACCTGCAACCGAGCAACACATGGTTTCCAAAACAGTGAACAATACAAACGCCTTGTGCTATCGATCGTTACCTCTTCCAAGATGCACTAAACCCCCAGACTCTACAGATGCTCTCCTTGATGTCCACCTTTTTCATCTCTACAGATGCTACTCTACTAAACATCCTTCTCAACCTCTGCAGGTGCTACTTTACTAAACATCCTTCTTAACCTCTACAATGCTACTCTACTAAATATCCCTCTTAACCTCTACAGATGCTACTCTACTGAATATCCACCTTCTTAACCTCCACAGATCCTACTCTACTAAACATCCTTCTTCAACTCTACAATGCTACTCTACTAAATATCCTTCTTAACCTCTACAATGCTACCTACTCGATATCCACCTTTTTAATCTCCACAAACCCCTCGTCTTCCTTCCTCACCTCCACCCTCAGAACCCCGTCTTCCAGCTTCGCAGTGATGCCATCCGCATCAACACGCGCCGGGTTCGCCCTGGTACCCAGTCGCATCTTTCTCTCAAACGGCCCCACCTTGCGCTCCTTCACGGCGAGCGTCTCCAACAGCGCCTCGTCGCCCGGCCGGTACATGACCCCAGCCACAGACAGCTCCGACTTCTCCGCGTCCCAGTTGACGCCCACGTCCTCCTTCTTCGCGCCCGGCAGCGAGACGTGGACAATGTACGACGACGGCGTGTCGAACAGGTCGGCTTCGGGGATAAAATCCGAGTTCTCCTTGCTGGCAACAACGCCCTCGTCGTTACCGGCTCGGGACCAAGGGTGCTGGGC
Source organism: Ascochyta rabiei (assembly GCF_004011695.2). Lineage (NCBI taxonomy): Eukaryota > Fungi > Ascomycota > Dothideomycetes > Pleosporales > Didymellaceae > Ascochyta > Ascochyta rabiei. The sequence goes on from NC_082415.1 coordinate 1,366,882, forward strand.
CATGAAGGCCTCGAAGAATTGCGTTGCAGCGGCAGAGGGGTGGAGTCCTGTACCGAAGCTGTTTAAGCCTCCGCATGGTCCAACAAAGGGCATACTGCCCCAGTGTCCTGCTACACCGGGTCCGCCGTGGTGAGGTGGACCGTGGTGGCCACGAGGGCCGTGGTGACCGTGGTGCGAGCCACGAGGACCACGGTGACCAGGTCCGTCGTGAGGAGGGCCATGGTGCCCACGAGGGCCGCCGTGGTGGGCACCAAATCCTCCTCGTCCCCCAGGGCCGTGACGGCCTCGGCGACTGCCACAGCGGCCGTGGCACCCGTGTCCATGAGAGTGTCTTCCTTCGCTGCCAGAGCCTGAGCCGGCAGGGCCCTCGCCGTTGTCTTTGTCGCTGTCGTTGTCGTTGTCGTTGTCGCTCTTCTCACCATCCTTCTCGCCATCATGCTCGCGGTGAGGAGCCTGCTCATCGTGGTGAGGGGGAGGACCAGGCGGAGGAGGGCCACGGTGAGGCATACCACGTCCACCGCCAAAGAACTGCTGACTCCATCCCCACGGATCAAAGGGAGGAGGCTGCTGGCCTTCGCGGTTCTCACCACGCTCGGTCCCCTCGTTACGGTTCTGACCAAAGAAAGGGTGATGGTTGCCCTGCTGCTCAAGGCTAGCGAGGAAGTCCCAGAAGGGAGCCGTGTTGTTCATGTAGCTGAATGAATTGGAAGAAGCCATTTCGGATTTCTGATGAGGAAAAAAGAAACCAGTCCAACCTACCTGATCATGCACTTATACACATGTACGTTTCTAGGCATCAAGCTTCACGTGCAGGCGTGCGTAACTTCACCCCTCTTCGCCACGGCCCAAGTAGGTCGTCAGATGCGCCTCGTTGCGTCACAGGCCAATAGCACAGCTCTTTCTATATTCTTGGGAAGCAAGCAGAACTCCCAAGAAGAGTCATGGCAGATAGGCGTCCCTGCCGCGTCTCATGGACGTGTCTAGCCTTTCAGGTGGTAGGCATAAAGGTGGTTGCGCGGCCTCCGCGTGGTCACAAAGGGTAAAGCTTGCCTGCCATCGGTGGCTGATTCCTCCGGTGTGGCGTAGGGAGGCGTCGAGCCATGAGTCGCTTCGATACCGTTCGCGGGGTCTTGCGAACACTCTGATGCCGATGTCTGGAACAAGTATTATCCCAACCTCGGAGTGCGCTAATCGGGTAAGTGCGCCTTCAAGTGCAAGTTGTGCGCTGGTGCTGGACATGGTCCACGTAGTTGTGTGGTGTTTGCAGCCACCTCGCTCAATGCAGGAATGACGCCATGGTACATCAAAAGGCATCAATGCTAGAGAACAAAGACGAAGCATGTTCATCGCAGGAACTGCTCGTGAAGACGGTCAGGGACGCCAGGCTCTTGCTGTTTGTAAGCGAATATATTACCCACTGAGGCGCTCGGTGAACGGCAGACCCCGACAGTCACTTTCAATGCCTCGAGGCAAGGCTGAGGACGAGAGGGAGAAGCTGGTGGCGAACAGGTCTCTCGCGTAGCTAGCGTGCGCGGAGTGGGGTAAGAGGGGCAGCTCATGACGGTAGCAAATATACAAACAATTGCTTCGTCAAACCTCACCTCGCCATTGCACTTACACTGCGCTCTCAAAATAATAGACCAGCTCCAAAACAAGTATACAAAATCAATTGACTTCCTCACAATGCCTGCCATCCCCACCTCCACCTCCGTCAGCGAGTCTGCCGTCATCGACGCGCCCTTCAGCGATGTCTGGCACCTGATCAAGCTCCAGGACTTCAGCAAGTTCTGGTCGAAGCTCGAGAAGAGCGAGTTCGTCAAGGGTGCTTCCCCCGAGACCGACGTCGTTCAGTGGACGTTCAAGGATGGTCAGACCCTCGAGGTCAAGCAGGAGGAGCACTCCGTACGTTTCTACAATCACCTACAATGCCCAAGGCTAACGCGAATGCAGAGCATCGACCACTTCATCACCTATTCCGTCATCTCTGCTAAGCCCGAGCTGAGCTACACCTCGGTCGTCTCCACCATCCGCGCATACCCCGTTACCTCCGGCAAGCACGAGGGCCAGACCTTCATCACCTGGACTGGCAACTTCTCGTCCGACGCTGACGCGAGTACGTGGAAAGATGCTCTCGTGTTCTGCACAATGTGCTAACAGACGTAGGTGTCATCCAGGACGCCAAGTTCAAGCGCCGCGAGGCCCTCGAGGACCTTGCCAAGGCCGCATCGAAGAAATAGACTTCTGGCGCTCTACCCATGGCAATGGCGATAACAAGACGCTGCGAATACGGTATTTGACTACCTCCAAGAGGAGGAATAGTTGCCCAGTCTACAATGCTGTGGATGAACGAGTTCTAATACCAAGTACAACAATATATCCCTACAATCAACGCAACTCGGCTTTTCTCCAGTTCACAATAGAAGACGCCTGGTTTTACATATTCACATTGGAATACGGCATCATCGTGAGCACATATTTCAGACGCTCTGGCTACAATGAGATCCCGACCGTGCGTCTCCACGAGGACATCTGCAAGTGAATCCCTCCCTCTGTCCTACGCAGAACCCGCTGTTGTTTGCCTTCCTACTGACTGCACATTGACCACTCAGCGAACAGCGACGTGTACCAGTCGGGCGCAGTTCGTGCTTCAAATCTCTGCGGAGATGGTGTCGTGGTCGTCGCTGTCGGTCTAGCTCCAGGCATTTTGCTACCTGCCTTGTGTGCTTGTAGCGTCTGCTTCATGACCCAAATGACCATCGATGTTACTGGAATGGTTTCCGCGGTCGGCTATGGAGAGCCCAAGTCCCGCCCAAACGCACCAAGATTCTGTGTTTTTGCGTTGGCTGTGTACGAGATAGCTTCCTGTGTATTGCTCAAGTGTATTTCTGCCCCATTTCGAACATGCCCGGCGACGAGGGTGCAGACGAAGGACGATGCACGGTTCTCGTCTCCCCCGCAGTCTTCTGTCTTGCGGTCCAACTCTTGTGATTTGTGTGCATGCGCGCAGTACGCTCTGGCTCCTTTCTGCGTTCAACCACTTTGACTGGCCATGGGAAATCCAACCCTGCTTCTTTGTCCTGCCGGAGGATACAGTCTTGGCTTCCTCGCGAGCCGCCCGCGTCGCTGGACATCTCGACAACCTCTCCCGGCTCGGCAATAAACTCGACAAAAGTGGGCTTGTCCTTACCCAAGCCTGCGGCCTGGCGATGCTTTGTGTCATGGTGCGTCTTGGGGGATGCCGAATCGTTTGTTTGTCTCGAACTGGCGTGCGAATGCGTGTTGGAAGAGCGCAGAGACTTGGTGAGAGTCCCTGCGGTTGCAAACACACGTTTCAGGAGTGGACGGAGAGTTGCCATGCACCCTGCGACGATGCTGGCGCCGCACTCAATAGTGGACCAGATGGATATGTTGGTGGCGTTCCAGAAGAAGTCGTCGATTTGAGTCAAGCCGTCCACGTACTGGAATCGGATCATGGAGCAGATACAGGCGCTCGCGGCGAGGCAGAGAATGAACCCAACCGAGAACTTTGACTTTCTATCCATGTTGGAGTTCCAGATGACTACAATTGGTAGTACAAAAAACACGAGGTCCGTAAGCGTGGAGAAGGTTGCTATGGACCAAGTCGTCAGCGATGCGTTCCATCACGACGGGTATACTAATTCTTACCCGACTGGTACGCGATGAACCGGTCCAATCCTCTCGAAGTGCATTTGTTCTGTAGCTGTTGCAAGACATATCTGTCGACATCGGGCCCGCAACGTAGAATACAGTAGAAGAATGCAGCGGCCGAGGAAACGATGTTGACACCAATAGTCACATAAATAAGCATTAGGTGCCATTGTGCGACTACGATGCGCGCGAAAAAGATGCCGAGCGAGATCTTGACTGTCATCATCGCGATGAGGTAGGTCGCTTCGCTCACGATAACCCACTGTCCCGGTCAGGTCTGCTGTCGAGAGTGCTGAGAGATGCTTGCCTTTGTGAGTTTCTGTAGTCCTTCCAGGCTTGTGACGTGGGTGCCACCGCCATTTGCCTCGATGTACAGCTGCGATCCAGAGTAGACTGTGAAGATCATCTGCAAGCCTGTCAGCGATGAAGACTCTCTTGCTACCGATTTCTGTCATCCTCACACCAGCCAGAATCATAGTCGCATCATCCCAACCAAAGCTCGTGATGATCCACGTGCGAGTCCATGTTCTCAATGTGATGAAGAACCATGCAAGAGTCAGGAACACAATGGTTATCTTCTCCTGTTGCTCGCCCGCCCGAGCGAGTTCATCCAGGCCATGCACCATGTTCAGATCAAGGGGTATCGAAGGTCAGAGCAGACGCCACGTGCTATAAGCGAAGTTTTGTCCCAGTTGACAGCGTGAGGCGCAATGGGCGACAAAAGATATGTGATGGGATGGAAGGACGAACGGTTGGTCCCGTAGCTACATATTGGTTGCAGCTCGAGTATACGGACAACGTTGCACGACACCGGCCCTGGAGCCACGTTAGGAAGGGTAGATACACAAGGTAGGACAGACCTGATGACGAAACCCCCAGGTCGCGTCCATCGGTCCAGACAAAAGAAAGGTCGCCGAATAAGCGGAACAACCCCTCATATGGGATCGAGGCTGACCCGTGGAGCTGAAAGGCTGCTCGTGTCGAGGGCTGCGTAGCAAAGCTTTCAGGCCGGTTGTGGTAATCTTCTAATATGCTACCGAACATTGACTTTGGGGCGCCGTCGTTCCTCTTCCCCGCGACGGCACGGTTCGGTTCCACCATCTAGCGCTGTAAAGAGCTTCGCTAACGGCGTAAAGTTTGCGCAAAGCTGCACTGTCGTGAGCCCATCAAAAGCAAAAGCAAAATCAGGCACTGACCGGCGCCCTTGTCACCCATGAAACACACAGCGGACAGACCTGGTGGCGTGCGTTCGTTGGGAGCATCCGCGCTGACGGCTATTAGCGCTTTCGATTTGCACATTACATGCAGGCACGTCGTTGCCGAGTTGGTAACAACTCAGATGCGGGTGAGAGAACGAAGGTGCAAGTGAAACCAATCTCTCTTGCACGGACCAACCACCTTTTCTGTCCACCTCCTACGGGGCGCAAGACCAAACCTTTGACCTACTACAAAAAAGCACAGAATACGGGATCAAACCCCAGCAAGAGTTGGCGTCTAGAGTCAATTCGGGGGTTGGAGGAGCTGCAGGGTCACGCGAGGGGTTACGCTGCTAGCTGCTGTTTACGCTCTTAGCTGCTGTTTACGCTACGCTGACCCAATCGACAACAATATTGAACCGCCTTGTACGATAATTGCTGCGAGCGCCATCCGATCCAAGTCGCAGCGCCACGATACTGCAGTCTTGAGACGTGCTCGCTCTCTGTTGGTTCAAGGCGTTTGTTCGTTGCTCCGGAATCAGCTGATCTCATTCAGCCATCCACCTCGGGAGCATCCATTGTAATCCTTCTCGCAACAGACCCCGGACCTCAGAATCTGCGCTCACGTCCGCTATCCTTGCAGTCCCAGCCGCCTCTTTCCATTGTTTGGCTCGCTAATTACACGACCTTCTCGTCGATAACGGTAAACTGGTAAAATGCTGCCCTCAACGAGAAGACGAGCGCAACATCATGTGCCTCCACCCCCAGCGGATTTCTCCAGTAGCGACGAGGATGTAGACGAAGAGGAATTAGATCCCGAAGAGGAGGACGGTGATGTCATGGGAGATGAAATCGTAGCAATGGATGGCGAGGAAGACCTGGAAGAAGAGGAAGGGCTCGGTAAGTCTTTCCTTGCTGCGCGCCTTCATTCTGTGCAACGTTGCAAGACCTTTACATGATTGGCCTCCCTGTTCGAAATTGCCTTGGCTGCAATGTCCAGCTCGTTCAGATCAAGAAGTTGTGCAAGCTAGTTTCCAATGGCTCCGCCTATAGCCACGCCAGTGCTACCATTGCACTACAATGCACCTCCATCTCTGAACCTCATTGACATCCTTTGCAGCATCACCCGGCGGCCCCGAAACCCCCCTTCCGAACCTCGATCCACCCCCATCTTATCTGCGCGAAATCAGTACCTTGGCATCTTGGACAGTGTCATCTTCGAAACCTGGCTGTTCAATTCCCCAACTCCGGCACCCCTCGCCATCCCTTTTCTGGCAGTCGGATGGCCCTCAACCACATTATCTCAACATCCACTTCTTCAAACTGGTCCGCATCGTTGGCCTACGCCTGTATCTCGACTTTGAACAAGATGAGTCCTACACACCAACACGCATCATCTTCCTCGCAGGCTCTGGGATGAACGACCTGCAAGAATGGGGCGAGATGCGTCTTGAATCGCCACGGGGCTGGGTCTGGGCCGATTTCTCCGGAGTTGGCGACGCCTCAGACCACGACTCAGTCGAAGAAGAGGAAGATGAAGAAGACGACGAAGCGTTCCAGCAACGCATGCTATCCGGCCTGCACCGTCCACGCAACCGCAGAGCAGAGGAACATGCATCAAGCGACTCGGAAAACATGCCGCTCCCACCCCAACGCCAACGCGTCCCTAGCAACTTCCCCACCCACCTCGAACCACACCCCTTCGACACAAGCACACCTGCCCCTCAGCTACCCCAACACCGCACACCGCACTTCTCACCCCACCACGAAGCCTCAACCCTCCCACGCCCCACCCCCCGCCGCCCCTTCGGCAGCCTGAGTCCCAACCCCGAGCCCGAACCCGCGCCCACACACGCCCGCGCCCCGCGCCGCCCCAAAATGCCCGTCCTGCACGCTCACCTCGTGCAGATCAAGATCCTGGAGAACCACCAGAACGGCAAGGACACGCACCTGCGGGGGCTGCAGATCTTCGCGCGCAACGACGAGGGGAGCGGGCGCGGGCCCGTGAGAGCTGTTGGTGGAGTGGGCGCTGGCGAGGGGATGAATGGGGTTGAGCGCGCGGAGGTGGGGACGATGAGGACGGGCAGGAAGGTTAGGGAGGAAGTGTTGGAGTTGGGCGGGGGGTTTGGAGATGGGTTTGATGTCCGTTGATGGGTTACGTGCACACTGTTTGTTCTGTTAGGCTCGATTCGGTTCGGTTCGTATGCATGGACATGGGCATGCACGGTACAGAGAGATTGTGAAGGGCACGCCGGAATTTCACCCGCGGACAGCAGTAGGTACAGCATCCTACAGCATTCCAGATGACACAACGAATGAAGATGAGCGTTTCTGTATTGCTAGATCGCTGAAATACCCTCCTTCCTGCCTCCCACCCTATCGCCCAAGCTTTTATGTACAAGTCAAATGGATAAAAAGGTTCCCTAGCCTGCTACGCCATGCATGTTGCTCTACGAAGGAGAGGGTACAAAGCCCCATCAACGAGCGCACTTTTTCGAACAAGACGTCATCATCCGTCTCCCTTCTTCGCCTTCCCTTTACTTCTTATCATGCCTAGCCTCAGGCCATGAGGTAGTACGCCTAGAACAGACCCTTACCCTCGTCCTCGTCCAGGGTGTTGTTGATGTCCTTTGGCTCGGGCTCCTTCTCGGTCCGGCGCTCCGGGTGCTCATCGTCGGAAACGTCGTTCAGATCGCCAGTGCTCTGTGTCTGCTTGTTCTTGTTCTTGTTCCTGTTCCTCTTCTTCTTGGATGGTGTGCCAGCTGGCGTGCTAGCGACGTCATCCTGTCCCTGTTCCCGCTCGGCATTGACGTCGTCCGCGTTTTGCTGTGCCTTGTCCTCAATCTTGTTGTTGGCCTCCTTAGCCTGCTGCTGGACCTTGTCCTTGGTCTCGCTGGCTTTGTTGACAGCGTTTTTGGCGACCTCCTTTGCCTTTTCTGTTGTAGCCTGGGCGTCTTCGTTGATCTCTTGCAGACGCTGACTGACCTTGCTCTTGACGTTCTTAACAAAGTCCTCGTTCGACGGGCTCAGACTCGAACGGGGGTTCTTAGCGTCACCATTGACACCCTTACGTCCACGAACGGAACCCGTGTCGGCGCTACCGTTCTTGCCCTCCTCGCTGATGGACTCGATTTCGCGCTCAACACCGCGAACAGCATCACCAGCCGCCTTCGAGATGGGAGTGTGCTTTGTCTGGTGCTTAGCTTTTGGGTTCGTGCGGCGGAAGTAAGACTTGACGAAGAAGCGCATGAACAGACCGGTGAGCGGTGCGAGGTAGATCAAGTTGAGGTAGATGGCAAAGGCCTGGCCAGAGGTGTCGATGCAAGGAACATGCTGGTACTCGGTGCGGTAGACAACCCTGTCCACGGTGTGGGTGTGGTGGTGGAGCAGGCGTTGCACGGGGTTTTCGTGCTGCACAGCGTGCGCGGTAGGAGCGTGCGATTGCTGGGCAGGAATGAGAGAAGAACCAGGCACAGGGATATTCTCCGCAAGACCCTCGTCACCAGCTGCGCGGTAGACAAGCTTCCACAGAAAAGCAAGAGCTGGGCCGGTCGCGGTGGGCAGGACTGCAGAGGCCGATTCGGTGACGGAGGATACAGCCGAGGAGACGGTGGATGCAACGGAAGAAGGCTGCACGGTGGACGTGATCTGCTCGGCGATCTTGTGTGCGACCGAGACGGGGACGGTGTAGGAGACGAAGAGGTGGAGGGCAGCGAAGCCAGCGCCGACGAGGAACTGGGTGATCTGCATCGTGGTGAGAGTGCGCTTGACAAAGTTGGGCACACGGTAGCCGAGAGCGGAGAGTGTGTAGTAAGTGTACTGCCAGGTGGTTAGTTGCCGTAGTTGCTTGATGGAGGCGGTACGTACCATCATGGCGTGGATGCCAGAGTTGATCTGGACGAACATCCAGATAGGCGGGGACATGTAGCGCATGCCAGCCCACATGGACAGCATGGCACCGGCGTGGTGGTACTTCTGGAGAGTCGTGCTACGTTTTCCCTTGATCAGGATGATGGCGGTGTCGAGGACTTCGTAGAACTTGGAGAGGTAGAACCACCAGCCCCAGAAAGCAAGGCCCTCGTTCCACATCCTGCCAACATCGGTGGTGTCTGGGAGGCCGTTGGGGCCAACGTGAATGTTGGTGTTCCTGCTTCCCCAGGTGTTTGCGTCTGGGTTGTATGTGACTGCATCACCAAGGCCTCGCGGTCCCTGGATCTTGCAGAGCGCGTCCACGGTGCCAACGAAGGCGTTGGGCTCCCTCCAGTTGGGGAACGAGGCCTTTAGGCCGTAGAACATGGCCACGCAGGTGAGTGCTGAGTAGACGGCGAGGAAGATGTTGTGGGCAATGACGAATGCCTTGAACCAGCCGTGGCTGGCGATCCTCCAGGGCTTGTTGCCATGCTGACGGTTGTACCAGTTGAGGTAGGTGACGCTGACTGCGTAGACGGCGGCGATGGTCAAGGGCACCTTGGGGTCGAGTGCCTTTGCGAAGATGTCCTGAGGGATCTGGAACGGGTTCGCGAGGGTCGGCTCGCCGCTGTAAGGGTTCGTGATGGGCGGCGGTGCAGCGTCTGGGGGCAACTTCAGGACAGACGATGAAGGAACCTCGCCAGGGAAGAGAGATGGACCTGCGCCAGACATTGTGACGTCGCTTCCCACTTCTCAATGGGTGGAGGAGCTGCGTGGGCGCGTGGGCAGAAGTGATGCGCCGGGTGGGTTAGCAATGGGACGCGTAAAGATGGCGGTGCGAGAGGGTCGAGGAGGGGTTGCGCTGCGACAAAGGTCTCCCGGTGAGTGACGTCGTTGGCACGAGATGCGCGCGCGCGTGGACAAAGAATAGACAAGAAAAGAGGTCGCAGTGGGGAATTCTGCAGTTGAGCGCCGCCAATGGCTAGCCGTTGACGCTAGGGTCGAGTCACAGCAGCTGAGGCTCCAGGATTCTGGAGAATCTGGACGCACTGGGTGGTGGGTGGTGGGTGGTGGGTGCTTGGTGGTGGGTGCTGGGTGGTTGCCGCACGTTGGTGGTGGGTGCTTGTTTGTTGAGACGCGTGCGTTGCTGCCGTCTCCGGGTCGGTCAAGAACAGCGGATGCGCGCAGATATAGCCAAAGCTCAGGAGAAGAACGATTGCGCACCCTGCACGAATGTGGCACTCGTCGGCCGGACTTGTGGCTGGATAGAGCAGGCGAGGGCTTTTGGCAACCGTCTTGGTGATGGAAATTCCTCTCTTGCGGCAGGCTAACGGTCTTCAGCGAATCGTAGACATGACATCAACCGAGGCAGCTCTAGCCCAGACGCACCATCTGCGGACGCGACAGCGTACCTTTTTTCTCAAGTGCGCCTAAGCCTGTGGGTGCCAATATTTTGCCAAAGCAGAGCAACAGCCTCGCAAGGCTAGCAGAATCGGGTAGTCTTCTGGATGCCTCTGTACCGTGAGCTTGTCGACGGTAATCAATCGGAGCAATGCGCCGTCGAAGCCGTCGATCTCGTTCTCGTTCTCGTTCTCGTTCTGACAGGGGTGCTGAACCCTGATTTTGATTTGCACATCCGAGTCCGAGGTCAGATAATGGGAGCTGGGAGCTGGGAGCTGGGAGCTGGGAGCTGGGCTGGAAGACTGCTGCTGCTGGCAGCTTGTGGGCCAGTGCGTCGACCGCGGCGCTGTCATAGCTTCCTCATGAGTGAGTAGGTAGCTGTAAGCAGTACTGCGAGCCTGGTTTTCACGAGTGACAGAGTGACAACACTACATCTACTTGTTCACACTACATCTCTTGAGGGGTATATGAAGAATATGGACAGGTCTATGTAGGAATGCATCACGCTCGTCGGCTAGAACTTGGGCTTGCTACTCAGAGGAATCGGCGGTGGCTCCCCCGAGTTTGTACAAGTCAGCTCCTTCCTCTTGGCTGGCGGCGGCGGCGGAGCCTTCTTCCCCACACCTTCTGGCGCCGGTGCTTGCGGTGCGGACGATGTGCTTGACCCTCCTGCCAAGTGGTTCACTCTCCCTGCAATGCCGTACTTTTGGTTCAGTCCGCTCGCTGCCCGCCAGCCTGATGCTGCCTGTTCGCCGTGCCGTTGTTGGAAGTGGTTGGCTGTTGTAGCGGCGCCCTTCAGGTCTGACGCAGAGACCTTGGACGGATCGTTGCGGAGATTGCTGGCCGTCTTCAGAGCGGCTTGCTTGTCGGCCCACGATGTCCCTGTGCTCGGGGCTGTCTCTGCGGAAGAGGGAGTCGTCACCTTGGCGAATCTGTTTTGCAGTTCCTTCAGCTGTGCGCCGTTGCTCGCCGCAGCAGGCGAAGACATGGGCGCTGCCATGGACGGGCTGGACGTTTGACGTGCAGGTGGGGGAGGAGGTGCCCTCGTGCGCTGTCGAGGGGGCACAGGTGGGGAGGCATTTCGGCCAATGCCCAACCCTGGCACCGATACGCCAGCCTGGCCCAGACGGTTCATGGCTCCTTGGTTCAGGGTGTGTGCAGCCGGTTGCTGTATCTGTATAGCTTCTCCATACGACGGAGGAGCGGGTGGTGTGTACTCGTCGACATTCTCTGTCTGGCGCGGTGGCAGCCTTGGAGGCAGGCCCGGCGGCTTTGCTCTCGAGGCCGGTGCTGGAGGAGTGGCAGCACTCGGCCGGAATGCGGGTGGCTTGGGCAGATGTGCGGTGCTCAGTCCTGTCGTGTCTGTTCTGTAGGGTCCTTGGGGCGGCGCCTCTTGCTCTGCTCCTCTTTGCCCCTCTTCCTGTGCTTGCAGACGCTGTCTTGCCGGGGCGGGCGGGGCACTGCCAGAAACGGGCGACGCTCCTGGAATTCGCTTTGGCGGAGGCGCAAAGGTAGAAGGGTCCTTCAGGGTCGACAGCGGCGCCGATTGATGTTCGCGAGCGGCCTCGGCATGGCTGTCTTTGCCCTTTGCCTTGCCCACCCATCCTTTCTGCAGCAGTCAGTGCTGGCTTCGTGGCGCCCATCAGACATCAGAGGCGGCACCCACCACCTGACCCAGCCGTGAGTCGCTTGCAGCGCCCGAGCCGCTCGCCTTGCTCTTCTCTGGGTGCCAGCCACCCTTGGCGAGGTTCTTGAAGCGATCAGCCATGTTGGCGTATGTGTGTCTGTGTGTCGTGTCCGTGCCGTGTCCGACAACGTCGACGCGGTCGCCGGTGCATGCTACGCGGCCCAATGACGGTTGCCAAGCGCTCTGATTCAGCTCGCTTTCACGGGTCAAGGGTGGTCAAGCGGACCATGCCGAGCAGGCCCATGTCGAGAACAAGTCGAGACTCGAGAGCAAGACCACGTTCCGCACTCCGTGGCACCCCACCAACCTCGCCTGGAGAGCTTCAGAAATTCAGACCATCTCGGCCGTGTAGAGAGCAGGTGCATGGCTGCATGAGGTGGTGCCATGTGCTCCCAACAACTGCAGTGTCGAAATGGACTTGCCGCTGATTCTGATTGTGTAGTACCATGTTGCCATGTACCTAGCTACGGGCATGCAAAATCATCATCAGCCTGTCACAAACGCGTCTGCTTTCCGGCGCAAGCCCTCCCATGCTTGGGACCAAGGGTCCGCAAAGCCTCCGGCTTGTCGTGCAATGCGCTTGCTTTGTCTGCCTCGTGCAGCTGGACGTCACCGGAGCGTTACAAAGAGCAAGGCAACGCACAAGATACGAGGGATTCACGGATTCGCTGTACTGTGTATGCACTGTATGCCATGGATGACCAGTGCCAAATATAGCCCATTCGAGCAGGTGGGGTCGATTGCCTGTTTCCCACATCAAGGGCGCCGAGGCTGTGCCCGCAACCTTCACCCTCGACCAACCACACACCGAGCGTCCGCCAGCCATGTACTCGGAGCTAAAGCAATGGTCATGTCAGCGTGCTGCTGCAGCTGCAAGCGTACCCTATGTGCCTGCGCCTTCCTCAGCTGCAGCTCTTCTCAAAGGGACGTCCTCCCACACGTTCAATTTTGCTACCATGACTACACATTGCGCATACGCTGCTGCAGTCCTGTCCGTCGTCTCACGCTTACGACTCTGTGAGCGGTTCACTGCGTCTGCGTTAGCTCTCGCGTCATCGACTGCTGCATACCTCAAGTCTTAGAACCAGGAGGTTGTGTGTAAACTCCGGCAGCCGGCCCCGCACTCGCACTCACTGGAGGATCAGCAACGAAATAAGCCTACCCTCGGTGAGCGATCAATCCAAGGCATTACCCGTCAACTTCAAGGACAAAGAGACCTATCACGCGGTCCCGTGCCCCTGCCACTCGGCCTGGGTTCTGACACGGTCCTGCGAATCCCTTTGATACAACGACGCCTCTCGTCAGCGCATCTCTACCCGTATCGAATGAACCCAGCCCCAATGGTTTTTTACCCGAGTGGACGGCCTGATGACCGCCACTACCCACCCTGGCCGACACCTACAGATGATGAGGGCGAGTATTCCGAAACTTCCTCCTTTGTGAACAAGCAACCTTTGGAGACGTCTACCGCATATCTCGAGGAGCCCACCGCAACATCGACCGAGGCACCCAGTCCGATATATTCCTATCCATCGAACATGTCAAATGGGCCGCCAGTCAAACCGAATTATGGAAGACCATACACTGAACGCCCCTGGACTTCAGGTGGTGATGATGGCCGTGATCCACCCTCAACAACGACAACGCTCCTTACAAAGACTACAGCTTCTTGGGGTCAGAACGGCGCTCAGACTTCTCATGTGTTGACAACCCCGGCGCTGGTACCAACAGGAGATACGTCGTCACCAGCGCCCACACATGATGGTTTTCCTGATTTGCAGAATCACGGAACTGACAACGGCCCTGACCGAACACCCATGTACGCTGCTGCCGGTGTGACGCCGGTCGTGGTGATGGCATTAGGGTTCATCGTGTTTTACTGTATACGCAAACGAAGACGGCAAAGGCAAGCAGCCATCACTCATGGACACGTCGAAGAGATGAAGATGCAACAGAAGCCTATCGTGTTTCCCTACATTGCACCCCCGTCCCCGCCGCCAGCTATTCTTCCACAGTACTCTCCTCCATCTCCGTCATCGAGACAGCCTCCATCTCCGTCATCGAGACAGCCTCCATCTCCGTCATCGAGACATCCTCCAACTGCGAGCTCGTCACAGCCCGTCATCCTGGGACCCATTCCAACTGGTAACAACGGTGCATACTTGACGGGTATGGACACTTCCGATCTCGTGTCTATGACTTCAGCAAGCAACATCAGCAGAATGGGCACAATAGTGGATCGAGATCCCTTCGCAGATGGCAGGAGCCTAGAAGAAGCGCCGCCAGCGTATCGACCTAGCAGCCTTCCGCCAGCAAGTCTCGCATCTATTTCGCGCAACAGCAGCGTTCGGATAGCTGGACGCCTACCGACGATGTCACAAACACATCTCATCGAACGCTCACCCTTTGACGATCCTGAAGACGACGAAATCTCAGAGCTGTCTGGGCCGACCCTGGGGAGAGATGCCGATGCCATGTCTGATATTTCAGAACTCTCGTACCAAATTGAGCCCGTCGTCGGCAGGTCTCCCTTCTGATTGGCTTTGCGATGAGCTTTACTTTCTTACCTTGATGTGTATACTCGAGAGCGGTTTTATATCTTTGCGTCGACGTTGATGAATGTACATGCATAGGCGCTGAGGTGTTGGTCTTGATACAAGATGGCAGTTGGTGGTCTTGATACAAGATGGCAGTTGGTGGTCTAGATACAAGATGGCAGTTGGTGGTCTTGATACAAGATGGCAGTTGGTGGTCTTGATACAAGATGGCAGTTGGTGGTCTAGATACAAGATGGCAGTTGGTGGTCTTGATACAAGATGGCAGTTGGTGGTCTGGATACAAGATGGCAGTTGGTGGTCTGGATACAAGATAGCAGTTGGCGGTCTTGATACAAGATGGCAGTCGGTGGTCTGGATACAAAACAACAGTCGGTGGTCTGGATACAAAACAGCAATCGGTAAATGGGGTGGGGTGGTTTGAATTAGTGCTCATGTGACTTGATGACGAAATGTGGCGTTAGGGCTCCGGGGATACGGCAAGATAGGTTTGTGTCGAAGATGACATGGCAAATCAAACATGTCGAAAGCACCAGCCCTCATAAAGTGCTTCTCTCTTTGATGCATTGTGGGCTCGAGAAGGGCAGGCTGTGTGGACACGTTGTCGTACCAAACGACGTGCCCGCATGGTAGCATCGCATCGCTTCGCTGGAATACCGATAACATGACGACTGCCTATCTGATCAAGGGATGGGATGTGCCTTGCATAGTGAACAGCGACACGTATCCGGCGAGCCCAAGGTACCAAGCTACGATCATCTCACATGCACGGCTAGCGTAGGGCATTTCCCCACTGGGGACATGATGCGCACGCCAATTGGCTCTGAAGTGCGCATTTCCCAGGAACAGGACTTGGAGGCCTCGCCTGCCGAGCGCTCAATAGGTAGACATGGTGTCCTTGAGCATCACAAGCACACGGCCGGCAGAAGCACATGGCCGGCTCGGGCGTGCAGCTCAGGAGTGCAGCTGGAGAAATGCTTGACTGGTTCACGGAGGTTGTGGCAGCCAAAGTCAAAACGGCTCTCGTACCTAGCGTGGATGCCAATCTGGGCGGACCTCGTCAAATCCACCGAATCCATCCGTGCCATCGTTCCGCCACGCATCTCCTCAGCCATCATGTCCCCGTGCCGTGTGCGCTCTAGCACAGCGTAGTACCTTTGGCGCAACCCCTTGGCTCTCATTTGCTCCATTGGCCTGCGTCTGTGGGCGGAAGCGGTCGCCGGCATGCTCAGCAGGCCAGGCCCGGCGAGGCGTGAATTGGCATCAGACCTTCTCCATGTCTCCCTGCCACTACCAGTACTTCCCATGATGAGCACTCCCTCGCTATATTCCCACGAGCATGTCTACAGCCCATTGCGGCTCAGATCCTGATTGTCGGTTACCCGCACCCTAGGGCTCACGAGTCGCATTTCCGCATCGCTGCTCGTTGCTCCGGGCCACGGTGGGCACGATTCGTCCTTCAATCGTCGTCGCCAGGTCAGTCGGCAGCCCATCTTCTGCAGCCAGGCAGCCTCACCTCGGCCCCACTGCCATCTTCGCCTAGGTATTAGCATCTGCAACAAAACCTCGCCTTCATTCCTCGCCAACCGTGTCCGAGCTTGCAACCGCATCCGGCCTGCAGACCTCTCTTCTGCCCTGAAGCTGCTGTGACGCCCGTCCGAGGTACCTGCATCTACGCCATCACAGCACTGACACTTCCCCCGATCCAGCCTGGGGTGAGCGTCACTCAAGGTATCACAGCTGCAACGCTCTGTCCTGCTTGCGTCTGCACCACACGGCACCACACGGCACCACACGGCACCACACGGCACCACACTGCACCACACTGCTACCCGGCCGCGAGAAATTTCTTGTCAGAGCATCGCTCCGCGGTCTTCAACACCGCCGACCCCTCGACCGCCTCGACCCTCGTCTTCGTCGCTCGTCTTACACTGTAGCTACATGGTCTCGCAGGGCAGGAATACTGTGTCACTGGGTTTGCTATGAGTCTCGATCAGCACATGCTTGGGTACGATCCTCTCTCCTCTCGATCGGTTCGAGTTCGAGCCCCCATGTGCCCTCTTGTGTTGAGGGGAAACAGTCGTCATCTGGACGCTGTTGGGTCGGTGCTACAAGGCCTCGCGATGAAGATGAAAATGCCGTCGGTGCCTGCCCTGCCTGCTCTGCCTGCTTCGCCTGCTCTGCCTGCCGGCACACTGAGACTTGCCGTACAATTGCCCCAATCATGGCTTCGTCCACGCCGAGGGGCAGGCAGCACCGCACGCATGTCATCAGGAGCTCGAGGGCATCGACCCATCCTATTCCCCCTCCTACCTGCATTCCAGCAAAACTTGTTCTCAGCCTTCGCCATGCTCGCTCCCAGCCTTGCTGCCTCTTGTTCAACTTTGTACTCTCAAAATCTTCATCACGCTCGTTTCACGTCTTAATGTTTCAGCGCTAACTTGGGTCGTGTGCTAGATCGACGGATTGGCATCTCCTCCCCAGTCCTTCCTCCACTCCCAAGTCGGTGACGTTTCCCGACTCGACACTCAAAACGCCCAGGACCGACGGGTTTGCTCATCAGTCCTACTTTCTTGACGCCTGGGCAACACCCCGAGTCATCGGGCACCACACCCCAGCACACACACCCTCGTACTTGCTATCGACCCCGAACGACCGTCCAGCAAGCTCGCACAGCCTAAAGGTTCGCACGCCTGAGGACCCGGAATTCCATGTCAACCATTTCGCTCCCAGCAATCTCGCCTTGCCTCCCGTCGAACCTCAACGACGATTGTCGTCGTCGCCGGATCCAAACTCGCTAAGGAAAATTGGACTAAACCAGCAAGGCCAACGGCCGCTCTCTGGTCCTGTCAAGATGGACTTCTCGCAGATGCAGACACCGCCTCCGACAAGAGATGCTACCTCGAGGCCGGATCTGCAACAGAGCGTCGGCAACCAGAACGCCACTCCAGCAACGGTAATACGAAGGACACCCCTTCAGCACGTACCGACATCAGGTGGCATCTTTGACCAAACCCCATTTGGATATGCAGACGTACCCTTCTCGCCCAGTATGATGCCATTTGCCAATGCCGGACCCTTGTCGGCACCGCCAATGCCCCAATCTAGACTGTTCTGGGACTCGAATGACAGTAGCCAGATGGACTTGGATATGCCCGCATCGTTAGACCCATTTGGCCCTACACCCAACAAGCTTCAAGGCACCTTGGGCTGGCAGACTTTCCACACTCCTGTTGTTGAACAGATGCAAGCTCAGTTCCAGCCACTGCTGAACATGTCATCTACGGCCCCCATGGCGTCCTTTGGTACAAGCACAGCAGAAGAGGGTCAAAACTCAAGGCCAAGCTCGTTCATTGCGGGTGTCGACCCAAGCATGCTCTTCAGTTTCACAACCCCTGATGACATGACCGCTTCATTTGGCAACATGCCTCCACAGGCCATCTTCAAGCCGAACCGACAGCCATATGAGACTCAGATGCTTGATTTGAGACGTGAAAAGGAGATGGCAAAGAAGCCGAGAAGTCTGCATTCCCGTAGCAATACTAATTCGTCCTCTGGTTCGATTGAAGACAACAGGCCTACCTTACAACGCAGTAACACCGACGGCGGCTTTCGGAGGACTCGGCCAGTGAACCCAGAGCGCAGGTCGTCAGCAGACACCAGTGCAGCCAACCATATTCCACGCCGGTCGTCGCCTTTAAAACGTGCAAACAGTGGTGCCCTCAAAGTCATACCCGAAATCATTCGGCGGCCACGTACGCGACTGATCATCGATGAGACGGGCCGAGCTCGCACGGAGACTGTATCGGCCGAAGAGGAAGACACCACGCCCAGAGACATGCGCAGAACTTCCCAGACTTCCATGCGACACCAATACCCAGCGCTGTGGGAAGAAGGTGACACCGAGTCAGACTCGGACGAGCCGCAACCCGCTCTGAGCCGCAATACCTCCTTCAGCATACCACAGCCACAGCCACAGCGCCGTACATCGAAGCACGCCAGGACTGAGAGTAACGAACTGTCGAGGAACAACTCCTTCAAGATGGCCCGGCCTTCCTCCAGAACCACGTCAAGAGCTTCTTCGGGTGCGTTCGACAAGGCATCTTTTGACTCCGTAAAGACGGCAAGGCCACACAGCCAGAATGCTTCACGCAGAATCAGCATGGTCGATGTCCATACCACATCATCACTCAGCAACCAAGCCAGCAGCCATAACCTGATGCCTGACTCGCCAGGTGACGCTCTAGGCGCTTTGAAGAGGGTGGTTGGTAGTCGGCAGGAACGCATTGGTAAGCTCTGTCAGTTGTGCACTTACAAGCAAAATGCTGATGTTGGTAGAACGTGCCTCTCAGAACACTCTGCAGGCGCACAATCAACGCTGGGCACAAGCCTCCGCCGACTTCACCAATACCACTACACCTCACGGCCACGGTCGCTACGATCCATTCACCAACTCCTTCAACGGCTCGCCTAGCACTGAAGGACTTACAACACCATCTACAGACCGCAGCAGCCTTTCATCTGACAGCACACGCTGTGTCTGTCATGGCACAGACGAGAGCCAGCCAATGGTGCAGTGTGAAAGCTGCAGCAAGTGGCTGCACATGGGTTGTCTCGGACTGAAACCGAGCACCCTCCCTCCGGTCTATGTGTGTGTTTTCTGCACAGGCCAGACGCCTCTCGCAAGGGGCGGGCGCACCAGGGGTCCTCTACCCTTTGACTCGCCGCTCACCCACAAGTCGCTCTTCCGTCGATAGAGCCAGTGGAGATACTACATCCCCAAGGAATTGCACTCATACACTCTCCCTGCTACCACACGTCCTCCCATGGAGGTTCATTACCCATTTGATACCCAGACCCAAAACACAACAACACAACATTGCAAAAGCAACGCCATGAGCACACCTCAGTTTGCATACTAGGAGTCTACGGTATCTCTGTCGCCTACACGTTCTGCATACACCGATAATAACTCATTCTTGGGGAGCAGAGCATTCAAGCACATATACCAGCTTGTTGCGTCACGCTCGACTATTTTGCATGGCACACCTTTCACAACCTTGTTTGTCCGGTATTTGCGCAAAGCACCTGTCCACTGCATCCTTCTTTCCCCGCTGGTCGGGGCCCTCTTAACAGCATTTGTGTGCTCGTTTCTTTTTCTCGGAGGCCTGCAAGGCATTGATACCAGTATGATGATTGTTTCAACGCTCCTGTTTATGGGAAACGAAGATTGACGAAGATGAACCCCTTTCACGTTTTTCATGACTTTGAGTAGGGAGGACAAGAAAATCGAATTGATGGTTGTACATTCAAAAAAGGAAGGGTTGTAGCCTGGATAATTCTGTACATACATATATGGCTTATTTCAATTTACACACAGTTCGACGCTACAGTCCTTCCTCCTGCGTTTGCGATTCAAGTGCAGGCGACTATTCACAACTTACGGCATCGTCACGCAGTCAATACACGTACAAGTCGGTGCAGAGCACCTCAGCTACATCCAGGGTCCCTGGTGGCATGAGATCGCGTGAGCACACAGCATCAAGCAAGTTGAGCTCATAATACGCATGCAAGGGCTGTACCCAAACCACGGAACTTTTCTGTTTCAACACTACAACTCAAAATGGCCTTTTCCAGCTCCTCTGTACTGCGCTCTCGGCAGATGCTCTCTCGGTTGCACCTTCCCTGTGCGGCACCGCTCTCGGCTATGGCTTGCAGCCGTAGCGTGAGGCTTGCTACTGCTCGTCGCCCAATTTCCTACCCCACGTTGAACACTTTCACACCTCAACAACGTCGCCATAGATCATACACAATGTCTGCCAAGGGAAACTACGAATTGCTCTGCCTGGAGAACCCTCTCCTCGACATCCAGGGTGTCGGGTAAGTCGTTTGGAGTTCTCGACACAGCATAGTGTTGAGATGCGGGGTTGAGTACCGCCATGCGACTTTTCTGACGATTGTTCAGCGACGAGAAGCTCCTCGAGAAGTACGGCCTCAAGGCCAACGATGCCATCCTCGCCGACGCCGAGAAGCACATGGGTCTCTACGAGGACCTGATCCAGAACTACAAGGCGGTCCTCATCGCCGGTGGTGCTGCGCAAAACACCGCCCGCGGTGCTCAGTACATCCTGCCCTCCGAGTCCGTTCTCTACATTGGCTGCGTCGGCAAGGATAAGTACGGCGAGACCCTCGAGAACATCTGCAAGGAGGCCGGCGTCAAGACTGAGTACCTCTACGACGAGAAGACCCCCACTGGTCGCTGTGGTGTCGTCATCACTGGCCACAACCGCTCGCTCTGCACAGATCTTGCTGCCGCCAACAACTACAAGCTCGAGCACTTGAAGCAGGACCACGTCTGGAAGCAGGTTGAGAACGCAAAGGTCTACTATGTTGGTGGTTTCCACTTGACTGTCTGTGTGCCTGCTATCAAGGCCCTGGCTGAGGAGGCTGCTGCTAAGAACAAGGTAAATCAAGCTATGGACATCTACGAGTGCCTCCGACTAACACGGCCCAGCCCTTCATCCTGAACCTGTCCGCTCCCTTCATCGCGCAGTTCTTCAAGGACCCGCTCGACGAGGTCCTTCCTTACGTCGACATCCTCATTGGCAACGAGACCGAGGCCGCTGCTTTCGCTGAGTCGCACAACATCGACTCCAAGGACGTCAAGAAGATCGCCGAGACCATTGCCAACGGCCCCAAGAAGAACACACAGAGGCCCAGGACCGTCGTTTTCACACAGGGCACTGATCCTACAATCGCTGTCACCGCACAGGAGGACGGCAAGGTCGACGTCAAGGAGGTCCCCGTCCACGCCATCAGCGAGGAGAAGATCAACGATACCAACGGTGCCGGGTGAGTCTCACTCTTACCACCTGCACGACGCTCTTTGACTAACGTTGTTCTAGTGATGCTTTCGCCGGTGGATTCGTCGCTGGTATCGTCCAGGGCAAGTCTCTTGAGAAGGCCATCGACATGGGTCAGTGGCTCGCAAAGCTGTCGATTCAGGAGCTCGGTCCCTCGTTCCCCCAGCCTAAGCAAACATACTCCAGCTAAGCGTCGCAATCGCTAATGATTGAGCGCGAATGCTCGTGTATTTCAACAATCTACGAGAGCATGCACCAGAAGATGGGCGTGTGTATCAAGCCCTACTCAGCTTTCGAGCGAGGGCGAAAAGTCCAAGCATTTGTTTTGGTGTCAGGTGGATAGGGTGAGGCACTTCAACAGCCGCAAAATAGATACCCAGCAATAGCATGCAGTGATGTGTATGAATGGAAACGAATGAATGATCCTCTCTCGCGTCGACAGCCTTGGTTTGTAGATGTGTGGTATCTTATCCAACTAACATAATGCATGTCTTTCGTCCGAAAGAAATAGGAGAAACAAACAAATTGGTCGGCAAGACGGCACTTGTTGTTCAGCTAAACACCGACGCTTCCCAAGTTCCTCGTCCTACACGAGAGAAATAGGTAGTCACTAGTACCTACCTGCCTATCCCATTCTCTATTCGAGTGTGCATGTATGTATGAAGCCAAGAGATCGCTCACAAATCAATTGAATTATTCACATCTGCCCTCCCGTTCATACGGCAAGCTAGAGAGAGAGCAGCATACCACACACCAGATGCATCTTGTTCCACCAGCCAAAACAAGAAAGAAAAAAGACGAGTACACATGACGTGTGTCCGGGACAATTTCATACGCCCTCATCATCATCATCGACGGGCAGGGAGAGAGGGTGGTGGTGGTGGTGGTGGCAGCAAAAAGAAACGATGTCCGCAGGGCTCGAACCTACAACCTTTGGCGAGTTTCAGCGCGAACCGAAAACCAACGCGCTACCATTGCGCCAGGACACCGCTGTTGATTTCATGAAAACATGAATCATAGTGTAGAAACTATACTTGGGTGCCCTGTTCAATGATGGGTTGGTGTTCGGCGTTGATCAGGCTCTCAAGGAGATGGTGCTTATAAGGGTAGAAAGGGATCTGGTTATTGTTTTGTAGGGTGGGTTTGGGGTGCTTTCCTGCACAGCGTGGGGTTTCGTTTGCCGACTTCCATCGAGGCATTGCAGTGAGCTTGGATGCCGAGCGAACAACCATCGTAAATAACCAGGAGCAGAGAGCCTTCGTGACAATTCTGGAGGTAGCTCGTCCCCAATGTAAGTATACACGCTACTGACTGATTCGCGTGACTTTCCTCACTACCGACACTCAACGTGATGCCTTTACGCTGCCCTCATGGTCCCTCGCTATTGTTTCGACGCCGCTCGTGACGGTGACAAGGAACAATCAAAATGGGGCTCCGCCAATTTAGGTCTGACACCGGAAAATCTGTCTCTGTCTGAGCAAAGGGCCGAAGGAAACGCTCTGAAGCTATCAACGCTTTCCATTAAGTTCGCCCCGCGGCTCTCAGAGCCAATGTAATCTGACTCGGCCACGGCTGTCAGAGTTGCCGCTCATCACCGCATTGCTCGCGAACACTAGGCTGGATATCGAGAACTCGAAGAAGAATTCATAAACAAGATCGCTTTCTTGGAAACATTCACAATTGCGCTTGCTCTCGACAAATGCTCGGCGGGGCATCGCAGTATTGACAGCACCCATAACATCTGAATCCTGGCTGTAATTTGCCGAGAAATTGTAAAACACCAGAATTTTGGCATCGAAGTGACGATACACCGGAGTAGCTCGAGAGTCCGAGTTGCGGAGACTTCCACGATGTCGACCCACAGGGTCTGGGTGCAAGGAGCATCTCGCAACCACGTTACAAACTTCACGCACGTTTCGACATGTCCAGTTCACGTGCACAATTGTCCAAGAAGCATCAGACGCTCGCATGCGCGACTACTTGCAGACGCCGCCATACCCATTCTCTCGTAATATGCAGGTTGCGTTCGCTTCCAGGTTGCCCTTGCAGTCAGCCAGCGCTCTAGGCCCCTATCTCAAAGCTGCTGCCATGCAGTGACCTGTGTTCCTTCACGCTTTACTGTGGCATCCGGCGAAAGTAGTGTAGGTGGGGAACAGTGTCCAGGAGTACGGACCGAAAATGCAAGAACTCCCACCACCTATCGAAGCTGGTAGAAGCAGTTTCAGTTGCTGACTGTTGGTGCTGTCAATCTGTGTGAAGCTGGAAAAATTTCAACACGCGAGGCTTTATCATCAGCCACTCTGGATACACTTACACTACTTTCGTCGGATCCCACAGTAGAGGCTTGGTTTCGCGACTGTCATCGGCAATCCTACCAGAAACGCTTCTGACTTGCATTGATGCAGATCACCCGTGGCAGGGCCGCATGATACAAGGGGGATGCCTGAACGGAGTATAAATCCGAGCTGCTTGCACTGAGCATCTAGTGATCTTATATCCGTTTAGGCACCCCCCTTGTAGGGTTTGGTTCACATGCAGCTAGTTGCCCAAGCTTCTTGGTGCCTTCACTAGGTTTCGAGATTCTACTCCTCATGTTGGCGCTCCAGAACACTGTCAACCCAGGATCTTCAGCTTGTATGATTACAAAACACATGCACTGAAACGTCAGAGGAACGACAGACATTTGACCGAGATGCGGCTACTACTAGATATGCGTTGGACAATGCCGCCGCCTCTGAGCTCTCGAGGTCTTTTGAGACAACGATTTGTCAGGCACCTGACCCGTCTGATTCAAGCGCGCTATTCAGCTCTTGTCAACGGATATATATAATCCTTCTTTACATGGCATGCGGGATTGTAACTAATTTGAACCCAGGACCCACTTCCCGCTAGTATGCCAGGGCACCCGCTAGCCGCAAGAGCTCCTTGTAGGTTGCATTAAGACCACTCACGGTAGCCTGGTTCGTTTTGTTCTGTCAATTCAGACCCTTCGCTTGCTGCACCCGTTCGACGATACCTGGCCAGACATCGATATGTCACACATCGATGCTCTGATGCCGCATTATGACCATCTCTTTGCGCGAGATGGTGGCCTTCACCCTCCTCCACAAGTTCTGCGCAGCTGGCCCACGCCGAACTACATCAATCCAGAGGAGCGAGGACGGACTTCATCGATTGTGTTGTCAGCAGTACTTGGCGTGACGTTTTTCGTATACATTGCACGCATGTGGGCACGTCTAGGTCTCGGGAAGAACGCTGGATGGGATGACACACTCATGAGCCTTGCTATTGTACCACTGTTCGGTCTGACAATATCAGTTATACTTGGCGAGTGAGCCTCCATAGTTTGGGTTCAACGCTAATACTGCCACAGCTATTAGGATATACGGTTTCCAGTGGCATGCTTGGGACCAAACGAAAGAGAGCTTGGTCACTACCCGACAGGTCAGCTTGCGTGTGTACGTTGTTGATGAGAAGCTGACATACGCAGATTACAATGTGCATCGAGATCAACTATATGATCTGTACGACATTGATCAAGATCTCGATTCTTTGCTTTTATCGACGCATCACTGCCTCGCTCACCATCACCTTTGTGTATTGGGTTTGGGGATCTATCGTCTTCTGCGTTCTGTATGGGATTACCTTTGTGCTGTTGATATCCTTCACTTGCTCCCCGGCTCACGGTTTTTTCCACATCTTCGACGTTGCTTGGAGGTCTCAGCACGAGCTGACTTGCCGCGATGAAGGAGCTATTATTGTGGCTGTTGCTGCTATCAGCACTGTGCAGGACTTCATTATCTGCCTGCTTCCTATTTTCCTCATCTGGAACCTTCGGATTTCCAAGACTCAGAAGTTTGCTTTGTGTGGTATCTTTGCGCTCGGCCTTGTGTAAGTGTTTGGTTGTAGACTACAGTATTGAAACTGACACCAGCAGGACCTGCATCTGCGGCATCTTGCGCACGTACTTCGCAACGTATGTGTACTACTACAGTACGTTTAGTCCTCACAAGAGTAGTCTGCATACTGATCCCTATAGCTTATGACATCACATGGTACGCTTACTATGGCTGGATCTGGACAGCTCTCGAGGCCGACTTGGCTGTCATCTGTGCCTCCGCTCCAGCGCTCAAGATGTTCTTCCGCCGTTACTTCAACATGAAAACTTCCCGTTCCGACTACGCGGTATCTGGGGGTAGAACAGAGGTGCCCATGATGCTGGAGGTGCAAATTGACAGAAGAGACGATGCATCCCAAAGCAGTTTCGCTAGCACAAGGAAGCTCATTGCCTTGTCTACGCTACAGGATGACCCCGGGCAGGGCGCAAGTCCGTGGAGACGGGTTTGTCGTACAGTCTGCGCAGCTCTGCAGCCGCTGAGTAGAGGGACCCAATCGAGAAGCCAGAACAAGGATGTCGAGATCGGTACAGCGAGGTGACGAATTGGTGTTTCGAAGAAGCACACCGAAATGTTGAGTCTTGCACCCGTATCAACTCAGCCCCTAGGTACACGACACGACACCTTTGCTTTACTACAGAAGTTGCTGGATTCTATGCACTTCGGCAGCAATACCGGCTCCGGCATTAATGTCACGTTCGGGAAGCCAGGCCCCAGTTTCAAGGGTATTAAATCTGCAGGGACTTTATAGTACACAGTTTAGCCGCATCCTTCGATTTCGGCCTTCCCCTTGACGCTTGGCTCGGCTCGGCTCGGACGAATACATACAAGGGGGGGTGCCTGAACGGAGTAGAAATACGATTTGCTGTTCCTTCTTGTAAAAGATTACTAGAGGCTCAGTGCAAGCAGCCCCCTTGTAGGAGAATTATAGAACCCTCGATAGCTTCGCATAGCAGTCTCGGCGCTTCATCCAACGCCTCGACCTAAGTTGCCACGACATACATTGCCACTGTGTTGTACACGCACGCCTGTAAGCACGGGCTGGATTGGCTTTTCACCATGGACACAAGAGGATATACCCAGTTCAAGACTCCCGCGACACTGCCACAGGTCCGGCTTAATACGTAGCACACCGT
This sequence comes from Ascochyta rabiei, assembly GCF_004011695.2. Taxonomy (NCBI): domain Eukaryota; kingdom Fungi; phylum Ascomycota; class Dothideomycetes; order Pleosporales; family Didymellaceae; genus Ascochyta; species Ascochyta rabiei. Next base: position 1,393,194 of record NC_082415.1, read on the forward strand.
GTCACCGGCAGCTTTTTTTTTGGTGTTTTCTGTGTCAGGGCCACGACTCAGTAGCTGCACAACGGTCTCCGTCGGCAAATGCCGATCGTCTTCCCGTCGGCAAGTGGTCTTGCACGTGTCTTCTGATTCGTCAATACCATCTTGAGCTTCATAAGCTCCGAGCTCATCGGCGGGGTGTGCGGGGGGTAGATCACTGGACGATAAGGGTTTGAATTGACTGAACTTCCTCTCCGCAGATTCCACAAAGCGTGTGTCTTCCACTTGTACATTGCTCGAAGCACAACCTCATCCATTGGCACTCGACCTGCCATCAGCTCCATAGCGAAGACTTACCATAATGCCGCAGCTCCTCAAGCTTGCATCTGCGCAAGCTCGCACCCTTGAAACCACAGAAGAAACGCTCCGCGCCCTCGAAGCCACCACAAAGCGTGCTGCGGCTGAGGATGTCGATGTCCTTCTCTTTCCAGAAACATACCTCGGTGGCTATCCGCGTACCTGCGACTTTGGAGCTGCCGTCGGCGCACGTGCGCCCGAAGGTCGCGAGCAATACCTGGCATATTTCCACGATGCTGTAGACCTTGGAGATACGCCGGCTGGCGCGGGTCAGGACTGGGTGGAAAAAAAGCTGGAGCTGCCCCGCGGCAAGAAGTACCGAGGCGACGGCGTTAGAGAAGAGCTGGAGCGCATTGCGCGCGAGACAGGCGTCTTTGTCGTCACTGGACTTGTCGAGCGATGCGCAGGCACACTGTACTGTGCAGCCGTTTTTGTATGTCCTAAATTTGGTGTCTTGGGCAAAAGACGCAAGGTCATGCCCACCGGCTCTGAACGCTTGGTATGGGGTCAGGGCTCAGCATCGACATTGCGAGCCGTCACAACGGAGATCAAGGGCGTAAAGCTATGTATGGGGTCCGCTATCTGCTGGGAGAATTACATGCCTCTTCTGCGACAGAGCCTGTATAGTCAGAACGTCAACCTCTGGTTCGCGCCTACAGCAGACGCAAGAGATACCTGGGAGTCGCTCGTCCGCACAATTGGCTGCGAGGGACGATGCTTCGTCATAAGCGCCAATCAGTGCGTGAAGCGGAAGCATCTACCAAGCTGGATCAAGAATGGGAAGAAGACCCAGCAGAGCGACAGCTCGCCTGCACGATCCGAGCCTCCAAAGGCATCAACAGGACGGAGAAAGAGCACAATCGTCGTCACGGAAGAGCAGAACGAAATCTGCCTACCTCTGCGCGACGGCAACACCGAACACCAAACGACCAACGGCGACGCTTCAGCCATTGACTCTGGCTCTTCGCCCCTCCGCAACGAAGTCGAACAGCCTCTCAGTCCCAAGCAGACTGCCGCCAACGAGGTCGCGTCCTCTTCACCCGACGATGAAGACTATGTCTCAAGAGGCGGGTCGTGCATCATCTCGCCACTGGGCGAGGTCATTGCTGGACCAATCTGGGAGAAGGAAGATGAGCTGCTGATCACGGAAGTGGACTTTGAAGATTGCGAGAGAGGCAGACTCGACTTTGATTCTGCAGGAAGTTACTCAAGGTCAGACAGCTTCAAGCTGAGCGTCCAAGGACTGGATCTTAATCCGCCACCGCAATAGACGGTGCTCGCAATTGAGAGTGTATTAAATGAGATAGTACGAATTCATCAGATAGCGAGTTACTTCATTATGTACTCTTATCTGTATCTTAGTTCGCGGGATGACCACTAGCACCAGTCATTGTGGGCAGGCTCGTTGTGTGGTCTGCGGAGTCTATGTCGTTCTCTGCGACTGCGCGGCCGTCCTTGCCCCTGGGGTCCGTAGGCTTGAAGCCAATGTCGTCGGACTTTACGTCGGCGACGTCGCTGTCCTTGTCATCGCTTGAGAACGCGGACTTGAGTTTGTCGGCGACTGTGCCTGGAGAGTGTTAGAAATTCAGGCTCGGGCGGTGGCAGTAACGGTGTGTACCGAAAACGTCGTTCTTCTTGAGCTTCGAGGCTTGCTGTTCTTGGATGCTGGACATTGTGCTTGTGGGTGGATGGGAGGTTTTTGGTAGTGAATTTATTGCTTTCTTGAGTTGAAGTCGAGTTTTCCTGAAGGAGAGAGGGCAGTATGAAGATAAAGAAGAAGAAGAAGAAGAAGAAGAAGAAGAAGAAGAAGAAGAAGAAGAAGAAGAAGAAGAAGAAGATAAACCCTTTTTGAAGCTATATGGTCGTCCTCATAGTGATGTCAGATGCCACAATGTTGATATGACATCAGCTTCTGGATGGCTGCAACCAAACGCGACAATACGGGCGAGTACGCGTGGTACTCCATAATAATCAAAGACCTAGGCCTCGATGTATCTATATCGCGCAGCTATCGAGCGTCCGTTGACGACCTATTCGGGAGACTCGGAAGCTTGTCGCGCACTAAGCATCTTTGGAGCTTGAACATTTTCGGCATCAAAACGACGTTTCAAAACACCAAAGTATTTGGTAATCGAACCCTTGGGCACTTTGTACACGCTCATGTGATGATTGCGTGGCTGCTCTTGTCTTAGTCGCCTGACCCCGGATTATGTTCCCCAGAAGCACTCGGCTGATCAACACCCCACAGAGCTGTTCGAATCCACTTTCCTGACCACTCCAACACCGCGACCCAGCCTCAACAGGATCTCTACCAAACCGAAGTCTCTATTTAAACGTTTTACGTGCCGGCCCGTCGTGCCGGAACACTCGCTTGAGGTTGATGGCCATGACCACTTCCCAAGCAGGCAAGCCGCGACAGTGTGATGATCACTCTGCTTCCGATCGGCGAAGTGCCGGGATGAACTTGCAGGTGCAAGCTTCGTATAAGACTTGCCTTGGTGCGCCTGGCGTTCTCGACAGTTGTTTGTCTTCCTCTGCATTCAAGGGTCTTCCTTTCTTGCTGCTGCTGCTGCCATACTGAGGTCTATAATGCCTGTTGCCGCTCCATCAAACCTGTGAAAGATTCGCCACAGAGACCATGGAGATTACAGACGACACTGACAAGAAGCCTCGCACTGATCACGTTGACGATGTCGTTCCCGCGCCTACGATGCAGTCCAAATTGACGGTTCCGCCGCTTGTTGCGGCCATGTCGCAGGAGCATCGCATGGAGGCTGAAGCCAAGCTGCGGAAGAAAATCGACACAAGGCTGCTGCCAATGATCAATCTCATGTACATCATGAATTACCTTGATTGGAACAATGTTGCTGCGGTTAGATTGGCCGGTTTGCAGGACGAGCTGAACCTAAGCAGTGTGCAGTACCAGGTTAGTCCCAATTGCCATCTGAGGTCCCGGAATTCGAACTGTTCATAGACCACCGTATCAATCCTATTTCTTAGACACATGGGCATGCAGCTGCCATCGAATCTGTTCCTGAACTAGACCGGAAAGCCAGCTCTCTATCTGCCAACTTGCATGATCGTCTGGGGCATTATCAGTGGGCTGACTGGTGCTTGCCAGAACTGCGCTGGCCTGGCTGCATATCGCTTCTTCCTCGGATTCATCGAAGCAGCGTATTTCCCTGGCTGCCTGCTTCACCTTTCGTCGTAGTATACACGCAAGGAACTTGGTCTGCGAACGGCGGTGTTTATTCTGGCTCGCTCATCTCAGGTGCCTTCGGTGGTCTCATCACAGCCGGAGTCACTAGCAATATGGATGGGATACACGGTCTGCGCGCGTGGAGGTGTGTTTTCGTCCTTGAAGGCATAATCACAGTCATTATTGGTTTTTCGGCTTTCTTCGTCACCCCCAACTTTCCTCGAATGGCCAAGTGGCTGAGCGAAGCTAAGCGCCAGCTCGCGGTATATAGCTTGCAGGAAGACATTGGCGAGGATGATTGGACTTCCGCCGAGCAGCAGATGCTCTTCCATGGCCTCAAGCTTGCTCTGATGGCGTCAAGACCTGGATCTTCACGATATTGCTTCTTTCGATCGTCTCCTCAGCTTCTGTGTCCAATTTTTTTCCTTCTACGTGAAGACTCTTGGCTACGACATCGTCCATACTCTTCTGCTAACGGCGCCACCACACGTACTCGCTGTCGTCACAACATTCCTGAACGCATGGCATGCCGATAAGACTGGCGAGCAGTTCTGGCACATTGTCTTGCCGCTCTACGTTGGCGTCTTTTCATTCATCCTGGCAACAGCTACGCACCGTACAGGGCCTAGATACGCCGCCATGATGTTGGCGTTGCCAGGCGTGTATACCGGGTACGTCGTTGTCTTGACCTGGATCTCCAACTCATGCCTCGGCTACCCGCTAAACATGCTGCTGCGCTGGCTTTCATCAACGCCGTTTCAAACACGAGTAGCATATATGCGAGTTATGTGTATGCGCAACCCAAGAGCGGTGCACAGCCAGACCTGACGATCGCTCTCAGTGTCGACTCTGCGACAGCACGTTTGGCTATAATCATGACGAACGTCATGATTATAGTTCTTGGAAGGCTGAATAAGAAGTTGGAGAAGGGAGAGCATGTAGAGGGTGCGATCAACGCAGTGCCGAGTGAAGCTCAAGAGCGTGGATTCAGGTTCCTGGTGTAGATCTCAAAACTCTTGGGTTTGGAAAATCAAACAATCATACAAGCATACTCTAGTGTTCTTCAATATTGTGTTTTTATTTGCGTGATGATTGACAAGCCCATCCAAAGGTGATGGTAGATGGTAGTAGTCTTCAACTCGCCTCGAACCTTCCATGCCGAATCCGGCTAGTGCGGTCGGCCCACTTTTGCGCGTCGCGATCACCGTCATCCTGCATGTGTCAACCTCCTCCATTCCACCCCAGCATATCACGTTATCAGATTACCTTGCACCTGCACTATACTTCTGCGAGGGCAACACTATCGTTTGACAAAATTCCACGCATATTACTCCTTTGTAAGCACCGTGAAGTTTCACTCGACACTTCGCAACAGCGTCACGCCGAAGATTATCCAAGTGCCTTGTACACATATAATGCTCTTCACGAGATCACTTATCCAGAGCTGTACCACTTATACTCCGACCGCATAACAGTATTCCACGCCTTACAAATCGCTTCACTCATCCCAAAAGCCTCACTTGTTTGATCGCCACAAAAGGCAATAACACAACTCGTTAGTCAACGCCACATCTGGTATCGACAACCAGGCCAACACACCACGACATCAAGTATCCATGGACTTCTCAAACACCGCTTTCCGGGCTCCTCCAAAGGTGTCAGAAGATACAATGTCTCACGCGAACCTGGTCATGGCTTGTCAGTGGGGTTGGACGAGCACACCTGACTCAGAACACGTCCAGCCTCTCACCTCAACCGCGCCACAGCTCGCACCAGCAACATCATTCAACAACATACGCAGCAAACGTTTTGCACCATGCCAGGGCCGTCTCTATCATCAGCTCCTTTGCTCGCATCGCGTACGGACCGATCTCGTCGAAGACTGCGGCATTAACTGCGTTGAGCCCTTTGGGACTTCCACGGGCCCTGCGTTTGTCTGCAATGAATGCATCCAAAAGGAGGCTATCGACATCTGGGAACAGCGAAAGGTACAACACGGGGCCTCTTACCCTCCTATCGATCAAATGTCCAAAGAGCAGTATGACCTGTTCTTCGAGGAGCGCCGAGCACTCGAAGCGGAATTTGCGCGAGATCACAAGCTCTACGAGATGGAGCTGAAGACGAATCTACGGCCAACCAACATCTGTTCCGCGCAAGAAGCAAGCAGAGAAGAGACAGAATTCGCAGCTGAACTGGACTCTTTATCCCTGGCGATGATGACTTCTGGCGATGGAGCAGGTCAGCCTCATTTTGCGCAAAGTCGCGGTCGCTCAAGCCTACCAAGCGACGCGTCCGAGCAGCTGCACTGGACCCTGAACTCGCTCGCAATAGATCGTGGCTCATGTGGCATCGAATATTCTACCTCACAGTCAGCGAATGGTAAGCCTGCAAGGCGGCGCTTGAACGAGGAAGAGCTCTGGAAGAAACCACGGGAGTGAGCGGATGTATGGTTCGACCGATATGAAGCCTTTGACCCGACGCAAGGCCGGCATTATGCCGTACCTGTGATTGACAATGTTTATTAGCGATACGCATGAAAATGGAGTCTAGCAGCATTTAGAGGCGTTGGATGCACAGCAGGACGTTGAAATCAATTCTCTACTTAAGCTATTTCTAACTGGCTGAACTGTGAAGGAAACTGACAACTGGGCCCTGGAGGTCGAACCATAAGGCACCAATCAACAGCGGCCCTTACGCACGTAGCACGACGAGCCCAACGGGTTGGAGCAACACCACATCTCCGGCGCGAATACTGATTAGGCACGACCGTCGATCCGTCTGGGCACAGCACTTCGACAAAGAACTGCGCTTATCGGCTCCACATGTGGGGTATTGTTCTCCAAGGTACAATAGGTAAATACATGCCCAGCATTTTTGGTCCCTCCAGTCTATTCCAGGCCTTCCACAATGGTTCGCTCGGTCTTGGGTGTGCTGGTGCTCGCCACCTTTACAAATCCGACGATTGCGGCTTGTGTTCCAGATGTGCCCGAGCGGGTATTGAACGATCCCCAAATCCTCAACCACGCAGCTATAATCGAAGCATTTGACGAGGTTGAAAAGGCACTAAGAAAGCCGTTCGATGCTAACACCACTCGCGATGGGCTCAGTTTTGCTCTTGTAAGTGTTTACGCCTTCGGAGGATTTGCATTGCGACGATCAGATCGCAAGCGTGCAAAACAAGCAGCGTCTGCGGTTGGTGCTACAGAATGAAGTAATAACCAACGCAGGTGCATGCCTCATCCTCAACGCCAGTCTACACCTTCAACGCCGGCACTCTGAAATTCAACGAAACATCTTTCTACCCCCAGGACACAGCTGAGAACGCCATCACGGGCGACTCCATTTTTCGCGCCAACTCCATTTCCAAGAATGTTGCAATAACCAGCGCGCTGATTCTTTCTCGTCTGACCAACCGTACCATCACTCTCAACACTCCAGTTCGACACCTCCTGCCCTCCTTCCATCTCCTCCTTCCCGACTGGGAAGATGGTGGCAGAGATATCACGCTCGCGATGCTGGCGAGCCACACAAGTGGCATCACAAGAGACAGCTTCAGCACTGGGTTCAATCAGGTGTTGAGCACAGGAAAAGTCACTACCGACAGCATAGGGGCATTGTGGGCAAATCAGACGGTGGACAGCGTGGTCGAAGAGGTAGGGAGGACGGGCCTCATGTTCAAGCCTGGAGAGAGGGCCGCTTATTCGAACGCGGGTGTTGGGATCCTTGGGGCGGCGGTGGCATCGTACTACAACGAGATTACCCGTGAGGACCTATCGTGGAGTCAACTGGCTGAGCAGGAAATTCTAGAGGCTCTGAACATGACGAACAGTTTCTTTGGTTCTATTCCAGATAGCCTCATTCCGTCTATCACTGTACCAGGAGGCGAAAATTGGGCCGATCTGGTGCTTGGAGAGGGTTATAATCCAGTGGCGGGCATGTGGGTGCGTACTCACAAGCCATGGAGGTGCAGAGTAGAAATGCTAACGTGTGACAGAGCTCAGCGAATGACCTCTCCAAATACATACACAACGTTTGGCTCCAGCAGCCGCCTTCACTTATCTCACCCTTTGATCGGCGTCACGCGCTGAAGCCTGTCTACTCCCTTCCAGACGGGAAGCAGCAGGTTGGAACTGGGTGGGAAATCATGTTGCACACCGTTCCAACAAGCTCTAATACAAGCGACCCTGACATAACAAAGACGTATGGCATCTACGGCAAATCAGGTAGCGGTGGCGGTTGGCGTTCTTGGATGGACGTCGTGCCTAATCTGGGGTACGGACTTGTGATTCTAAGCCAGACCGCTGGATTGGCAGGATATGAGACGCTGTATCCCGGGGTAATGTACAGCGATCTGCAAGACATCCTGATACCAGCGTTTGCAGAGGCGCTCAGTGCACGAGTCAAGGAGAGGTTCGTAGGCACATATGGAAGCGGCCGTGATACGGGAATTATCACGGATGAAGTGAGCATCCACACAGTGAACTCGACGACGTACGCTAGGCTCGAGGTCCAGGATCAGGTTTTGTACATGCGTGAGCTTGTGGTCAACGGCAGTAGTGCGCTGGAGGCTATTGACCGGGTGAGCTGGGTCGGTGATGTTGTAGGCGACCGCTTCTTCTCCAGACCTGCTGGCGTAGTGCTCGAGCCTGCTGGAGGCGCCAGCGAAATCGCAGAGTTTGGTGACGGTGCCCAGGTCTTCCGAATAGCGCTTGCTGGAGAGGAGACGTGCGACTGGTATGACTATGACGGGTGAGTACGATGTGGTCACTTGGTGAAGCTAATGCAGTTGCTAACTGGTGTGTAGGTACAAAGATCAGAACGGATGGCCCTTGACAAAAGTTGTGCTCGTGGAGACTGGAGATGGGGTTGAGCTGCATTATCCGCCGTTTGATATTGTCGTGACTAAATCATAGAACGCTTGAACACATCTGCTTATGATTCCCTCGAGTCTTGACTACCTATATATGCCCTTTTTGGTATTCAGTCGAGTGTTGTCTGCCCTCGTGTCTTGAAATTGGTTGCAGAGAAGATGGTGTTGCACTGTAGGCATTAAACGGTGGCCCGGACGAGCACGGCGAAAGGCCGTGCATACTCGTGTGCTGCAGGAAGAAATGGGCTGCAGACATGTGGGTTCTTCAGACTTGGCGAGGAAGTCAAGTCGGCTACGTTGCGTTGTGGTCACTTGACGAGTAAGTAGGCAAAAGACTAGTGCGCTCTTTACATATTGTTATGTTTGACTGGTACTGTTCAGCGCCTGCAGGGTTTGCCACAGAGGCCCAGGAGTGGCTGTTCTGTTGTTCTGTTGTTCTGTTGTTCTGTTGTTCTGTTGTTCTGTTGTTCTGTTGTTCTGTTGTTCTGTTGTTCTGTTGTTCTGTTGTTCTGTTGTTCTGTTGTTCTGTTGTTCTGTTGTTCTGTTGTTCTGTTGTTCTGTTGTTCTGCTGCTCTGCTGTTCTGCTGTTCTGCTGTTCTGCTGTTCTGCTGTTCTGCTGCTCTGCTGCTCTGCTGCTCTGTGTTCGGTTCTGTTGTCCCTGCACACGAGAGGCGTACGAGGCGTGCCCACAAGACGGTCATGTTGATGTTGGTGCGTGCCAAGATTGAGTGCGCTAGCACCGAATACGGCAAGCGCGGCCACGCCTAAGCGAAGGTGCGAAGAACGAAATTCCCTTGAGAAGTTCACACCTCGACATCACGACCACCAACCAGCAGAACAGTCGTCGCCATGGGTCGTGTCATCCGCAACCAACGTAAGGGTCGCGGCTCTATCTTCACGGCCAACACCCGCCTGAACAAGGCCCCCGCCCAGTTCCGCACGCTCGACTACGTACGTCCTCGAAACACCGCGCCAGCCAGCCAGCCAGCGGGCTCGACGCAGCACCCCACGCACACAAGCGAACACCCAGGGCTAACAGCAGGCAGTCTGAGCGCAATGGATACATCAGGGGTGTAGTCAAGGAGATCGTCCACGACAGCGGTCGTGGTGAGTGCACCCGCGTACAGCGAGCGACGGGGCTTGGCTGACCTTTTCTGCAGGCGCTCCTCTGGCCCGCGTTACCTTCCGCAACCCCTACAGGTTCAAGCACAACACCGAGACGTTCATTGCCAACGAGGGCATGTACACTGGCCAGGTTAGCCCCGCCGACTTGCGAACGTGCGCCACTCGAGTACTGACCCAGCGCAGTTCATCTACGCCGGAAAGCACGCCGCTCTCACCATTGGCAACATCCTGCCCCTCCACTCCGTCCCCGAGGGTACCGTCTTGACCAACGTCGAGGACAAGAACGGTGACCGTGGTGCGCTCGGCCGTACCTCCGGTAACTACGTAACCGTCATTGGCCACAACCCCGATGAGGGCAAGACCCGTGTCAAGCTCCCCTCCGGTGCCAAGAAGGTTCTTCCCAGCTCCTGCCGTGGTATGGTCGGTATCGTTGCCGGTGGTGGACGTACAGACAAGCCCCTCCTGAAGGCCTCGCGTGCCAAGCACAAGGTCAGTGACCCCCCGCCGAGCCCCACAATCGCACTGCTGACACCCTTCTAGTTCGCTGCCAAGCGCAACAGCTGGCCCAGGACTCGTGGTGTTGCCATGAACCCCGTCGATCACCCCCACGGTGGTGGTAACCACCAGCATATCGGTAAAGCCTCGACCATCTCGCGCTACGCCGTCGCCGGTCAGAAGGCTGGTCTCATCGCCGCCAGGAGGACGGGTCTGCTCCGCGGTACCCAGAAGACCAAGGATTAAATGGTTTCTTGATACGGTGGCGTCGATGTGGATCTGGATCAATGACAATGATGCGCTCGGTTATTCTCTCATACCACATACCAACATGCGGGTGGCTGGGCGTTATGAAACTTCTCCGGTCAGGCTTCTCAGAAGGTCTACATGCATGATAGGCTATAGGGAATGTGATACCGAAAAATGCATTGGGCTGTATTTTTGGCAATGTGAATGTTCGATTCTTCTTACCTCGATTCTTACCACTGCTGCATGCCATTCTTTCTCCACCCTTGTGCACAGTAGAGAACTAACCGCACGCTCGCAATTCGAAGCACCTACGTGTACTTGCTTGGATAGCCGCAATGTTACTGTTATACATGCATTGTTTTTTGGAATCTTCCTACCAGATCCGTCAATTGCAGCCTAGAGCCCGCTCATAACCGTATCACCGTCCTCACCCACCTCTATGTCCGTCTCCCCCTCGTCTTTTTCTTCTTCTTCTTCCGCACGCTCACTCGGGTAATCCATATCCAACACACGATAATGCTTCGCATCCTCAGCAAGCACAACCACAACTCTCCTCCCCTTGCGCCCATTGACCACCAACCTACTCGGCGTAAACCTTGCCTCGGCATCGAAGACGTGTTTCGTGAGACTCTCGACCTGTGCATGCGATATCTCAACGACCTTGCGCATCGACTGTGGTGTTGCGCTGCCGCCGGGCAGTAACGTGCTGCTGCGTGATGTCTCGGGGAGAGTTGTGTATCGTACCGCCGGTTCGGGTTCGGTTTGCTGAGAGGCGTTGTAGGGGATGTGCAGGATCCTGTGGGTTGGCGGCGGGCCAGTGCTGCTCTGATCTTCTTTGCTCGTTGGGCAGTACAGGAGGACGAGGAGCGTGGCGTCGTCGGCGTACTTTGTGTCTAGGATGAGAGATCCGCGGGGGAAGGCGAGGCTGGCGATGCTGTGGCTGTGGAGATCGCGCGGGAGAGAGGTGATGCTTGATGCGTGGATGAGGCGGTGGATGTGTAGTGTTGTGGGGGAGCTGGGTGAGGAGATGGCAATGTATGTTGATATCTCCGTTGAGTCTGGCGGTGGGGATGGGGTGGGTCGATGCTGGTCTTTTGTCAGTTGTGTCTTTGGGGTCTTGGTGCTGAACTCACCTCATAAACCATCCTCATGTCGGCGATGCTGTCTTCCTCGCCGTTGTGAAGGGGTTCGAGCACGATAGCACTGTCCATCTGGATGCCACTCTCTTGCCACTTGCTGACCTGCCTCAGCAGTTCTGTCGTACCCTTTGTCAAATGCCCCAGGACATGTTCTAAACACAGAGCGTCAGGTCTCCACTTCTGTCCGTCCTTGTATACTTCGACTGCCTTCTTCGTATCTTCGTAACTTGCATGTTCCTTCTTCTTGTCTGCAGTCTCCAGCATCGCCTCAGGTAACAGATATGGCTGCAGACTGCTCTGCTGCAGGCCATATCTCACATACTCGAGTACCAACGAGATGTCAACACCAGAGTCTCGCCCCTCCATCTCAGCGCGGCTCTGTGATTCAGGCTCGGTAGCCTCAAAATCAATCACAAAGCGCAGCCACCTGCTGAACGCTGCAAACTGGCGCTTCTCGTCTGTAACGTAGAGCAGCACGGTGTGGGCCAGTAACCGCATGTTCTTCAATGTCTCGAGGAGGGATGTGAACTCCGTGGCTGGACTGTTGAATATCCAGTCGCTCTCGTGATACATTGCCAAACCTCGGAGGCGTGAGATGACCGCGGCTGTGCGGTCAAGCGCCGGGATAAGGTTCTCGTGGACTAGCGCTTGTAGCGTGGCCAGCGATGCAGTAACTGTATTGTCCCAACGCTTGTGCCCTTGTTCGGCGAGCTCGTCGACAAGCCATTCGCGAATGAGCGGTGGGCATGCACCGGTGCAGGCTAGGTGAAATAGATTGGTGATCAAATCGCCTTGATCCTTCTCCTCGAGTGTCTCGGAGATATTGAGCATGAATTTCGAGGGTAGATCAGTGGCTTGCTTGAAGAATGTACGAATGCGTTGGAGGCATTGTGTGATGTACAGAAGAAGATTTTGCAGCTGCGCGGTTTTTGAGGCGATGAGGTGAAGATATATTCCTGCGCTTGGAATGAAGTTGAGCGTGAGTGGGACGAAGGTAATGCTTTTCGCGCGCGAATTTGGAGCCGATGTCCGCATGAGGAGGCCGTGACTGCAGGCGTATGGGTGGCTTGTGTGTAGCAATGGCGTACTACTGATACCCCAGGGCAAAGGTAGGCCAACGGTGACTGTCTCAAGCGAGTCGTAGATGGAAGGATGTACTGTTCCTCGTTCCGAGCACCTAATGAACATGTCCACCGAGTTGTAATCTCTTAGATGATGGGAGTGCAGTAATGCGTCAACCTCGGCTTGCGAAGTGAACGTACCAGAATCCGCCTGCGATACCCTCATAAACGGTAGCGCGGGCGGTAGAGGAATCGCAGGCAGCTTCGGTAGCAGCGTTTCGACATCCATAACAGCCAGCTGATCCGGTAGGTCAGGTGCGCAGTCGAGAACATGCATATCAGGCTGCCTCTGCAAAAAATCCTCAACATCAGCTTCATCCTTGTTGCTGTCCCAATTTTCGGTTGAAAGATCGAATCCCTGCATCGGTTTCTTCGTCCTGTTTTTGATCGCCTCCACATCAATGAAGTTCAGACTCCAGCCAATGCACTTGACTCTTCCCGCAGAAGGCCCATCAGGTCCGTCTATCGATGCGTCCTTTGGCAGACCGAGGTCCTTTAACCCGACCTTCCCCGTCTCACTACTGACCATGTCTGTCTTGCCGTCGCTCCAGCTGACCGCGATGCTTTTGCCGTTGAATTCCCATTTGATCATGTCTACAACGACGTCCTCACTCTTTCGTTTTAGCCCGAATGCGCGATGTCCGTTAAGGCGGTACACCTCCAGACTCTCTTCAGTAGTGATAACGGCAATCAAATCCATGGTAGGGCAGTACGCGATCAGGTGGGGATGAATTGGGTGGAGCAAGATCTTCTCCGCTTGCTGAAGCAGCGTTGGCGGATTGTTGAACTCCATCATAGGCTTGTCGTGGCCCTTGGGCCGGGATGGAAGTTGTTTGGCCAGTGGTGAGAATGGAGGAGTGTTTGTTTAGAGACGCGACTAGAAGGGATTGGGGCTAGCGGCATCGCGTGGTCAGGACTTTCGAGAGATGTGCTAGGTCAGTATAACAAAGAGTAATAACTGCAGAACCACAACATAGATGCTATTATTGGAGCTCTGCCCTCAAACTGAAAGATGACTAACAAGGGATGGGTTGTCGCTCTTCCAGGATAAGCACAAAGACTAGAGTAACTCCCACAATGTGCGGCTTGGGTTAGTACCCGCGCAGAATAACCTCACTGTGTCCACTGAACTTCGAGAACACGACGATCGTAGCAAAGAATGAGTTTGCCACTTCGGGTGCTCGTAATGAAACATTATCGAGTTCAAGATCATGAGTGACAGCTGGAGCTGCTTGTTGTATCCACACAAGTCCACACTATTCTATGCTTTTCCATCCACCCACGAAAAAATCCAGGCACATGCAATCTTGCGCTATGCTCATACGATCTCGTACACATCGGCGGTAGAGTTGACGTCCTTAGTGAAGCTGACGTCCTGATTCATGGACAGAAGAGTAACATTAGAGACCTGATTCATAGATTAGTACGTGCTTTGTACAACCGGCGAGGGTCAGACTTACGTCAATGTCGACAAACGGCGTGCTCTTGTTGAACCTTACGCGCATAGGGAAAAATTCCGAATCGTCACTGGCCTGCGCCTCGAATTCAAAACTGCCAGAGCTGTTGCTCTCATCGACGGCACCAATGTTCCACTCGATGCTGTCGCCACTGACCTCATACACCGCATCGAATGAGCCGACATTTGGCTCGTTGCTCTCGTAAGGGATGGTGACCGTGACGTCTTTGAGGGAGTCACTACCGGTAAGCTCGTACTCAACAGTAATATTGAATGTACTGCCAGACTCCTCGACCCAAACGCGGAAAGTGATGGGCGGGTCCGAGACATCGTCGGGCCGTGGTGCAAGCTTCCACTTCATCACGCCAATACCCATATTGGAGGGAAAGCCCTTTGTGGTGTCCGCGAGCTGGAGAACTTTGTCGTTCCTGAAGACAGTCTTGTCGACCTTGGGGTGGGTCATCAGCTGCGCGCCCCGTGTGTCGCCAGTCTGAAGGTCCAACTTGACTTGTGTAAGAGATGCGTCGGTAATCTTAAGCTGCATCTCACCCTTGACCTCAAAAGACTTGAGCAGACCTTCGCGATCAAGTCGTGCGGAGATGGTCTCGGTGGTGGTGATGTGGATGGCTTCGCGATCAGTAGAGGTCGGCTGGTGTGCGCTTGCGGGGGCTGCAGCGATGGGTGCTGAGGCCTTGGGTGCCACCAGAGGTTCGCTCTCTGGTGGCAGGTCTCCGGCGATCTGGTCGAATGCGCTGTTGGCCTTGTTCTTCTTGCCGAGCTGCATACCCTTCTTACCCAGCGCCAGTGGCTTGGCCGGTGCTTTCTTCGATGCCTCGTAGCTGTCATATGTATCTGGAACTGTCTGCACAGGTGCACTGGGTGTGAAGGCCGGGTACGAGGACTGGCGACCCATGCCACCCCCCATGCCGCTGCCCATTCCGCCTCCCATGCCTCCAGCCCCGCCGGCACGCTGGGATCTTGACATCTCCTTGCGCTGCATTTCCAACTGCTTGGCCCTGCGTTTGCGCTCCTCGGAGGCTTCGAGCTCTTTGTTTCGTGCAATGATTTCCTGGATGCGCTCCTCGTGCGACTCCATATCCAAGAATGTCTTGATCTGGCTCATAGTGAGGTTCTCCCTGTATCCCAATGTGACGATCTCATCAAAGGCGGTCAGAAGCTCAAAAGCATTCCTGAGGATCTCGCGCTCGTCGAGAGACTTGCAGGTCGAGGAAACGACCTGGGCAAATAGGTGTAGCGAGTTGATGTCCTGTAGGATGTTGGATTGCAGGTTGGTAATCAGCACCATGTACAGCTCGTCCAAGGGCTGGTAAACGTAGCGCACGTTGTCCTGTTCGCAGGTGGTGTGCTGAGTATTGCTGTCCGCAAGCTTAGGAAAGGACGCGAGGAGGGCTTCGATGCGCGAGCGCTGCATCTCTCGAAACTGGCGCGAGAGGACGGCCTTGCCGCCTCGTGTGCATATTGTCGCTGCGAGGACCACCTGTACTCGTCAGCTTCCAGTTGCCAGCGTGCACTCTAGAAAGTGAGTGATCCTCAATGTACCATTGTGAAGGATGTTCAATTGGTAGGTCCTGGAAAATTGCTCTGACTGTCTAAACTCGATTGTCGGTTGTGCGACGTTGCGAGCTCCAGGGCCGTTGAGGTTGGGTTCGAGGGTTGGAGGTGGAGGGGGGGCTGTTGATCGAGTGGGATTGACAGCACCACAAGATATGGAGTCGCAGTGCTGATCGGTGCAGAGGTTAGATAGAGGTCGTGTAGGATAGTGGACGTATTCAAAAACTCGGCAGCGCGAAGTTACGGCCCTACGATACACAGTTACTCAAGTCGCAACACTGAACACCTGGAAGTTCCGGGTGGAGAATCACGTGCCGTGCTGCTCGCTCCTGCCTGTCCGCTAGCGCGTCTTCCGCAGCACTTAAGCAGCTCCCTTGCTCGCCTTTCGACAGACACAAACGTCGAGTGTTATACCAGCACAAGCACAACCACACACCTCGCTGGTTGTGACCACACTTGTCTGCTGCCCAACACACAGCCCACACTCGCAATCTAGAAGTTTTCACTGCAGCAGCTTGACCCGCAAACTGCTCTCACCCTTAGGCTTGGCGCGTCACGAGTTCCTCTGTTTTACTCAACCGTTCTCCCTCGGCCCACAACCAATACCCGACCTCACAACTTCGACTCGTGTTCCCTTGCGGCGATGTGCTCATAGCTCTCGACGCCAACATTGCAAAGCGACAGCACAGCACAGCGCAGCACAGCACAACACATACACGCCTACGCCTCCGCCGCCTTGCCACACGTAGTTGTGACGCGCTCTGAATCAGTTAAACTCGTCGAGGTGCTTGCCCCGCTTGTACTCTCTATTACACCTCGAACAACATGACTACCACTGCCCAAGCGTTGCCATCCCTCGAGGTATCTGCACCTGATGCCGACATGGATGTGCTCTCCGACACTGGCTTCGACTTCGACGATGGCGATATTGATCTCGATCTCGACACTGCACCATCAGTTCATGATGAGGACATATCACTCAACGATGCGGCTACAGATGGCGGGATCGACATACAAGAGCCACTTGCGGATCAAGACGACTTCATGGCTGATCACGGTGACTTGATTGATGAAGATGGTGTCTACACTGGTGACGATGCTACTGCGGCGGCATCACGGCCTTCGGATAATGGCACGGTCATTTTTGAAGCAGATATGCTCGCTCCGCCGGACGAGGACTTGATTGACTACTCGGACGATGAGGCATTGCAGCCGGTCAAGATGCAGAGCCCGTCGGTGCACGAAGCAGACGAGGACGTTCAAGTGTCTTATGAAACCGAGACTGTAGCAGTAACACCACATGTACACCAGGAAGACGTGCACGTCTACGAAGAGGAGCAGCCACTCTCTACCGAAGCCAGTCATGAAGAAGCACAAAGCCAGCAGGATGACATTGTAGAGACGCATGCACAACGTGGAAAGAGTCACTCTGTCAGTCCTGAGCATCAGCCACAGAGTGATGCTGAGCCTCAGTTTGAAAGGAACGACGAAGAGCAGGTGCATGCCGATGATGACGGCGGTGTACAGCTTCCAGCCGAGGAAGCCTCTCACAGTGATGGTGAAACCCCTTCGGGACAGCAGGAAAACGCGCATTACAACGCGGCTGATGAAGACAAGAGCAAACACCCCAACGACCAGCAGATCGAGCTGCGACCCGTGACTGTAAACTACGCTGGCAACGAGTTGTGGCTCTTCAAGCAGCACGACCTTGACGAGAGTGGCGATTTCCTACTCGAGGATCTCTCGGCAGCCAAGTCTAGCATTTCGAATCTTTTCCAGGCATGCAGGTCAGCCCTTGGTGATGATGTGTCCAACGAACACGAAATTGGCTTCCGTTTCGACCATTTGCATAACCTTGAGCTTTACGAAGATAACACGGCTTGTGTAGCTGTATCTTTGGAGCGCTTGGTAGATTTGTATCATACACTGCAGACTCAAGATGGCGTCGAAGATCCGGAATGCTTCTATGTCACCTTACAGTTCCGTCCCCGCTTCGCTACGCTACTCGCTGATGTTGCGCAATATGCCGAGCAAGGAAGTGGCTACTCTGCTCTAGACGCCGCCGTGGCAGCAGGTGACACACATTTCTCGAATGTGTTCTCCGGTGCTTCGACCGAGCATGACCGTGTCGAATGGGACGACGAAGAGAATGAGGAAGAGAATGACGACGAAGACGCTAGCTCTCCTGCTTCTCTCCATAGCAACGTACCACATGACGCGGGAGTTGGCGAGCCTGTTGAACAGCAGTTTGAGGATGCACAAGACGAAGAAAGAGACGAAGAAGAGCATGACAGCCACGGTGACGCAGAGCAAGACCAAGGTGTTGACTTGGCAGAAGACCTGCAACAGGATTCTGTGACACAAGATGAGGAGTCTCGTGTTGTTCAAGAAACTGCTAACATTGACACTTCGGAAAGCTCAGCTCTCCACGAATCAACAGAACAGGCAGAAGTAGTCCAAGAGGCAGAGGACGAGGCAGTGGCAGAACGACAAGTGTCTGAGCCTCGCGACGAGAGAACACCCGACCAGATTGCTCACGACAAGCAAGAAGCGGAAGACTTCGTTGACTACAGTGATGACGAAGACGACCAAGAGGCCGAATCCGTACCGGTGCACGAACCATCGCCATCCTCTTCTACCGTCCAAGGAGACGAGTCTATAGAGACTCAAGAATCGGGCATTGCCTACGAACATGACAGAGATGATGATGAAAACACCGCTGAGACTGGCTTCAATGAGCACGACGACGATGCTACCCTGCTCACACAAACACAATATGGCGATGATGCAAATCATTATGCCTTTCAAGATCATGCAGAGACATACAACGAAGGCACGTACGATCGAGGCGATCCCTTCCAAGACTTCCAAGCAGATGGCACCGTAGGAGATGCATTCGGGGCAGACAATACCTTCAACGGCGACACTAACCATGAATTCGCCGACTACAACTTCCAGATCTTGGAAGGTGAGGTTGATCTAGACTTTGAAGAACAAACTTTGGACGATGCCAACAACGGACGTCACTTCGATGGGACTTTCACGGCCGATGAGAAGGCAACAAGTGCTGACACTTTTCTGGATCTCGACAACCCCCCCGAATGGGCGATCGACGCAGACCCGGCCTCGAATTTGCCGGGAGAGGACGCGGTCCTTGTACACGACGATGATAGCACTCACGAAGATGAGAGTGGTGAGGCTGATCAATCCACGGCTGCAGACCTTGCGCCGGTTTTGTCAAGCGAGCACAAACCTTCTTCGCCGCAAGGTCAGAAGCGATCGATTGACGAGGTCGGCGACGGGTTTGATGACGCGCCCGACTCGACAGGTATGACTCTGTTCACACGACACCAAAGATGCCTCAATGCTGACCGGCTTCTCCAGATGCCAAAAGACTCAGAGTGTGACCCCGCCACCTTATGCGTGTCTCGAGTCCTCTCGAGTACTAACCAACAGCATATCTCTCCGTGTTTTTAGAAACTGCAAGCCGGTCCTCTTCACCACCCTTTTCCCTGGATACGTCTTGCAACAGCCACTTTTCTTCACCCTCTTCAGCAGCTTGGCACGCACTTACAATAACGTTGAACCTGTCTCGGTTCGCATAGCATCTACTAATAATGTACTAATTACAGTTTGCACACGTAAAAGGTCTCAGTGCCTCGCTATTGCGCAACAGCAAGGTATGTCAGCTCGTATACACGTGTTCCAAATCGAATCCGTTCTTGGTCCAAGGAAAACCAGAAAAGATTCCACAGCATCACAAAAAAAAGGCCACATCGGTGCACAGTCTTGAAGGTTGGAGTTTGGGCGTGTGGGGTGGCATGGCAGGAAGGCCGGCGAGATACCCCAGGATCAGGGAGTAGTGGTTTCTGTTCGGCGCTCTGTGTTGTCACAATCGACATTGCAGGACGACGACGAGGCATGCGTGGCTGCAAAGACACCGGGAAGACGAGCTGCGTCACTCACGAGAGCAGTGGAGTTTGGTATCGACTGTGGGGTCGGCGAAGATCTATTTCAGGCATCTTTGGCCAGCTTCGTATTGCGCTGACGTCGTCGGGATGCTGCGATTGGATGTTTTGTATGCTAGATATCTACTCGACGCTTTGGTCGAATTGCCAGCGTCGTACTCGTGTGCAGTCGACATGTGCATTGATGTATTCGTGATGCAGCGACCTGGTGTGCGTAACGGCTGCGCTTGTCGTTTGGAGCTGCGTCGACGAGTGCAGGTCCGGAATGCGTGATCGACAGGCACGCCGGGAGCGCGCAGAGTCCGAAGTTGCAGGGGAACTGGGGGTTACGCGTCTGGCCGCGAAGAAAGCAACCCCGGTCCGCACTCCCTCGCTGGGTGTGAGGCTGAGCAAGCCAGAAGGGTAGAGGCCGGCACGCGAGAACGCCAAGTCCAGCACCCCTGCATTCATTGGCAGCACCACCGTGGACCATTGGGAGAGTGGGAGGCCACAAAGGCAAGGGCCAGCCTGTGATGGTGAGACGGTACCTGAGCAATAACGCCAACGCCAACGCCACCTGACACTTGTTGAACTGGCAGTCTGCATCTATCGACGCTCGTGCTGCCATCTCTCGTTCTTTCGCTGCTCTCTGCTTGCTCAATTGTTCCTACGGACTCGACAGTCGTCATTGGCAGCCGCTCTCCGCACTTGGCTCCCTCGTTCTCGTTGGACTGCAGGTGACGACGCACGCGGCCGCCCCACAATCTCGCACCTGCCTCGTTCGTTCTGCATCCCTCGGCGGCGTTTGGTGAAACGCGCATCGATTCCAAGGCCCGGCCTGTCGCGAACAACGACACTTTTGCCGAATCTCCGCAGCGCACCACGTCGCAACGCAGAGCTCAAGTGCTGAGTTCTGCTGGATTCTGCTGAGTTGCACCTCGCACGGCAGCGCTCTCACGACACGCAGCGACATAGTGACACCACAACACCACGACGCCACAACATCACGACACACGACACCACAACATCACGACACCACAACATCACGACAGCACAACATCACGACACCACAACATCACACATCACGACACCACAACATCACGTCACCACAACATCACGACACCACAACATCACACATCACGACACCACAACATCACGTCACCACAACACGCAACCCTCGCAACCTCGCTATCGATAACCACCACCACCACCACACCACCACCACCACACCACCACCACCACACCTACACCTCTCCCAGCTCGCTCTGTCCGCGCAGCGCAATCGCAGACATCACGCGGCGCATTCGAGCGCACCCACCTACTCCATTCCACATTTACATCTGCCCGGCTAGGCGATAGTCGTGCAACGACATCATGGTGGAAGACAAGTACGCTTTAGCGCAACAAGCAGAAGCACCTCTGAACAACGCACTGACACTCTGAGCAGATACATAGGCCTCTGCCTTGCAGTCTCGTCCTCTCTCGCCATCGGCGCCAGTTTCGTCATCACAAAAAAGGGCCTCAATGCGTCCATGGAGAAACACGGCTTCGACGGCGACGGCTACTCGTACCTGCGCAATTCGACATGGTGGGCCGGTATCATCACCATGGTCCTCGGCGAGATCTTCAACTTCGCCGCATATGCCTTTGCGCCCGCTATTCTCGTCACCCCGCTCGGTGCGCTGAGTGTGCTTATCGGCGCTGTCCTGGGGAGCTATTTCCTCGATGAGCAGCTGGGACTGTTGGGCAAGATTGGTTGTGCTATTTGCCTGATTGGGAGTGTCATCATTGTGCTGCATGCGCCGCCAGATAAAGAAGTTTCGTCAGTGGACGAGATCTTGAATCTAGCACTTCAGCCAGGTACGTTTCTCATGCCACAGAACGCAATTGTGAGAAGCGGCTAATCGGCCTGCAGGCTTCCTCATCTACTGCCTCTTCGTCGCCATCTTCTCCATCTTTATGATTTACAAGATCGCGCCCAAGCACGGCCGCAAGAACCCACTCATTTACCTCTCCATCTGCTCCACAACCGGCTCAGTCTCCATCATGTTCATCAAGGCCTTCGGTATTGCGTTGAAGATGACATTCGCGGGCAACAACCAATTCACGCACCCTTCGACCTACGTCTTCGTCATCATGATCGTAGGCTGCATCCTCACGCAGATGAACTACTTCAATAAAGCCCTCAGCCAATTCTCTACCAACATGTACCTCCCCTGTACCCTCACCTGTCCTTTGTAGCAAGACTAACTGCGAACAGTGTCAATCCCCTCTACTATGTAACCTTCACAACCTGCACCCTCATCGCTTCGTGTCTCCTCTTCCAAGGCTTCAACACCACATCTGTCGTAAACACCATCTCGCTACTTTGCGGCTTCCTCATCATCTTCTCCGGCGTCTACCTGCTCAATCTGTCCCGCGACGACCCCAACGGTATCTCCAACTCAGGCAACACTCTCTCTGACGGCATCCCTTCAGATGCCATCTCTGGGTTCCCGACAAGGCGTAGCATGCAGGCAAGGAGGAGCCAGGAGCTGTATCTGCAGAGCAACGTCAACGGGAGCTTTTCCGGACGCAGGAGCGTGGGCGGGGAAGGGGCAGGGCTTATGCACGACTATGATGTGGAGAACCAGTTTGAGCTTGGGGATCTCGCAGACAGCGATGACGAAGACGGAAAGGGCAAGAGGGCCAGCTACGACGAGGAGGGCAGGCTGGGCGGCCGCGCAAGCAGCGGGAGTAACATGCGCAGCCTGAGGGTCCAGAGGGAGAACGTGCAGCCGAAACGCACCTTGAGCCCACGATAGACCTGCCATTTGCATGAGTCGCGTCGCATCGCATCGATTTAGCCTGTGAGGGAAAGGAAACAGAAAAAAAAAAGACAAGACAAGACGGTGGCAAGGTATGGACGGCGTTTGTATAGAGTGGTGGATGGACGGGTACCGTATTGCCTGGCGCTGCGGCCCAGGCGTTCAGGACATGGGAATCTGGCATCTGGCATCGGGCTTTGCATGGAAACACGACATTCGTATTCGTACTATGGCTGGCTGGCACGAGAACTCCGGGTATACCCACGTGAAGAGATATGGGGTTGGGTCTGCAAGCATTGTTTCGATTCGATTCGATTCGATTCGATTCGCTGCGCTTGAACTGTTCATCTTTTTTTTGAGGCAGAACAACTATTAGGTTATCTTCATGTTCATTTCCCTCGTCCCTATCATCATCATGGTTGATATCACTCGTTATACTCCTCTGTACAAACACAAACACGAACACAAACACACACACAAACACACACACAAACACACACACAAACACACACACACAACCCTTGGCACGCGAAGTTTTGCTGTGGCAAAGCGGGTTTGTGTTCGAAAAGCACTTTGATCGAGTAATACGGTTCTGACATCGTGCCATGCATCTATCTATCTATCTTTCTGTCTATCTTTCTCGACCGCCGCACAATATCGCGACGCCATCGAACCGAACCAGATATGAACTTGATATCTAACAGATGCTTCCGGGTCTTGTATATGCAAGATGCCGCCTGCCCACAAACGCTCGCAAGGGTATTGAAGAAAAAGGCCGATCAAGGGGAGGGAAAAAAAAGTAGTAAAACACACAGAAGCCCAATGGATGCGACGTATATGTATGAGGTCTAGGCTCGGGTGTAAAGTGCAGGAGGTATATCATAAGACGTGCAATACTTGCGTGCGAGAAGAGGTGTATCGGTGGTGCAGGTCCAACTGCAACAGCATCAACACCACTATCAGCATCAGCAGCAGCTCACACCACCGCATCTCCCAGGTATCCAAAACCATCCACAAGCAAGTCCAGCTGGCTCGTCGAGCTTTCACGCTGGACGCTGATGCGCTTGGGACGCAGGGTGACTTCGCTGTGGATGGTTTCCTTGCTTCGTGTTGCGTCTTCGGGCAGACTGTACCCTGAGAAGCCGAAGCCGAAGCAGGCTGCCTGCCGTCTGGGCATGGCCTCGGCGTGTTGGATGTCGAGGTTGAAGAGGTCGGAGCTGAAGGATATTGTAGAAAGGCGGAGAGTGTTGAGATCCAGTTGTGGGGGTGTGGAGATGCGATGGCTGGGGACTTCTTCTTCCTCGTCGTCCTCGTCCACTTCATCGATTGTTGTGGTGTCGTACGCCTTGCTATAGGCATGCTCGGCGAAGGAGTAATGGACTGATTGCCGAAGAGGTGAGCCCGCATCACTTGAAACGCTTGTGGCGGAGCTGAAGATGGGAGACGTGACACCTTCATCGTCAGAAGTCACATAGCTGTCGAAGCTGCTCCATGTTGAGAAGTGACTTCGCTGCTTCTCTGATATCTGGACGATTGGTTCTTCCTCGTCTTCATATGCCCGCAGGATGTCTTCAGTGACTGTGTCCTCTGCCTCTGTCTCTTCAATAGGTGTTGCCTCTTCTAACGGGTACGTATTGCACGCAAACAACGGTGCAGGCGTCAGATATCGCGGAAGAGCAGGCAGACCCTTTTCAAGGGGCATCTCATGGAGTGTTTGGCTGTGGACCCCTCCATGGCTCGACGAAGGACGTTCGTCTGCAGCTGGTGACGCTAGAGAGGGGATTGGTCGCCACAAGACTGGTGCAGGTTTATAAAACTGGACCTCTCTTGCTTGCTGAATACCGTTGTCAAATTCATGTTGGGACCTTGGTGATGACACCCAAGGGTCATTTGCATAAAGGCTGCGCTTCGTTCGTCTTGTGTCTGCGGAGTTGGCTCGGTGACGACCGGGCTCAACATCAAACTCATCAGTGACGACAGTTAATGGCATGTATGACTGGCGGCGTTGGAAAGACATCTCATTTGCGGGCAGCTCTGCAATAAAAGGCTGAGCATCTGTGAAAGTGTCCACAGGATGCGATGTAAGCGGCGAGAAGTCTTTGGTAATGGTTGGAATCGAGAGTGGTGGAGGGGTGGATCTGTGCGGTCGAGAGAAGTTCATTGGAGAACGAAGTGGGACGGTTTGGTATGTGGGTAGCACGCCGTCCGCTGTTGTGCTTATAAGAAGAGGCGCACTGATTTTCATTTCTCTGACATCAGGTGAACTTCGCGACCTTGAGCGAGCGCGCTTCGAAGCGAACTTCTCTTTCAGGTCTTTGAAGTCCATAAAGAGCGGTGTTGACGGAAGTAATGGCGACGCAGATGCGCTTCGAGCATGTCGCGACACACTTGGTGAGAGGAAATGGTCCGCTGGAGCATGCGTGGCTGACTTGGGAGCCCATGGAGAAGGCAGAGGTAACGCATAGGCTTCACGGTTTGAGCTTCCGGGTCGAGGAGAGGGCAGTGGCTTGCCCGGAGGAACTGGCGTCAGAAATCTATCTTTGGGATTTCGTGTGAATGCCGTCGAGCTTTCAGAGCTGCTGCGGTTGCGCTCTTCTATCGGAATCTCCAGCACATTGAGGCTCTGTCCAGGTAATAGAGGGCATACCGTCGTTGAAGGCTGAGAATGGTTGTGACATTCCTTATCACCGTCGACTTCGTACTGCAGGATGTCAGTATGACCTGATATGAAAACGCGATGGTACCTACATAGTACCAATACGTGCCCCCCATCTTCAATGGGCTGTCTCGCTTCGGCGATAGCATGTCGAGATCACCGTCACAGAAGATGTCGGAGAAAGTGAAGCAACCTTTCCAGGTGCCGGGTCCGCCTCGGGTATCAAGGTGAAGGCTGTAACGTTTTGAGAAGTTGTCCCAAGACCCGAGCAAGTCTACACTACGGAGTGCAGCCGGGCATTGACTAGAGAAGTTTATGAGCTGCAAGTGTCTGGAGACGGTGCAGAGGGGTACACATACAAAAGAAAAGTATGCAGCGTCGTGTTGTCCATGGTCGTAAGCGCGGCGCAGCTAAGCTGCTCTGAGTAAGAAGGATGAGATGTGAAGCGTGTAGGCGTCTAAATGCTGGTGTGCTGCATGTACAAGGTATCAAAAATAGTATGCTATGGGAAATGGTGTTGAATTCCTGCAGCCACCTCGGCTTCTTCGCTTCGTCAGAGGACAGTTCTAGAGTCGAAACGAAGACGTTTGCTGATTGGGAAATAATCTGCGATGTTTGGCTGCAAGATGAAACTGGCCCTCATGCACCGATGTACGCTTGTGGCGAGGCTGAATAGAGCCAACGCAGGCCTGAGGCTCACGGAGGATGACGACTTGGCTGAGCCCAATAAGAGCGAGTGCAGATGTGCAGAAAGAGAGACAAGACGGTAAGCGTTGGCTGTCGAGTTGGCACTCGCGATATGCTTGCTTCGTATTGGTCGGATTAGCGCCAATTGGTGATGCTGGCGAGGTGGTGAGGATCCAGCCTGAGCGCTTAACGACAACGTGCGAGTCGCTGGTTATATGTATTACTCGAAACACAGTGTCTGCTGGGGTGCAAAAAGTCGCGTATACTATTGTCCAAAAGTCGAGGTGAGAAAAAGTACAAAGACTGCGGTCGAGGCTGAGACGTAGCTGTCAAGTCGAGGACGAAGCACGGCAGGGACCTAGTGGACGGCAACCATTGTGGCTTCTGTGTTAGCGAGTGAGAAGAACAAAGTTGCAGCAGCAATTGCAAGGTTTGGATAGGACGATTCATGAGACACGCCAGCGTGCACGCACACAATCAAGCTTCTGCCGCAATGAGCTATCGTTGGCGGCGAACGTCGGCCGGTGGGGAAACACTTTGATATCCCTCATTTCCAGTACCGTCGAATGCGTTACCATGAGTTGAGGAACAACTCCAACCAGACGCCGCAAGCTCTCAGGGGGGATGGACTGTGGTCCAGCATCTGGACTCGCCGTCAGCCACACGTCAAGATGACTGTGGTGTCGCATCGCTCGTCGTCCCGGAAGCAGCTGGGAGCATCAGATCAGCCAGGGCCAATCGCTCTACCGGGAGCTGAGGAGATGTCATTTGGCGACATCTCTTGCCGTTATTGGCCAGCAACGTGCCAAAAACGACTCAAGCTGGCGCGCGGTACCGGTTGCGCTTGCCCAAATGCGGCACAGGTCAGGAGTGGGGTCCACTCACAGCAACCCAGCCGTCCGCGAGGGGCCTAGCATCCCGCCGAACATACATGGATGGACTCCAGTTGAAGCCTGTCGCTGCGGTACCTACGCCTGTGCACAACCAGCATGTCGCATCTTCTCGGTAAACGAGGGGAGCATCGCAGTCTCGTAGGTAGAGCACGCAACACTGCAGGGAGGCCGTACATTACGGATCACGTCCGCGTAATGCCCGGAGCGAACTGCAGAGCTGAAACCTACGGCCTCCACTCCGCCTCAGGCATATGAACGGCTTGCATTCCGCCAAGCGCAGCAGCTTCGAAGCGCTGAAAGCGGCACAGTGCAGAACAAATGCGCTACCGACCGCTGTCAGCCCGTGTCAAACTCTGATCAGCCAGAGCGCTTTGCGAGACAGCACTGCCATGTTGTTCTGCGATTTGTTGTACCTGTGAACGAGCGTCTGTTACGCATCGATGACGGTGGCGCTTTGATCGAGGAAGTGCCGGATGGGCAATGGCCGTTCCTTGGATTATTGCCTCCGCTAGGCGGGGGTTCCCAGCCTCGTTTGATCTCCAGCAGGGAGTAGTCTCGGATGCCGGCTTGGAGGCTGCACAAGGTTTATCGATGCCTTCAAGAAGCCAAAGGACGGTAGAGTGTCGTCCACCTCGGGACAGTCACTTATGCTGCTTCAGAACGTGCAATGGGAGGTTGGTAGGGGCTGGTGACTCCCGTTCGCTACGGGAACAAGCATGGCCTCCGGTCAGCATGCAGGGTTGGTGGGGAAGCAAACAGGTGACACCACAGAGTTGACCATCAGGCTGTGCGATGACATGCACGCACCAATACCTGCAAGCCCAGAGTCGCACAAAACTGTCGAGGTGGTTGCAAAAGTACGTCAATTCGTTGTTGTATGCAACTCACGTGGCACGCAGATCTGCCTTACTGGAAGCTCGTTTCCAGGATTTCTGGCTTCCTGTCCTCCAAATCAAGTATCATCTGTCCAAACAATCCATTGGCCCACGAGAACCACTGCCTTGTCCAGTCACTCTGGTTGAAGCTGTTGATGCTCTCGTGTATCAAGCCCAGCCTGTCTGTGCTACTTACAATCTGCCTCAATTCATTCGTAATCTCATCGTCGTTGTCGCTCGTCAAGATACGCACAATGGACGCCATCGGCCATGCCATGCCGGGACCTTGATGCGGGCCACCGATGGCGTTGATGACGGGCCCGCGCATATAGTACGGGTTGGTGGCGCTCAAGATGAGGTTTCGTGTGTTTGCGTACGTCTCTGCGTCGATACGATAGCCGAGGAAGGGCGCAGAGAGCAGAGAGGGGATGTTCGCATCGTCCATGATGGCGTTGGAACCGAAACCATCAACTTCAAAGGCGTAAACCTTGCCGTGGGTTGGGTGGTTGACCGTACCATAGGTCTCGATGGCATTGCGAATCGAGTCCGACAGAGCAGACATTTGCTGTGCGAGTGATGCAGAGTTGCCCGTGTCCAGCTTGCCCATAATCTCCGAAGCAGAGGCCAGGGAAGCACTGAACATCATGTTTGCTGGAACGAACAGCTGGAAGATCGTAGAGTCATCGCTGGGTCGGAAGCCGCTTCTGATCAGACCAGTGCCATTAGCGACTGGGTTGCCGATTCCGTCGTTCGCGAACGTCTCAGTCGCACGAGTCGTCTGGCGAGTGAATGTATATGGGCTTTCCAAGACTTCGCCCTCCGGTCCGTATGTAGGCAATTTCATATCGTGCGCTACTTTTAGAACCGCCTCCACAGCCGAGATCCATTGGAATTTGCCGAAAAACTCATAGTCGCCCGTTGCCTTGTAGTAATCTGTTGAAATCTGCAGGAAAGCTCCCAGCGAGTCCAACTCGTACTTGCATTCGAAAACGGACTGGTTCGAGTAGGTAGGAAAGACCGTGTCTTCACTTGCGGCATCGTTTAAAGCTACATCGATCCCACTCTCCACAGGCGGCTGGAAGGAATTGCAGTACGGCGAAGTCAAGAGGTAGCGAGCTTGAAGATTGATAACGCCTCTATAGAGACTGGCAATCGAATTCGGGTCGCTGCTGGCATCCAGGAGCGGCAAATAGCTCTGCATTTGGTTCGAAGAATCACGCAGCCACATCGCATTGATGTCGCCCGTGATGATGAACGTGAGCTCTTCTTCAGCATTGTCTGCCGCAACCCCCTTCCATCGAATCGCAGTGTCGAGGGTATTCGGATAGGCATTTTGGAAGAGACGGTATAGATCCGGGTCTTTGATCACAGTCTGCAGACGTGTGACGGTATCTTCCAACCCCTGGCTCTTGAACGTTCGGCAACCTTCGGATGGACGCTGGTAAGCAAGCTGGTACTTGCCCGCGCTCAAAGGCTCATGGATTTCCTTCGCGTATTCGACATACTCTGGACACTGAGCCAATATCAGTGTTGGCAAGAAGCAGATAGCTTTGAACAGATAGGGCTGCCGCATGGTGAGCACGAGGTGGATGAGTTGATCTGAACAAAGCGTTTGTATAACAGCGAAGAATCGACGGTCAAGTCCGATTATGTACATGCTACGAGAGCGCACGAGCTACCCTATTATCCCGCGTTCAACGCCGATCTATATCGCACGTTGCTCTACCCCGCTGTTGATCCATGAAGAGGAGCTCTGTCGGATGTAACCTTGTAGAGTATGAAGTTATACAGCACCAACTCACCAGCAGTCGACGTCATTACGCTTGCTGGTCCCGTTGAGGTGGTCAGCAGATGCGGGATCAAGCATTGTGGAATTTCCAGGTGAAGCAGGTTCTAAGTTCATCACCATTCTGTTGTAGGCTGTGTACCTCTGCGCCCGTCGACTGCGGATCAAATGACCGAAAAGTGGAGGGTAACATGGAGTCAACACCAAGCTTCGGTGGAATTGCGGGGTGGCTGCAGGGCTACTTTGATTCAGGCGCCGAGGTCTGACGATGCCAAGTACTGACGTGTGCACCACTGTGTTGAGCTTACTGATTCACGTAATCGAACGGGGTGGAAGAAAGAGCGGGAATGGCTGGTCATGTGTTGATGCTCTGAATGAGATGTTGTCGGAAGATCTGATCAAGTTCAGCGAAAGTGGAGAATCTGTGCAGAAATGTGGGGTGCCGCACGTGCCAGCCTCGTCTCCATCGTTCATACGAGATGGAGTCAACACCACGCACCAACATTGTTCCATTGTTACATCTCAAGACGCATCATCATACAGCGGTAGTGACTGGATAATTTTTTGTCAAGTAAAACGGTCAAAATAAAATAAAATAGCGCATGCCTGCCGCAATGGTTGTTGTGCTCAGCATGAGCTACACTGTTCCTAAACAATGCACACTACCCTTTCACCTCCTCTCTCCTTCGGTGTCTTATGCAGTAGCGCTCATATCTCCGCTTTCCTATCAATAGCGCAACAGTGTTCATCCCGCAGTCGCATAAAGATCATTCAACTTGGGCCAAGAAGTTTCCTCTGTCACACACTCCAAGTATAAAGAGTTGAGAAATTCCACCAAAAGCAATTATGGCCGGTCGCGGCGAATACCAGAAGCAGATTGCGGCTCTCATAGCTGCTGCAAAGGCGAAGAACTTGAAGCTTGAGGATACCCTGCCAGAGGAAACACTGAAGCATTTCGGGGACATGACGGAACTCAAGGCAGCTCGAGAGCTTATCAAGGAGCTCGACGATCGTGAAAAGCAGCTGCAGGCAGCCAACGAGACCCTGACGAAGAAGCTGAACAAAAAGCAGGAAGAGATCGATGACCTCCCTGGAGATTTCAAAGCTCTGGAGGTCGAGTTGCATCAAGCTCAACGCCAAATCGCACTTCACAAGACGATGTCAGAAGATTCTCGGCAGCGCACCGAGCGTTACCAACGTCAACTGAAAGAAATTGCGGATAAGCAACAGGCCGATGCCTCCGCAGCCGAAAAGATAGAGCGCCTGCAAGCCCAAGTCGAAGACCAGCAAACCATCATTGCTAAGCTCTTAGAAGAGAACCAGGCTGCTGAAGCAGTGTCTGCACAACTGCGTGAGTCAGATTTGAAGGCGCTTGCACAAAAGGACAAGCAGCTGGCCCAAAGGGATGAGGAGCTGACCGAGAAGGACGAGTTGCTTGCCAAGCTCGACAAAGAGCTCGACGACGCATGCTCTCTGATGAGCTGCGATACAGAAGCGCTTGTCAGTGATCCGCCAGAAGACCCTCTCACAGTGCAGCAAGAAAACGTGGAAAAGAGCAAATTCTCTACGCACCGTGAAGCTCAGTTTTCCGCTGCTATCATTTCCGAGATGAAGCCTTTGAATCGGTTCTACAAGGCTGTGTTCCAGATTGTCAACGCCTTCGCCATGATCTTCCAAGCGACTTCAACCAAGGACATCCCATCCTTGTCCTGTGTTGGAACTCAGCTTGACGCGGCACAGGTTGCACTCGGCGACTACATCGACATCAAGAACATGATGCGAGCAAGCATGGAAGAGTTGGGTGCCGACGACATGGACCAGATTGCACTGCTTCACGAGCTGGACGTCCTGGCCACATCTGCAACGAATTCGCAAATCAACCTCGAGGTTGTGCACATGGGCTTCTGGAACTTCCTCAATCAACTTTCTGATGATCCGAAGATGTTGTCGAATCTGAACGGTGCGTTGTGCGACGCCGACCGGGTGCATATCATTGACCTTGACGGTTGCGATTAAATCAAGCTGTTCGAGGCTCAGGCGGCAAGGGTAAGGAACAGGGTGAGCCTGAGATTGTTCGTGATCTGCTCTTGTTACAAGTAGTCGAGTAGGTAAGTACTCTTAACAAATAAATAGCTATGGTCACGGGCTGCACCGAAAGACTGATGCAAATCCTTTGCTCTCATCCGTGAATCGTGCAAGAAACTTGCTTGGTATGTCGTGATGCAACTGGAAGAAAGGCTCTGGATGTAATCTGTATGGGGCTGCAAGCGACATCAGTAGGAGTAAATCAGAGATGGAGTGACCGTCACACGACTGATGAGTGCTGTGAAGCAGCTATCACGTGAACACGGTGAAACTGGTGGATGAGCGGCCGTCGCCAAGAAGCCTCACCGACGCAGTCCCTCAAACCGCATGTGCCTGAGACACGTCCAACTGCCCGCCTACTCGTCGAATCGCGACTCTGCAGCTGCGCATTTGAAGCTCGTCCGGGTCTTGCGCGCGCTTTTGCGCCTGGCCTTCGCTCGCAGGCTACACACAACGGCACGTCACGTCACGTCACGCCTTGCAGCAGCTTGTCTGACCTCAGCGCCGGCTGCAGCTTCCCCAGACCCCAGCAACCACGCCTGCCTGCCCCACGTCGCCTCTGCGCGCTCGGCACCCACAGCACCTGCCACCTGCCACCATGTCGGGCGCAGTCGCGACAGCTCGGCCCACGCAGGCTCTCCGCGTGCGTCGAGAGTCCCAGCGGCCTGGTGTTGCGCGCGTTGTCACCAAGACCAACAACATGGAGGACCACGGCGCGCAGCCCGAGCCCAAGCTCTACGGTATGCAGCCCCCCCACCACCACGGCTGTACGGCTACACGCTATGCGCGACCTCCCAGCTAACACACGTCGCAGTCTACAAACAGGAGGACATTCTCGCCCGGCATCGCGGCAAGCTGCCCTCGATGCGCATCTACCTCTACCCAAGCCACTTCCGCATCAACGACTCGCAGGAGACGCTGGCCTACGCCTCCCCCATGCGCGAGATCCTCACCGCGCTGCGTGACAAGAAGCTCCCGCACAACATGCTCGAGGAGCTCTACGCCAACGGCACGCCCTTCTACGACGGCTGTCTGATCGTTGAAGTCCACAACTACCGCAACAATACGGCCAAGCCCAAGGACAGTGCCAACGGCGCAGCTGAAGACAGCAAGACGGCCTTCTCCATCCACAACAACAACAACTTCATCACCCCGTCTCCCTACGGCACCCACCCAAACGCCAAGCCTGACCCCAAAGCGACTGGAGCCGCAGCCCAGGCCAAAGAGGCCGCCAATAAGGACGACAAGGAGAACATGCCCGCCCCTGGGCCAAATGGCACACCGCAGAAGCAGCCAGCGAGCGGGCCCAGCATTACGACCGTCGTCTTGTTTCCTTCCACACAGGCCCAATTATCTGACATGTCAATTCTTGCTACCACGCCAGCTACCGACGTCGCTGCCCTGAAGAGGATGCAGGCGGCTGGACGGGGCGCGGGCATGCCTCCCACCCCTTTGACTGCCGTGCCACCTACCCCAACCTTCTCCGCTGGACCCAGCCCGAAGCGTCAGAAGATGATGATCGACGACAGCAATGTGCACGAGTTTGAGGCCGAGCTGCTCAACGCGACGTGTCCCAAGCTGTACCTGAACCCTACCAAGAGTTTTGCCGAGTCCGTCGCTCTGATAGATGCCACGACTCACCCCAACAACAAGAATCCCCCGCCGGAACGCAAGACTCGCAAGAGGACGACCGCGGAGCTTGCGGCTGACGAGGCCGATGCACAGAACCTTCAGAGCTTCATGCTGGCTGGCGACGAGCAACAAGCGACGAGCAACACTACCACTACCGGCGGCGACGAGGGTGCTGTGCGCGCTGCAGCCAACACCATGTCCTTTGCCCGGTTCAAGACGCTCGCCAGCATCAAGGCCAACCACGAGGAGGCGGATCGCCGCAAAAAGGAAGAAGACGCTCGCCAAGCGCAGGCCAAGAGGCAAGCACAGATGGAATCTGAGGCACAGAAGCGGAGGGAAATGGAGGCAAACCGCCAACAGGCCGAGATTCAAGAGCAACGACAGCAACTGCTGGCACGCCAACAAGCGCAGCAACAACAGATGCTACAGCAAAACCAAATGCAGCAAAATGAAGCCCTTCGAGCTGCTCAAGCAGCGCAAATGTCCAGCGCAGCCGCAGCTCAGATTTCGCAGACGCCCCAATCCGCCACTCAAAACCAATTCTCTCCCAGTGTACGTCAAAACACACCCATGGCTGCTGCAGCTGCCTCTCCACACGTCGGCGGCCAAGCGACCCACCCAATGGGTGGCACCCCTATGGTCGCAACAGCTTCGAACCATGCCATTGCTAGCCCTGCTCGACCTCCTTCCTCTATCTCACATCACCCAATGGCACGTACTGCTAGTCAGCAGCAGGGGTCTATGAGCCGCACAAACACACCTCAAATGATGCAAGGCACGCCCGTCATGAACTCTGCTATGCCTAACCGCAACATGACGCCTACGCCACGCATGAACCAAGGCAGTCCCTCGCTGCAGGTGCAAGGCGCAACACCAATCATGATGCAGACACCGCAGTCGCAGAACATGACCCCTGAGCAAATGCAGGCTCTGCAAGCTCAACAGAACCAGCAGCGAATGCAGCAGATCCGATTGCAGCAGATGCAGAATCAGCAAATGAGTGGCATGTCTCCTGGCGGTCAGAACCTGCAGCAGATGGCCATGCAAAAAGCGCAGATGCACGTCCAGGCCCAAGGTATACCCAACGGCCAGAACCCGCAGCTGTACCAACAGCGACTTGCGCAGGGCTATTTCCAGCAGCTCAAGCAAGCTCAAGCAGCACAGGTCCAACAGCAAAACTCACAACATGCCATGACCCAGATGTCTCCTCAGGGTTCCCAAAATGGCATGCCTGCTCAACAAGCTCCAAACAACATGGCTAACATGAGTGTGGCACAGCTGAGACAACACTATCAACAGCGCAAGCAGCACTTGCTAACGACATTCGGCAATCAGGTTCCGCAACAACACGTTCAGCAGATGCACCAGCTCGAGCAACTCATCCGCAGCAAGGAACAAGCCCAAGTTCAGGCACAGCAACAGATGGGCCAGAACCAAATGCCCATAAACCAGGGCATGCAGGGCCAGATGCCAGCCAATCAAAATCCCATGCAGATGCAGCAGTATCAGCAAGCTCTGCTCCAGCAGCGCGCCCAGCAGCAGCGCAACGATCAGCTCATGCGCATGCGTCAGCAGGCTATGCAGCAAGGCGGTCAGATACCCCAGGGCATGATGAACAATATGCAAGGCATGAACATGGGCAACATGGGCCAGATGAACATGGGCAACATGCAGGGCATGAACATGCAGAACATGCAGGCTATGCAAGGCATGCAGGGCATGAATATGGGCCAAATGACCCAGCAGCAGATGCAGC
Organism: Ascochyta rabiei; assembly: GCF_004011695.2. NCBI lineage: Eukaryota > Fungi > Ascomycota > Dothideomycetes > Pleosporales > Didymellaceae > Ascochyta > Ascochyta rabiei. Next base: position 1,427,877 of record NC_082415.1, read on the forward strand.
AGATGATGATGATGCGCCAGGCGCAGCAACAGCAGCAGCAGCGTATGCAGCAACAGGGCGGCGGTGATATGAGTTGGAGCGGTGTGTAGGCAACGCCGGAATCATCACCAAATCGGTCGCCCGAGGCTCAGCTGCGGTCAGAGAAACAGTCCCGGAACAAGCGGATGTTGTCGCCAGAAACAGACAATCGACTCCGAAAGAGTCTTGAAGTGTGTCTTGGAAAGCAATGATTAGACCAAAACTTCAGCTAACGGTCTAGACGGACGCACCCCGTCGGCTCAGTCGCCATCAAGACTTGGGTTTGGACTGTCGAGTGTTGTACGCGGCAGCGATGAGGGTCCTCTTTTGTTGTTCCCAATCCGCGCCCTGTTCGTACGCAATGCGACCCAGGTTGCAGCATATTGCTGGAAACCGAACAGGCAGCAGAGAGAAAACAGTGTCTTGTGTTATGGTGTTACTGTGTTGTTTTATCTCTCCTTTCCAAGAAAAATCTTGTTCAAAAGGCGTCTTGCGTGGGTATGGAGGGGGTGTTCTGGGCCGGCCAAGGAAAAAGTCTCCTCAAGATACCCCTTCCGATTGAGAGATGGTTACAGGTTGCATACTCGGTGTTTTTGTTCATCAGGATTATTGTTTTGGATCTGGATTTGGGGTTTGGGTTTGGGCACTTGCCTTGTTAGTCGTGTGTGCATGTATGTAATCATGTATTACCAATGACTGTCGTTCATGGAATCCGATCAAGTCCTTTTCATGTTTACCTACTGTCCAGCTGCAGAATCATCTCACTCGCTATTCATCTGCTGCTTGCTTTTCTTGATGTGATGAGCTATGCACCGCACTGCCTCTTTGTCCTCGTTCACGCATCGTGCAATCTCCTGCATGACTACCTTGGTATGAGGGGATGTAGCAGGGTTGCGTGTGCATGGCGTGATCATGTTGGTGAAGTCTTGTCAGAGTAGCTGTTAGGTTGCAGGGGTAGGTGGTTAGCCTGGGGGTTGCTGTATGGCATTGCGTACAATGACATTGAGACTTGACGGGGAAGTGAGGATGAAGGCGTTTGTGTGATGGGGTAGCGGTCACGCCGGGACTGTGATGCCCTTTTGAATGCAAGCATTCGATGGAAGTACACCTGTGAATTGAAAGACGGTATATACACTCGCAAATTACTCCACAAAAGGGAAGAAGCCTAAGTCCTGTTCAGCAACTCACCCACATCTTCCAGTCAGCACACCTGCCACCTCCAAACTTCCTGTCGTCATGGGATGGCGCTGCTGCCACTGTGGATACCACAACCGCGGACCGAGCGACAAGACGGCGCCGTGTCAGAATTCCTTCCGTAGACCGCGATGCGTGCACGCAGCGTGCTGGCAGTGCGCACTGTTTATTGCGAATCCGCCGGCTGCACAGGCTGAGTATAGGGACTTGCGTGCGTGCAGGAAGGAGGAGCAGAGGGAAACAGGGGGAGGATGTGTGGTTATGTAGAGTAGGTGGTTAACCT